>NC_137710.1:600000-920000 GCF_964034855.1 Anser brachyrhynchus | reverse complement strand
GCAGGTGCTGTTAATTACAGCTTCTCCTGGAGCTGGAGCTCACCGCCCCAGCCAGGAGCGCCGGCACCGTCCCTGCCGCCGGTCCCCGTGCGCCGTGCTGGCAGGCGGCCCGGAGCCCCCGCACGGGGCACGAAGCGGACCCGCTCCGGAGGGGTGCAGGAGGGGGTGTAGGTGTCCACGGGGTGTACGTGTCCGTGGTATGTACGTGTCCGTGGCGTGTATGTGTCCACGAGGGCCACCAGCTCTTGAACGTGAGCCCACAGCTCTGCCGTCCTCGCTGCCACGGGCTGCCCCGCTCAGGCACTCACCCCAGGGCCGGCCCAGCAGCTCTGTAGTTCAGCCATGCATTTTGTGCCGGGGGACAGAGCAGAAATAGTTCCAGCCTGGTAACAAGGAAGGTTTCTGTATTCTGCCATTAAAAATCAAATACTAGGCAGAAGAAGATAGGTCTTTGGGGCCAGTACGTCGAGCTCTTTGCATCACGGCCCTGTAATCTTTGCTCCTGCAGGGCTGCTCCGATCCTCGGCAGGGGCACGGCCTCAGGGACAGGGTCTCTGTTTCTGGGGGACCGAGGGGAGCCTCCCTGTGCCCCTTCCTTCTTGGCCAACCTCAGAATTTTCCTCAAGGCAGCAACAGCCCTTCCCCTGCGAGGTGGAGCCCAGAGCTGCCGCCGCGCAGCTGGGCCGGGTGCCTTCAGGTGGTTTGCGTGCTCATCTCTCGGTGTAGTGAACTGGTGCTTCTACACCACACCAGAAATGACGGTAAATGTGTTTTAAAATTTTGTGACAGTGCATGCACAAATCACCAATTAAAGACTCCCTAAGTGCCCATTAACATGATAAGTCGTAACAGCTCCAAAAGAGACATTATTGTTTATCACGTCAGCGACCCGTGGATTAAGGACTCCCCAAGTACACATTGACAGGGTAGAGCGCAGCCTCTCCGGAGCTGTTCTGCGTGCCGTGGCGATGAGCTGGGGAGGAGGGGAGCCCAGCGAGCGGCGGCAGCACCCCGACCACCCCAGCCCACCCTGAGCCACGTTTTGCTTGGCATCGGCCAGTCCGCCACCAATTCCCACTGCTTTAGAGCAGGCTTAGGAAATAAAGTCTCGTGACTTTTCTCTTCCTACCTATGCCCATCCCACGTCATGAATCTGCAACAATTTGAGTGGATTCGTTTGCTCAAACTTGATTTATTTCAGATCCACTTAAAAGTGTAACAGCAGTAGGTTTCTAACAGAGGTTTTCCACTCATTCGTTTGCAAATAACATCAATTTTCTCTAAAAATTCTTCACTTTTAATTAGAAAGCACGGTTCTCCTGAGCTAAAATATCATAGCCAAAAATGGAAGCGTTCTGAAGGCATTTGCTGCCACGGTGCCTTGTGGGAGCTGTAGTTCCTGCAGCGCAGCTCTGCTCTCCGCAGACCCGGCTCCAAGCATCCCCTCACCGCGCCGGGATCGGCCGGGCACAGAGGAGGCTGCCGGGGAGCTGGAGGCTGCTCCAAGGAGCATCCGTGCTTCTGCATGGGGACACGCGCTCCCAGGGCAGCGCAGAGCCCGCCCGAGTGCCCCCTTCGTGCCAGGACCCCAGCAGCCCTGCCTGCCGGCCCGGTGCAGGTGACAGCCGAGGCAGTGCCTCTTCCTGAGCAGGGAGGCCCGCAATTTGCAGCTCAAAGTGTAACGATGTCTCTTAATTTCCGGCCACGCTCATTACAAGTCAGGCCAGCATATTATACACAATAGACAATTTGCGCAGGGAGCGCGAATTCCCAAGCCTATAAACATCCCATTTCCAATTCCAGATGCACTGACAGAGTTGTACGGTTCAATTTCTACTTAAAACCTCATATGCTGTCTGGTCCCATGAAGGGCTCTCAGCTTTATTCTGCTCATCCCAATTATTGTCTCAGAACCTTAACTCAGGCAGGATTCAGCCTGAATTCCCCAAATCTCTCCATTAGACAGATCTGTTCTTGTTAGAACCTATTTATTCAAGATGCAAATGACAGGCTCACTACCCAATTGAAATCATTTTCATCCAGAGCCAAATAACACACTTTAGTCTTCTTGGCATGAAGCAGCGAGCTATTAAAAATGGGAAGGAAATACAGCCAGCCTACTTCATTCCTAGCTTCGGGCCTTCATCAATATTTTACTTATGGAGGCATAGCTCCATGGTAATGTGCCTGCTGTGAGCAGCCAGACGGCCGCTTCGCCCGCGTGGCAGGTGCGCCAGCCGGGAGCCCAGCGGCACCTGCTGGGGCAGGGGCAGGCTGCAGAAGATGCAGGGCACGCTCCCAGCTGGCTCCGGCACTGGACAGGCAAAGCGGGGCCCCTCTGCCCCTGTGGCCCCAGGATTTGCTGTAACGGCAGCCCCAGGCTATCAGCGGCACTTGGCTCTGCAGCCTGCGCTTACCTGCTGCCTGCTGGCATTTCCCAGGGCAGGGCCACCAGGAAATGGGACGATGCTTATGGGATGATGCTCGTGGGGTGGCTTTTGTGGGATGATGCTCATGGGACGATGCTCATGGGATGATGTTTGCAAGACAGTGCTTGCAGGACAGTGCTCACAGGCAAGACGGGGGCTTTGCTGCATGAGGTGCCCAGCAGTCAGTGATGCCGTGTGGAGCCCGACCCCAAGCACACACACGTTGGCAGGAGGCAGCCCCGGTGCACCACAGCATCCCTGCGCAGCCTGCACCGCCCTGTGCCCACGCGCTCCTCGGTGAGGCACCGGGGAACAGGAGAGGGAAGAGCAGCCGGTGAGATAGCAGGCTCCGTTACAATGGAAGGGGAAAGTGTTATTCGATCCAAGAGCTACAGGAGCAGAGATGAATAATGAGTCTACAGCACTTCCACTTGTTTTCCTCAATAGTCAGACTTGGCTTCTTTCCCTTAGATCCAATACTAACAAAACTGTATTTGAAATTCACCCAAGTGTACAGTAACCATGCCAATGTGTTAGCAACTTACTTCTGGCACACTGCTGGTAACATATAATTACACCTGACACCATGCTATTTAGTGTATTTCATTCAAATTAAACAGTGTGCTTAAGAGTATTTTAAGGCGATGCCTACGTTGCGCCGCGCAGAGGTGCACGGCTGGGACTCGGTGCCAGGCGCGCGACGTCTGGGCACCAGGACCCCCCCGTCCCACCTGGGTGAGGGGCTGGGACAGATCCTGCTCCGGGCTGGTGCTCAGGCCCCCGTGGGGTCTCATGGCCAGAAGCTGCCCCGCCAGCAGCGGTGCCAGCAGCGGCTCCGTGCGGTGCCGAGAGCCAGGAGCTCGCAGCGGTTCCCTGTGCCGGCGGCCGCGCAGCCCCCGTGTCCCTAATATGCTCATTAGCGTCCCCGGCACTCCGGTTGCTGGACGTGAGGCTCCTCGGTATTATATTTAGAAAGTTAACAAGGATCTGCAGGGCAATTCTGAAGTAATGGGAGCTTTTAAAGGTTTATTTTATTGAAACATTTTAGCATTAAATCTCCTGTTACACCAGCAATTTCTATTTCAATACTTTAAGCTGTTTCTGGGCTTGTCACTGAATTTTAATGGGAGCGGAGCAGAGCTTGGTGCTGGGCCCTGCACCTTGCGGAGCAGGAAGGCGCTATTACTGGCGACTAATGTCATTAATTACCCCCCAGGCTCCCCGCCTGCCCCATCCCTGCCGTGTGCAGGTGACCTAATGGCTCCGCCGCCCGCAGCCGCCCGGCCCCGCAGCTCTGCCCGGTGCACGGGGCTGTGCAATGGGTGCCGAGGGGACTTTTCAGGGCAGAGAGGGCCACGGCCCTGCGCAGGCTGTGGGCACAGCAGAGGTGAAGGTGGTGGGCACAAGCTCAGCTCTCTGGCGCCGCGGGGCACTGCTGGCACCCCCATGCAGGGCACGGGCAGGAGGCGCCCGGCCGGGCGTGAGCCTCGTCCCCAAAAGCTGGCTGCACGGCCCCCCCGGCATCCCCGGCCTGTGCCCTGCCCTGCCTCCGCGCCACAGGGCTCTGTAGCTTTGCTGGGCTTCAACTCTTTCCCCTTGCTTCTGCGTGCTCGACGCGTCTCTCATTTCTGGCAGGTATATTGAATTGCTCTCCTGAACGCATATGAAGTGTATGAAATGTTATAGAACAATAAATACATTTAAAAGATGGGGATGCAGCGTGTCAGCCAAGTAATTTCCCCTCAGTAAAAGGAGCCGGGAAAGGGAGCAGTGAAGTTGCTGCGATCCTATTTCAGACTTCATACAGTATCCGCAATAACATCAGCGCAATCCAAAAAGAAACAATACATAGTTTATGAGCACCTTAAGTGCCTCTTGTACCTGTATTTACTCCATTAGGCTGTGTCACATCGCATTTGAACCGCAGGCTTTGCATCTCAGCCTGTTCGCCGCGCTGCACGAGGCAGGAGAAATCCTCGCGGGTGTGGGAAGGGCCCCGCGGAGCTTCCCTGCGCGGCGGGGGCTTCGTCCCGCTGGGGGGCTGTGGGGGCTTCGTCCTGCTGGGGGGCTGTGGGGGCTTCGTCCCGCTGGGGGGCTGTGGGGGCTTCGTCCTGCTGGGGGGCTGTGGGGGCTTCGTCCCGCTGGGGGGCTGTGGGGGCTTCGTCCCGCTGGGGGGCTGTGGGGGCTTCGTCCCGCTGGGGGGCTGTGGGGGCCGGGCCGGGGTAGGGCAGCAGCAGGAGGGCCCACCACAACCCCACACACTTCCCTTGTGACCCCGCCGGGACAACGGCTCGGTGCGGGTCGGCAGTTATCTGTAGCGAAAAGCAGCACAGTTACAAGCACACTAACAGCACGCGACGCCTGGGCACGGCTTGATGGCGTGATGAGCTCCAGCTCGCTGCTCCAAGCGGGCTCTTTCTGCTCCAATTCCACACGCTGCTGTGGACGATAAGCTGCCTGCACTTAAAAAAATACAGCAAGCTTATCTGGATGCTCTGAAGGGGATGGGTTGTCTAACCTTTAGTGCAGCTGGTGATACACTGAGGCATGATTTATTAGTATAAGGCAGTGATCTGCATGTGATGGATAATAGTAGTTCATTATAAGTCTGAAGTAAAAATTAATTGTAGCACATTGGAAAAGGTCACAACTCTCTCTCTAAACTTTATAGGATCCGTTAAAATACCGTAGAACAAAAAAGAAAGGTGATAAAAAATAAGTATGAATTCTGAAAAAATAGATCACTAAATAGGTAGGTAGGTAGGTAGGTAGAAAGATGAACGGGGTATAGGAGTGTGCATTATGCAGAGGGATGAGAAGCCATCCATGGTCCTGATTTCTCTTCCGCCTGCTTGGTGTCACCCCCTGCCCCAAATTCCCAACTTCTCTCCCAGTTATTTATTTGTTTCTCTGTGCTCCTGGGACAGATCACTGGGACTCTCGACCACAGAAACCGGCTTTTCCATCCCATTCAGAAACATGCATTTGCAATTAGCGTTTCACAATTCGTGTTGCATTCACGAGCTCTACGAGTGAGCCGTTCAGAGACCAGGTACAAGCCCCTCCAGTTTCGCAGGGGATCAGCAGAGCAAGGAGGCTGGCCAGCCCCGGCCGTCGCTCTGCAGCACCGGTGGCCCTGGCATGGAGCTTAGGCACAGCGCGGGGGCACGGCTGCACCCAGCTCCCCCGGCCGTGGGGCTGTGCCAGGGCAGGAGGGCTCCAGGCAGTGGACGTGCACAGTGCTCGCCTCTAACGGGTGGCTGGGGGAAGAAACTGTGTGTTATTTAGGAACGCCATCAGTGGCGAATGTCAAAACCGGCTTGTGAGCAGCTAATGAAAGGATAACATTTGCTGAATAAATTATCTGTTGCGATTTTTTTTTTTTTCTCAGCTTTGGTGCGTTATGGTGGTGCAAGACAATAAAACTTTTATTTATGCCTGTCTGTAAGCTGGTGGCTGACAGTGGGGAGAGATGAATGATATCCTGAACGCTGCATTGCATACTCTCCCCATGAACCCTGCTAATATTAGTTTGTCCAAACTGTAAGGCCCTGAAAATAAGAGCTGATAAATGGAAACTAAAGCAGACACTTGACCCTCCTGACGTGCGAGCTCCTCCAGAACAGCCCGGCATTTCCAGCACCTGCTCCGTTTGCTGAATATTGATAACTGCCGGGCTCTGCGGCGTGCGGGGCTCCGCAGCACCTGCTGCACCTGCAGCACGGGTGATCCTTGGGGCTGGGGGGTCCCCAGGGAAGGGGGGCTCGGGACCTGCCCCTGCCCTGCGTCCTGGGGCAGCGCCGTGCCCTCCTCCTGACCGCAGGGCATAGGGATGAGCAGGGACACAGGGACGCAGGGTCAAGCAGGGACACAGGGACACGGGGCTGAGCCAGCCGAGTCAGCCCAGGCGCTGCCGTCCTGCTCGGCTGCTCTCCTGCCCGCTGCCCTTTGGCTTCCCGGCCACGTGAGGGATTCAGGCAGCGCAGGAAAAGCACACAAGGGATCCTCCGTGGAGCTCGCAGGCAGCTCTTCCATCACGCGGAGCGAGGCACAGCGTGCAGTGGTGGGAGCTACAGCTAGGGAAGCGCAGAGGGGATGTGCTTTAGACAGGGAGGATGTTTAGCTGAGTTAGAGCCGTCTGAGCTAGGAATGTGCTGGATTCCCCATCACTTGAGGTTTTCAAATCAAGACCAGATGCCTTGCTAAAGGATCTGCGGTTGCTCACAGCCAGGCTATTCGGCCAGAGCTCCACGGGTGCCTGTGTGACGCAGCAAGAAAAGTACAGTGGGGTGCCCAGCCCGGCAAGCCCCGGGGGAGCCGCCCTCTCACGGCGCTGCAGTTCGGCCCCGTCCCATCTCTCCAGGGGCTCGCCGCGTCCTGGCACCGCGCGGGCTGCAAGCAGGGAGGGGGATGCGCGGGGCTGGGGCATGGCCAAGGCTGGGGAGCAACCTTGGCAGATTTTGCAGACCATAATTTCTAAATTTTAACAACGGGTGGAGGGGAAAAAAAAAAAAAAAACCAACAAAAAAAGTCTAATTAACAAAGCCACACAGCATGGTTCGGTACAAACTTTGGGGCCATTCCATCCTTCTTTTGCTTCGGTGATTTCAGAAGAACATGAACCATCCAATTATCCAATCATTTTTACACTGTCTGAGAAGCAGCTAAGAAAGGGGAAAGGTCAGCACATTCCAGAGAGCAGGACTAAAATGCCTTCATTTTCTCTAATATCTGCCTGTTTAATTACTGGAACAATTGTTTGAACATTTTAATATATTAATTTAGCAGGAGGATAATTGTATGGTTACAAATTCACTTTGGCCACGATAAACTGAAAAGCTGGAGGTTTCCCTAAAACCAGAATTTGTAGGAAGAAAAAAATAATAATAAAAACGTGATGTGCATTGGGTTTCCCTGGTCTTAATTAATTGTGCGTGCACACAGTTTTGTGCAAACTCGAAATGCCCCAGAGGAGGAGGGTGGTGGCAGGGAAGGGCAGGGGGCAAAGCCCCGCGCCTGCAGTGGGGGGGCGGCGGGCCCCGCAGGGAACAGGAGAGCTGCGACAGCCACAAAAGCAAAGAGAATTGGGCATTTCCCACTGAACTTCTCCAGGATTTTTGTCCTGATGCTCCTGGGAAGGGTTAGCTTCGAGTTTTTCCCAAAAAGAGCCTTAAAAACGTTGAAACATCAACACTTTGGTGTCAAAGCACTTGTGTTTTGACATTTAACAAAGCCTTTCAGATTTTGTTTGAAATAGTCCATATTGATATTTAGTCAATTTACAGTAAAAGTATGTAAACAGAGGTCAGCACGGGAAGGCAATGTTTTGAAATGCCTGAAATGAAACATCCCTGGGAGCCGAACCCGCGGGGCTTTTATCGACCGCAAAGCGAGATCCCGACCTCCCTCACCCCGTCCCTGCCTGGCCACGGGTCCTGCCCCTTCCCCTGCATGGGTGGAGAACTGGGGGGCACCCAGCCTGCCCCCGCTGAGAGGTCCGGGGGTGCTGGCCCGGGGACCCGCTCGGCACGGGTCTGGGGTCCCCTGGGTGCCCCTGGCCACGCTAGCCAGGGCCGGGCGCAGCTCCCTCGCACAGCTCAGCTGGCATTTCTGCAGCCACCAGCAAGAGAGAAAATTGGTCTTTAACAGCTATTCATAGAAATGTCACAAAGTGTAAACACCAGGTAACCTTTGCTTCTCCCCTCGCTCCTCGGGGAGCGAGCAACAAATTCAATAATACAGCTAGCGGTTTCTAAATGATATCACCTCCCATTTTAAGTAAATTAGTATCAAATCCACCTGGCCTGGTGCCTTTGCTGGCCTTCAGACAGAGGCGCTCTGCCCGCAGCGCAGCAGCAGCCGTGCGGGCAGCCCCTTGCCCCCGTTCCCGCCCGGCTGCCGGAGACGTCCCCAGGCCCCTGCCTTTGTCCGGTATCTCCCCAAGTATCTCGTCCCAGACAACAATTATATAATCCATCCGTGACAGCACGATCAGTCACACTCTAAATTAAGCATCTCAAATAAGGATTTATTAGAATTAATCAGACAATTAATGTACGGCTATTAAATAGAGTTTATTAAAATACATTTCAGTGCGTTAACTATTTAATGGCATAGACGCTGGTTGCAGAGCTGGCCAAAGGCGCACCGGTCACACCGCCCCCCCTGAACACGGACGGACAGACGGGCACGGTGCAGCCGTGGGGCTGCTCCCCCCCAAGAAATCAGTGCCAGTGGCTCCATGGCAGCCCCCGGACCCCCTGCCCCAGCCCCCAGGGGGCTGCGTCCCCGCAGGGTCCTGCACCCGCTGAAACCTGCGTGCGGCTCCCAGGGCGCTGGGCGGGTGCTGCTTGCTCCAGACGTGCACATGCAGGTTTCAGGGTGTTTGTTTAAAGACAGGAATTTAAAAAAAAGTTGGAACTAAAGGGGTCTCTGCCAAATAGGTGCAGGAGATGCTTTTCATGTCACAAGTGAGTTCTGCCGGAGGGAAGGACCGCGCGGCGCACAGAGGGATGGGTGCCTCCATCAGGACATGGTGCAGCCACCAGCTGCTCCCCAGGCAGGACCAGTGGCGTTATCACTACTGCCCTACGAGACAATTGGCAACCTTTTAAGTGCAGCAGTGCTGAGAGAGCATCGCCTGGACAGCCAGCACCATGCTTCTGAGCTCCGGCACGGGGCCACACTGTGTCTGTGGCACCTTGCAAATCTCTGCAGCCCCCGGTAACACCCCCGGCCCCCAAGCCCCCTCGTGCTGCCCGGCCCAAAGCCCAGGCTGGATTTCCCTGGTTTACTACTACGCTTTTAACTTGCATCCCTTCCTTCCCTCTTACCCGCCTCTCCTCTAAAGTGTCTCTCATTATCTCGAGTACCATTGCAGCTAGCTGGATCATCCCATTTATACTTTGCATAAGTACAGCGCTTTACATTTTCAAAGCAGACCTTAACTAATTAATCAGATGTTAATGATTCCTCAAAGGTGCAGCAGACCAGACAGCTATCAATTCTTGCCTCTCCTTTTGTATCTCCCCCGCCTCCACAATTAGATTCCAGCAGATTTTCCTCCTACTTTGCTCTGTTTTCCCTGTGGCCTCCGTTTCGGGGAAGGACGGCTCAGCAAGCATCCATCAACTCTGCGCCCTCATTACAGATGCATAGTAAGCAGGGCTTGGCCGCGTTTACTGCGAGCAGCTCCAGCCGGGGAGCACGGGAAGGCTAAGCAGCGAGCACGCACATGCAGACCAGCAGACATTTGTTTTAGTCTGAAAAAGCTGAATTTGCTCTTAGAAAAATGATGCGTCCCGGAGACATCCTGTGCTGCCCACCCTCGCCTTGGTCTCCCTAGCAGAGGTGACAGCATTTCCCCACCTCTGGGCGTACAGGCATGGTGCTGGGAGCTGGGGGCTCATGGCACCACGGGACACAGAGCGCCGGGGGTACGAGGGGGGGCTGCTGTGGCAGGGATGGGAGGAGAGCCAGCAATGCGAGCCACTGGCTTCCAGGGCCCCCATTCCTGGGGCCAGCGCCACCTCCAGAGATGAGGCAGCTCTCTCTCCTCCGCTCAGCCACAATGCGTGATTCATCTAACCTGTGGGGTTTGCACTTCCACTTCCTAATGGAAAAGATGGGGAGGGGTAGCAGGGGGAAAAGGGCAAAGCAAAAATACAGATCTTTATTATATGCAAAAATATTCCAAGACAATGCAAATTAAGCAATTTAGCCTCGCAGGCATTCCTCTGCGCACCGTTATTGAAAGTTCCCAGTCTGGAATCGCAGCGTCTGATCACAAAAGAAACCCAAGTTGGCCCAGCAGGAGCCAGGGCTGGGGCTCGGCAGGATCAGGTAAAGCAGCGCCCATGTGGCGAATGTGTTCTACACAGAGGGACAGCGGGCATTTAGTGCCAGGAGGTGAGCAAACAGGGGCACCCCTGGAAAATTGCCTGCAGGTTACTGACCTCTACCATCCAATGCCTGCAGCATGGGGCAACCCCGCAGTCACTGTGCCCCTGCGTGGAAGGGCCCCATCCCATCCCATCCCATCCCATCCCATCCCATCCCATCCCATCCCATCCCATCCCATCCCGTCCCGTCCCGTCCCGTCCCATCCCATCCCATCCCATCCCATCCCATCCCATCCCATCCCGTCCCATCCCATCCCATCCCATCCCATCCCATCCCATCCCATCCCATCCCATCCCCTCCCGTCCCGTCCCGTCCCATCCCATCCCATCCCAGGAGGAGCAGAGGGCGCTGGCTTTTCCCTCCTGCACTGGCAGCGTGGGGCTGGCCGGGGAGCACGGGGGTGGGCCCCGAGGAGGAGCAGGGGGATGTGAGGGCTAATTAGTTAGCAGCTGTGAGGTATTCTGCAGGAGCATATGAAATACGTAATTATAATTACAATAATAGCAACTCCATGAGCAGCGCGCAAGTGATGAATTCAGTTCAGCAGTGGTGATACAACTTGACAGGGCTTATCAGAGGGAACGTTATATCCAATTAACAATTAACTGTACTGCAAGGCTGTGCTAAGCACCCCCGTGCAGCCACCGGCTAGTGCTGGCAAACCTCTCCCCTCTCCAAACTCCTGTGGGGTGCAGCCTGCTCCTGCCCCGCCGCTCGGAGGCACAGGGCTGGCTCCCTGTGCCTGGGGTCTCCTACCTGGTGCTCATTTCCACGGTGAGGTTTTATTGTCTCCTCTCCAGAACGTCACCCCCCATAGCCCCACGAGGTGCAGCCAGGCAGAGCGAGGAGGGAGGCACTGGAGGCACTGGTCCCTTCTGGCCAAGCCAGCTGCTGTGGGAAGCCAGGGCGAGGGGAAGGCCCAAGAGATGCAGCGGGGCAGCTGTACCCAGGGCAGGCACGGCGAGGCAAGAGGTGAGATGCTTCTTGCACCAGCTGCCAGAGGCGATGGTCAGGGTGCTCTCCTAAAGCCCCTTTTGCAAGAGGAGACTCAGAAGACACTACGAGGGGGAACAGACAACAGCTCTCACCTCGAGGTCCGCCCGCCCCAGCCCCTCCGCAGTCCTCGCAGCGCGGGGAGAGGGCGGCCGGAGCAGCCCCGCTCATCCCACCTCGTCCTGAGAGCCACCACAAACACCCCCAGCCAAGGAAGGAAACGTGAAAAGGGAGCGAACTCTGAAAAAGTGAGAACGAGCTCCAAGGAGAGAGGAACCCGGGGCATTTCAGCTCAGATCTCGTGGAAGTGCTCATCACGGAGGAAGCACTGTGTGACCTCTCTGACCCGAGTAACAGAAACAGGATGAAATATAATAGCAGAAAGCACAAACGCCTGCATTTAGGGACCAGTAACGACAAAGCACTCGCCTTAGACTGTGGACTCACCAGCTGGAGGCAGCGGGAGCAGCGGGCAGCCTGGTGATCACAAAGCGGTGCCGCGGGTGTGGTGCTGCTGCTAAAGGCAGCGCAGGTCAGGCTCCGACACATCCACACCGCTCTCCTTCATCTCCCTCTTATCTCCTAGCTGCTACTTTTTTTTTTTTTTTTTGCCTCTAGTGTTTTTGTAGGAGCTGTAATTAAGCTGAGCAGTCTCACCCAAGACAGATCTCCATCTCTGTTTAAGGGGGAATTAATCTTTCTCCTGGTCTCCTTGTTCTCTCCCACTGATGCTCGTCCCTCACAGCCCCTCCGCACTCCATGTCCCCCCTCGCCTCGGCCTCTCGACATTTGCCAGGCGTACCTGGGCTGGACTTTTATACCTACCCACAGCAGTTCAGTCAAATCTCTACTTTTTCTGCACTTTCCACACGTGAAGTCACTAAGAATCCTGAGATTCCCGTATTTTGAAGTGGTTTGTCTGTGTGTATTAGCATCATTTGTTTAAGGAACTGGCTTCTCTTAACGTGTTTCTGTCAGTTCTGTTTCCAAGGATACCATACCTATTAGTTCTCTGAATTTACTCTTTCTCAGAAGCCCGCTGTTTTCACTTTGCTCGCCTTCCTCTTTTCCTTTGTAGGAATTACGAACTTTATTATTTCATGGCCATCCCCTCTCGGACAGCCCGCTGCCTTCACATTCCCAACCTCTTCCTCCTGGAGCAGCATCAGATCCAGATGAGCTTCCTCTCCCTTTGTGTTTTTATCTTCTTTGTTTAAAAGCTGTTTGGTGCAGAGGAATTCAACAGCACAATGAAGGCTAATCTGAAGAGCAGCTAGAACGGGGGGGTGAAAGGGAAGACAGAGGAAGCTGCTCTTGGTTAGCCAGAAGAAAAGTCTGAGGGGGGACACGAGGATTGCCTCTGGGAATGCAGAAGGTGACTGAAGCAGAAAGCAGCGTGCTTCCTCCTGCAGACACCAGCTGAAGAGCCTACCTGGGGGGGAGGGAGGATCGATTAGTAGCAGGACAGCGAGGCTCTCCGGGAGAGAAGGGCCAACAGGGCAGGAGTGGTGCCACCAGCCCGTCCTGCCCGCATGCCCCGGGGGTGCCCGCGGCACGCTGCGGGGCGGGGGGGACGTGCCAGCCCCGGCTCTGGGGCCCCACGGCACCGCTCCCCATTACATCAGTGACTAACGGTGTTAGACTAATTAATAAGCTATGGAAGTGTAAACAATTGTGTCAAAGGGAATTTAATTATTGGCAATATAATATGATTGTGATTAATACAATTAGGTTCCCTAATTGCATTAGCAAAACCAAAAACTAGCTCCTGGTCGCTAATTTGATTGAAATTTCCAGCTAAACAAGCTTCTTCCCTTCTCGCCTCCCTGCGGTGGGCACGACCCGCGGTGTGCAGGCGGCTGCAGAGCCCCCCTCCCGCCCGGGCAGGGGCTCACGGCCCCAGACCCCCGCCTCGACTGCCGCTCCCCACAGCCCCCGGGGGACACCCGGCCCCCAGGGAGCACCGCAGCTCCCCGGGCACGCGCCCCGAGGCAGCCACCCCACGGAGGACCCCATCGGCCCGGCACGGCCCCGTGTCCTGCCATGGGCCTGGCACAGCCATGAGCACCTCTGGGGCAGGGGGAAGCCCTCTGCTGCATCTCGCTGAGGTTTCTGGATTTTTCATACAAGTGTCAAAGAATGTTTAAAGAAAGTCTTAGTGCTGGTTGTTTCTCCGGCAGCTGAGATATCCCAGACTGCCCAAACCACGTGCACAGCTCATAGAGGACAGCAGCTCAGCTGGCTGGGCAGCAGTTCCAATTACCGATGATGAAAATCTAATTATTGACTTTAATGGGAGCTGAATCCAGCCTGAAAAATCCAGGAAAAATTATTCTGTGTTCCTGATATATTAAAAAGGAACGATAGGATAGCTTCATTCCCCTGTCATGCAGAAGTCAGAGCCGTGTAAGAGCTGAATAAAAACTTTGTCCATCGGATTTTGTTTTCTTCTAAATGCAGGAAGTCAGACAACGGTGCTTGTGGGAGCTGAACCCGTCCCAGGGTGCAGGGAGCGCGTGCAGGGGGCAGCCAGGCTGATACGGACCCCTCCTTCCTGATTTGGTCGGGACCTCTGTCATACTTGAGACAATAAAAAAGGAAAGCTCAGTAAAATGCGTGTGCGCCTAGGTAGAAAGTTCACAACCAGCAGTGATAACTTGCTGGGACAAGGGCAGCCTTGCCAGCACAGCCTTCCATATCGGTTCACGCATTCTTAGACATTTGTTTGAATCAGAACAGTAAATGCCCAGCTAAATTAATGCACGTGCACATGCAGGAGTGCAGCCCAACGACAGCTTTGCATGGTTCGCAGGTACCAGGTCTCTTTCCTTCAGCCCCAGCTCGCCAGGCATGGGGGGCAGGACCCATGGGAGCATCGCCAGTGCCCTCGGGATGCTCTGGCCTCGGGTCTGGTCTGGCCTCAAGCCCCGCTGCGGCCTGCAGCTGCCCAAGCCTCCAGATTTATCACTCCTGCAAGTCTCTGAGAACTGAGACGATTTTTAAGATGTGCATTATCCACCCGCTAGACTGTGACGGCTCTTTGTGAGCTGTAACGCTCTATCGTATAAAAGCAGTATTTAGGATCTATTTTAAAATTCATATTTTCTACCACATAGAACATAACGGCTCCTTGGGAGGCAATTTAATGATTATCAGATAGATATGTTTTTGGAGTTATTTTTTTTAAGACACACATTTATTTAGAGACTCTTTTAGAACACGCATTATGTACCAGCCACCACGGGAATGCCCCGCCGGCCTGGCCGGTGCCTGCGGGGAGCGCGGGGCCTTGCTGGGAGGAGCTGTGGGGCACGGGGGGCATGGGCTCTACCCCCACACCCAGGGCCAGCAGCAACCCTGCGGTGCGTGGGGCCAGCTGGGCAGGAGATGCCAAGGGCAGCCCCACCAGGAGCGAGGGTTCAAGCATTTCCTCTTCCTAATGCACTTTGCTCTGTTCATACAGAATTTTCAAGGATTTTGCAGTGTCTGTGCGCTCTCCCAACACTTTGTGCCCGAGGAAGCAGCGGAGGCGCCTCCCTTTCCCTGAGCTTTCTCCAGTCTTGCTGCACATCCGCGGTGCTCCAGCCCCTGTGCCCCAAATACCGCCTTAAACACAGCCTCCTTTATGTGTGACCCGTGTGATTAAAACTTGCCAGAGTACCTGGAAATAACGACCCCGGTTTGCTGGTCTAATCACCGCTCTCTCTTCCCTCCTGGCACTGGGAGGCATCTGAAGCTGCGCTGTTTTTTTCCACGTTCACATTAGAGTTTATTAAATTCTCATTCCGATCTTAACATATTAGGTTCCTAATCCCATTACAGCCAATTAGCCCGCTCTCCATGTATCAGCAGGGTGGGTGGGCTCACAGCCCGCGCCGGGGCCACGAGCGGCGCGCTGCAGAGCGTGGCAGAGCGCTCCCCTCGCCGGGGGCACAGGGCACCGCCTGTGCCCATCGGGGCAGCGTCAGGATCTGCCTTTCCCCAGAAACACAGGGGCTGTTTCGCCTTCTGAACCAGCAGCCCTTAAGGCAGCCCTGCTCGGCGTGTGCAGAAATGGGGGAAAAAAAATGAGAAGAAAGAGCCCCGTGCTTGAGGGGCTCTGCTGCTGTCTGCAAAGCAAACGAGTGGTGCCGCTGCCGCCGGGTCCCTGTCCCGCACTGCAAAGTGCTCCAGGAGCGTGGTGGGTGCAGCTCTGCAGCAGGCAGGGAGCAAGCACAACGAGGGGACCGGCTTTAGAATGAAGGCAGAAAACCTCTTTCGGGGGCAAAATTTTCCTTTGTTTATCGCAAAAGGCAGATTTATGGGTTAATAAACATCTACAATCGACCTCTGAAAAAATATACCCAGGTAGACAGGAATTATTCATTCAAATTAACTATAAATTAAAATCAGCCTAATTTACGTCCATTAAAATGGAAAAGCATATTATCTCCCATTCAAAGGAATTTGTATTTGATGCAAATAGAACAAATTCAGAAACTTTAGAAATGTTCTCTGATTGTTCATTTGCATCGTTAACCAATGTAGAATGGGACTGTGATTCAAAAATGGGAGAACAGAAGGAACAATAATTAGTTATGTAAATAATGTGGCATTCTTGTTTATAATTAGTTCAAGAATAAAATAAAATTCACGCATGTCACAGGACTAATTTTCGTATGCAAATTAACAATCAAAATTATAAACGGTAATAATGCAGTTTGGGAGAATGTGGCATTTCTAATTTATTAGCCGCGGCATAAGCTAGAGCTGATTCCAGTTGACGTTGGGAGATTTTGAAGGTACCTCTGGGATGAGAAAAACAAGCAAAAGAAGAGAAAAATGAGAGAGAAAGGGAAAAAACAGTGTGGCAGGCACCTGTGAGAGCTTTCTGCCAAAGGGAAGAGAATGCAGCGCTCCCCTGGGCTCCAGGAGGATGCGGTGTGGTGGGATGGGGCTGGGGGTGGGACGGGGTTAGGGGTGGGATGGGGCCAGTGGTGGGATGGGGCTGGGGGTGGGATGGGGTTGGGGGTGGCTTTCACACCGAGAATGCTCATCTTGAACCAAAAAGTCAGAGGGATGCAGGAAAGCTGTAAATTCTTCAAACTTGCCATGGTCAGTAGCCACTGATGCAGTCTCTTTTTTCCCAGGACAATGCAGTGCAGAAGAAAGCGGAGCTCAGAAACCCTTTCAGCTGTGGCCTGAAATGCCACTGATTTTCAAAGCAACCAGGGGGAGCTCCACCACATTTTTAGAGTGGGTTCCACCCAGCGTCCCATTGGAAATATCCATCCCACGCCCTTACAACAGTCTGGTTCCACTCCTTCCTGCCGCTCTGCATTGCAGACCCTGCCGTGAATTTTAGTCCGTGAGGATCAGCACCAACAGCTTTCTGCAGCGACAGCTTGGGAGATCTCTTCCCTTCTCTCCCACTGGGGCTGAGGCCAGGGACAGGAACGTGACCCCAGGTTTTTGTACCCTGTTCCCACCTAACCTCACTGTGAGCCCGGTGCCCGGTGCCTCCTCCGAGGATGCGAGGAGGTGCAGAAACCTTCGCTCCCGGCCGCGGCTGCTGCCCACCCCGCACGGCCCCATGAGCCTGGGGATGCTTCAGGACAAGCGGAGCTATAGGAATGTAAGGGATTATTTGGTATTAATTATTAATTATGGCTTATCTTGCTTCAGAGTGTGGAACAGGAGTCAGATCCTGCATCAGGGAGGACAGGACATCTCGGGGAACAGTAATTCTTAGGCTTCTCTCTTAAAATATGCTTTCCACCTCAGCTCTACACTGGAGCTGAAATCTCTCAGCGGAGCAGTGGAGCCGAGACAAGCATGTTTTATAATAAAAGCGAGCACAGGAACTTTAATTAAGGCTCCTCAGCCTCGTGCTCCCGAAGCCGTGCACAAGGGCGGGCAGCGCAGGCTCTCCTGGAGCACCTCTGCCGGAGGCTGAGGCGGGCATGGGGGGTGCTGGGGGGTGCTGGGGGGTGCTGGGAGCTGGGAACTGGGAGCTGGGAGCTGGGAACTGGGAGCTGGGAGCAACGAGGTCCCGTTCCTGGCTCCCGCAAGCCGGGCGCCTGCAGCGAGGCGTCTGCAACTGTTTGCGTGCGTCACTTAGGCCCTTGGATGCCAAACCACTGACTGAACCTTTCTGTCAATCCGACACTTTTAGGGTAATTTAACTTAATAATACCTTTGTCTGCACAGGCATTTGTATCTGAAGGGTTATTACCATAGGAGTTATTTTAGGTTGGTTAATGGTATGTAGTAGACTCTAAATTGACAGAGCAGCTACGCAGGCTGCTGTTCAAAGTGTTTACCTTTCAAATCCTTCCCTCACTTTGCAAAACTTACTACCCTTACCTAAAAGTGCCATCATAAATTATTAGCAATTTTCCCCCAGGTTCTCATGCATCATTAATTCTTTGTTTAGAAGGAAAAAAAAAATAAATCAAACTGTCCAGGTCTTAATTGTTATCACTTTGTGAAGAGTCTGAAATGGGTGCTGGGCCTGTTGGCACTGTCAGAATTTTTCACTTGCTGCAGTTGATATTTAACTCATTGTGTCGGGGGGGTCACAAAGAAAGGGGGCAGGAGGAAATAAGCCTTCTAGAAAGAAGAAAGGAAAATCCTTGTAGAAAATCAACAGGAATTTTGCAAGACCAGGGAGGAGCCCGGTCTCCCTTCCTGCTCCCCATCCATGATTTTTGTAGGGGAACCCGTGACCACAGGCAGCAGAAGTGCCACAGCCCACTGCCCCTGGGGTCCGTGTTGCAAAGCAGAGGGGAAAGCAGCTTTGTTGGGAGCATCCCCTGTTGCTGGCAGCACAGGGGAACACCCTCCCTCACGTTCTGTTTGCTGTAATGCAGGTGTGGAGGAAGAAAAGCGAGGCTCCTCCAGCACCTGCTCTGCATCACAGGCTGCAATAAATGCGTGCCCCGTCCCTAGAGCACTGCAGCTGACACCGTCCTGGTTGCAGCCAGCTGCAGGGCCACCCCCGGCCTTTCCCCTTCTGAGGGGTGGCTTTGGGGTTGGGTCAGGTTTTGGCCTCAGGTCAGGTTATGGGCAGTGCCACCTGCCCCTGTGCCAGGGCTGGCCCCTCGCCTGGCGCTGCCACCGGGTCCCCACCGGGTCCCTGCGCTGCCACCCCTGGGGCAGGTGACCTTGAGGTGGCTTTGCTCTTTGGCTCAGCTGCAGCCGGAAGATTAAATTCTGCTCCTGTCCTGGGAATCTGATGATAAAAAGTCCTTTCTAGACAGAATCCAGATAATGAACAGCTCCCTGGCTTCGCAGGGGAAGAGGGAGAGTGGAGTTATTACTGCATTAAAAAATCTCCAAAGTCAACTAAATTCACCACAGAAGCCGAGAACCAGAATTCTTCTTCATTACAGCAAGGTAGTGCATTAAACATTATAAATAACACTATGCTAATTGCCAGATGGGCAGCGCGGGAGCTGCGCTCAGCCTGCAGCAGCCGCCCTCTCACCCTCGCTCCCCCTGCTAGCGGCCCACCGCAGCTCCTCCGGGGCCACGGGGTGGCTCCTTCGGTAGGAAAACACTTCTCCAGAGCATGTCAGAAACACACTGTGGGGTGTGAGAGGCCGAGCGGTGCTGCTGGTTAACTGCCAGCCCACGGCGAGCGGAGGGGCCCTGTCTCACTGCCCCCTGCCCAGAGCGAGCTCCCCTCCGGCCGGGCTGAGTACAGCCATGCTCTGTCCAACCAGCAGGGCAGCACGGGTTTCTCCAGAGCGTTTTGCCCATAATCTGTTTGGGTATTGTTTGTCTTTTGTTTTTAATATAACCCGCAAGAAGCTAAGAGAACCCCTCAGCTGTCAGGCTGCAGCAGCCAAGGTAAAGGACGGCCCCAGCACCGCGACGCAGCGAGGCTGGGGGGGCTGAGCACTTGTGACGGGCAGGAATGGTGATTAGGCCGGAGGAGAGACCCATGTCTGTGTTTTCCAGGCGGTCAGAGACTCGGCTTCAGCGGCCAGCAGGGAGGTGAAACCTAATTCAGTGAAATGCCCGGTCCCCTCGGCACAGCCAGGTCCAGCAGCCTTGGTGGCAATGCCAATGGCACCTTCATGAGTGCAATCAAGGAACAGGGAGACCTAAGCCAGCTGTCCCAGCTCACGTGTGGTGGCTCGGGACCGAAGCAGGGGACCTGGTCCCTCGCCCTGCACTGCTGGGACGTCTCCAGCCGTGGTGCAGCCACAGAGAGGTGCAGCCGCAGCCACAGAGGGAAACAGGGGCAGCACCGGGCGTCACGGGGACCTGGCCTGGCCGGGCATTTGGGTACAAACACCGTGCTTTAATTGTGCAGAACAAAAGGAGAGGACAGGCCAAGATAGAGAACAGCTGCAGTAAACAATGCTGTGACAAGTCCCTGGTATTAGTCACAGGCAAACGGGGAAGTGGGACATATATCTGGGAGGGTATTCGGCTGCCCGCTAATTAAAAAAGCCTCTGACTGCCGCAGACAGTGCTTATTCATAGAAAGTGTGGTCCCCCTGGACTGTATTTAGGGCAAGAAAGGATTTACACCTTGTAAAAAGTTATTCTTTATGTGAAGCTTGCACTTAATATGAATTTTTCAGGAAAGTTTGTTAAATAAGAAAGGAATTGAGCCCCTGATGGAAAGTCTTTCGCTTTCCTTGGTGCTTTCATTTAGCTAAAGCCATAACATCGCTCTTGCACACACCAGCTTTCATTTGTCCGTGCAGCATGTCACACAGCCCAAACCTCGCTCGCTGTAACGTCACCGCTGTCACGTCTGAACCCTGAGCTAAACCATTCTGGCTGGGTCAATAGATTTTATGTTCCTCTCTCTGGTTCAAGGGGATTGTAGAAAGCCAGCATCTTGCAGCATTCGCCCGCTCTCCCTGATGGATTATTTTCTGGGAGATGGGAATGAAGCAGGAAGATGCCAAGAGGTCTCATTGCCTTCCCTTGCCTTGATAGGAAGCAGCAAGGGCTATTTAGAGATGGCAGAAACTTTCAGCGTGAAGATGCTTTCTGACCTTCAAAAACATCATTGCAAAATTGCCAGAAAACAATCCAGCAGGCAAGCTGAGCCAAATCCAAACCCGGAGGTTCACCCATCACTGCGCGCTGCGAACAGACATCTCTGACAGCATAGAATAAAAGCAGAAATAGCAATTTCTCACTGAAGATCGCGCCTGACATCTCTCTGACCTGTAAGCAGCAGGGACTCTCTGCACACAGGTATAGCCTGTTTGTTTGCTGTTGCTTTAGTTGACACTGCTGATTAGAGAAGACAGCCAGACAGTTGGACACAGCGCGAGGGAGCAGACGCTCCGGCCAGTGATTGGGATGCCTCCTTCTGACCCCAAACCTGAGTGCTATTGCCCTGCATCTGCAGCTAAATAAACGAAGTAAATCATCCTGGCAGATAGATAATTAAATAATTATCAGCCACTTAATAACAAGGAGTGGGTGTTCAGCATTAGCATATTAGACAGTGTCTTTAAGGGCTAATTGTTGCATTACATCAGAGTTACTCATTCATTATTCTTGTCATTTCGGGTGATAATTTGCACTTTAGGAGACAGAGACAATTTTAGCAGGCAATTAGAGACATGTCAGGCTTGGCCTAGTGAGTTACTGTCACAATTATTGCATTTTTTCCGGTGTCCTCATTTGCAGGAGTGTATTTAAGGGCAGTCTAGTAATTTCATGGTTAGGCAAAACAGGCATCGGCACCAGGAGATGCAGCCTGGGCTGGGAACAAACCCGATGCTGCGGGGCTGGGGGCAGCACCAGGGGTGCTGCTGGCTCCTGCCTGGACAGGGGCTGCCTGCCTGGGCTGCTGGTACTGCACGGGAAAAGAAAACAAAGGAAGAAAGGGGTTCTGCTCATGGAAATGCATCGTGTATGCTTGTTTGGGCTCCCGTCCGGTTGTGGAACCCGGCCCTGTAGGATGGCTGTCACAGGGAGGAGCTGCCCACACCCCGTGTTTGTGTTGTTTCCCCTCCCTCACCCCACGCCGCAGCTGGCTGTGCCCTGACCCGGGCATGTCCGCACGGTGCCATGACCCCTGTGGGCACCCAGCACAGAGCCTGGCCTCGCTCCCACCACCGCGGCTCCTCAGGGATGTGTGGGCGCTGCCGGCAGTGGCGTGCAGGGCTCCTGGTGGGGCCTGGGCACAGACATCCCCAGCGGCAGCGGGCGTGCACAAGAATTCATCTCAGAGATGTGCTCTTGGAAGCTTGGAAACCATTTGCCAGCTTTCACTTTTCCGTGAAGCTCTGCGAAATAAGCCAAATTGCTATAAAGCAGCTGGATGAGGGGCTAAAGTGTCCACGCCAGCTACGACATAGCGGGGGTGCAGAGGGCCACGAAGGCTGTCGGCAGCAGCGCCAGCCTGCTTTGCCGTGCGTGCTCCCACCGAGCCGCAGCCACCTCTGCCAGCCCAAAAGCACAGTCCCGTGCTCCACCCGGCCTTCCGGCAGAGCTGCTGTGGACGTGTAGGCCCATGGGGCACCGATGCCAAAGGGGTGAGGATGCCCCCAGCCCACAGCCCCACGTCCCACGCCCGGTGCAGCACCAGCATGCACAGGGATGTGAGTTCCCCCGGAGAACAGCGCGCCTGCACATCAGGCAGATGTAAATTGTACGGCTCCTTCATCAGCCAGACTAAATACAGGGATGCGCCCCGCGATTCTGCAGACCAGCGCCTGAGAATTATGGCGAGGATTAAATATTTCTTAAACTACAATTGAAGGGAAAAGCTAGATATGTAACAGATGCACCTTGGGATACATGCATTATAAGGGCATATACAGTCAAATCGAGTTAATTAAGCTAAAACCACAGTAAATCTATCAGACCCATATTAACACTATAGTCAAAATTGTGGAAAATATAGTATTTTCTATAATAAATCCTGTTCTGTTACAGATTTATGTTGGCGTCTGCATAGTTACCATAGTTTTACAATAATCATTGATCAATCAAAGTTTTATGACAAAACTATAATTTTACTGTGTTTCTTTCTTACTTAGTTTCCTAGTTTGCTTAATTCCCAGAATGCAATACAGTAAATCTTTTGATCCGAGATATTAAGTAGATAATAAGAATGCCATGTAAGATTTGCTTATATTTTAAACTGTCTTTACAAATGATTTATAATTAGGACCAAATCTAAGACAAAACATTATTAAAGTCCAAACCCTCCATAAATTACTGGAGTTTGCTTATGCCTGTAGTAATTTATTAGGGTTTTACTACAGTATTTTCTCTGGTGATATCCAAAGCTTTATATGTCATAAATGGAAAATATGAGTTTATAAACCATACAGAAAACTAGAATGATCCCCAGTGACCTGAGATGACAAACTCATACTCTGATATAACATCAAAATCATTTTTCATTGGAAATATAATGGCGTGGATAATACAATTGTGCCAGACTCAAAATGCATCTTTCTTTTTTCAAAATTAAATCTTTATTTATATGCTTTTTTAAGTTATCCCATTTACAGAAGGTATATAACCTGTAGCTAGGCTGGCAGAAGGAAACACTCTGTGTTTCCTGGCATCCCGCAGAGCGCTCTCCCAGGAGGAGCCGCTGTGCTGAGCTGTGGCTGGTGCTGGTGCTGGCGCTGGTACCCAGTGCTGAGCACGGCAGCATTTTCTGTGCCATGGCAGCCGGCTCCTGACCCTCTCTGCTGGGTAGCAAGCGGACAAAGCTCCAGAACAAGAATTAAACACAACGCTTAGCCCCTCTTGGCGCTACCTGCCCTGGTGCCGATGTGATAATTTGTCTCTGCCCCTTTTTGTAGCTCTCTTCTCCGCCCATGAAGCTGCCGAGCCCACAAACCACACGAGCCCATCCAGACGGCATTTGTGAGCCACCCTAGCAGCGACCAAACATTTAATTTTCCGCTGTGCTGGAATGACACCACTGCGTCGCATGGGGCAGCGCGCACGGCTCGGCAAGGCGGGAGCGTGATGGACAGGCGGGGGGCACAGGGGGTGCTGAGGGTGGCTGTAGGCAGCGAGGAATAAGTCAATTGTACATGAAGATGAAAACTAGATGTGGGCAATCTCAGTTTGCTGCTTGGCTGCTGGAAGGGCTGAGTGCGGGGTGCAGGGAGGCAGCTGAGTGAGGAGCCACTGCTCCTTTCAGCGAAAAGATCCTTCCTCGTGCCTCACTGCAAATAGCAGCAGTGAAACCTGCAGCCACTTCAGTCATCTGTTAAAACAGAGAAAAACAAAACTAAATAAAATTAAGTAAAAGAATATAAAATAAAATAATAACAGATAAGAAGACAAAAAGACTGACTGCAAAAGCCATACTAGTGCATGGTTGTGGCCATCTCTGGAGCTGCTCCATCACTGCTCCCCAGCTTGTGATACCATCAGAAGGCACTGATTGAATTGCAGGTTTGTTATCAGTCTCTCACTATCCATCACTGCAGATAATCCTTTAGCTCTGACATCGGATGATGATGATCTCTGTTGTATACCTGGTACGATGAGCCCGGGATGCTCTCAAAAGCCACAGAGATTGTTTTAGGCAAATCACTGCAAACAGACGAGCAATAGCAGAAGGGGACAGGCAGCCTCGTCGAACAGCAACTTCCATAGGAACGTCTTTTATTGCCCAGAAGAGCAGCAAAAAGGCAGAGATTTTTCCTGAAAGTGATTTGTATTCCTGAGAACAATCACTCATACCTTGTCTGATGTGTTTTGTGGGGTGGATGTATAATTTCAAGTCTATTTGATAACACTGAATTAATCTACTCTCAGGTTTTGCCAGGTTGTGGACACTCAGGAAAAGAATTTGAATTAAACTTCCATGCAAACAGAACACAGATTACTTAACTTGCTTTAAACTCATTTGCGGACATTCATTCAGAATCAAAATCCCGTTAATTTGGTTTAGTTCAATTTATGAGCACTTTAATTCTAAATAAAACTTTCACTGCAGGAGGGGATTTAATGAGGTTTAGCTAATCCAGTGTAAATTCATACCTTAAATTAATTCTAATTAAATTTCCTGAGCAACCCTGGAAAAGCAGGACCGAGGGCAGCGGGCCCGCAGCTGCACCCCCGGTGGGGTGCGGGGCACCGTGCCAGGGACTGCTCAGCCCCAGTGCAGCGGGACAGCTTTGCAGCAACACGACGCTTTAAACAGGAAAATTTCAAGGTGATTCACGCAGACTTCGCTTTTGTATTCCCCTACTCTCAACACATTGTATTCCGTTATATCAGTGTTATCATTTATCTTTTACACCGTTGTATGTGTTTCGCAGTATTGTGACTTTGCCTAAGTGGGATGATTCACTGTTATCAAGGCAAAGTCTTTCAACACTCCGGAGCCGAAATTGCAAATTTCTGCTGAGAGTTTCGAAGTTTAATATTGCATGCCAGTATAGTTTTGATTTTTTTTTGATTTTTTATTTTTTTACAATATAGTTCCAATAGATAAAAGATTTTATTCCAACAGAACCTTGTTATAAGTCATCACTAGAAGCCCTATTGTTCTGCTTTGTCTGGGGCACGCGGAGGCTGGGATGTGTGGCCCCAGAGCAGAGCTGCCACCAGCGCTGTGCGTGGCACTGTGCCCTAACACCGACACTGCCCCTGCCAGGACAGCAGCACTGGCTCCCAGTGACCGCGGCGGCAGCTAGCTCTCGCACAGCAAGGCAATTAACAGCGGCCATTAATTCTCAGCGTCCCCTGACGTGAGGGACATCTCAGTCCCCTCACAGAGGCAGAAGCTGAAGGAGGGTGCATGTGCTCTCCAAAGAGAGACATCTGGGGAGAAATCATTGCCAC
This sequence comes from Anser brachyrhynchus, assembly GCF_964034855.1. NCBI lineage: Eukaryota > Metazoa > Chordata > Aves > Anseriformes > Anatidae > Anser > Anser brachyrhynchus. The sequence continues at coordinate 894,891 of NC_137710.1, read as the reverse complement.
AGTGAACGCCCCCCGGCTGCAGAAGCGGCTTCAGCCTGCACACCAGCAGCCAAATCCAGCATATCTGTGGCCAAAACCACCATCCTGCGTGGATGAAAGCTCCCACGTCCCCGGTCCACGTGTGCCGCATCCCCCTCCTGCTCCTCGCAGGATGCCCGGCCCTGGAGCCAGCTGCGGCCCCGCTGCCGGAGGACCCCGCGCCGTGCTGCTCCCGTGGGCAGCCCCGCACCCACGGGGACAATGCTCCTGGTCCCTGTCCTCTCCTGGGGAGGGGGGCGGAGAGGAGCCCGCGCTGAAATATAGACATATGCAGATTACACCATTAATTTTTTATGTGAATTCAAAAAATTCAGTGTTGACTTCATGACGCAAATAGGTATGAAAATTCTGGTGAGCACGCTCATTGTTACAGAAATCAAATGGCTGAACAGCCACTAATGAGGCAGACAAGAAGCTTCACTCATCCTCTGAGGATTTGAAGGCAAGAAGAGAAGAAGGAGCGCATTACATTATTCATGCTGCCTTGTTTGAGTTTCAAATCATGGGAAGTCACAGCGAAGGGGGATTTGGGATGTGCTGGTGACCCGCTTGGCTCGGGGAGGGGCCGCGAGGAGCCCTGTCACCTCGCTGACAGCCCCCGATCGCAAACCCGGCTCTCGCCTGGCCACCACCGCCCTGCCTGCACGGAGCCGGCAGGGACAGCGGGAGGGGGCATGGGGAGGGCACCCTGGGGATGCCGCAGGAGCCTGTGCGTGGCCACTGCCACGGGGAGATGTCCTCGCGGTGCCACGCAGCCCCCACGCAGCCAGGGCTGCACCAAGTGCCCTGCCCGCAGCCGCAGCACCTGCTGGCAGCCCCCAGCGCCTCCCCCCCAGGCGCTGCACGGCGGCCGCGCAGGGGCACCGGTGCTCAGCAGTGGGGCGGTGTGCGCTGCTCGCAGAGCCCCGGGGAGCTGGAGCACCCAGGGCAGGCTCTGCCGGCACCTGGGAACCCCACGAACCCAAACCTGAGCTCTGGGAAATGCACCCGAACCTCTCCCCTGTGCAGCCCCCCTCGCCTGCACCCTGTGCGGCATCACAAGGAGGAGGGCAGGTCACATTGGTAACTGTTTTAAACACCCTGTGATGTGCTGGAACACACGCAGAGTCTTTTTAGAGGAAAACTAAAGGGAAAACATGAGATAATAACGGACTGGAGAAGTAGGCATGTGGGCAAGTGTTCCATAAAGCAGAGACAAGGCATACGGTATAACTGTTGACCAAGCACTCACAACTAATAAACAGATTCCCTGAGTACTTCTGCATTTTGTAATTATTACTTACCCATAAAAATCCCTTCTCCCTCCTGCCAACATTATCTTAGTAAACTTTATGAGTGCTCATGAGGTTAATGCAGAACCATAAATCTGCAGTGGGTCGAACAAGTGAGAGGAGAGGAAGTGTTCGTAAATCTGCTGGAATTGCTCCAGTTTGTTTATTTAATAAAATACAGTTTCATAAAAATGCTCACAGCCTGCGGCGGGCGGAGGAGGCGAGGGGCCGCACGCTGCCAGCTCTGCTGTGCGCATGGCAGTCGTGTGCCCCGTCTGTCCGTCTGTCTGTCTGACGCACCACATGCCCGCAGCCACCCTGCCCCGGCGCCGATTTCCCTGGGCCGTGTTGGGTGTTTTGCGCTGTGTAGAAAGCAGGGCACAGACAAAGGGGTTTGGGAGCAGCTCGGGGGGCAGCAGCTCGGGGGCTGCTGGCAGCGACGGGGGCTGTCAGGGCCACCCCTGGCCTCGGCTCCCCTGCCCGGGCAGCGCAGGGTTAAACCCACACCTCGCTCCCCGGGGCCAGGGTGTGTTTGCCTGGATTTTGCATTGGAATTTGAAATCCACAGTTACAAGGAAACATTTATTTTCTTGCCCTTCAATGATCAAACAAGTGGCGTTGAGGCACAAGGAAGCGGAGTTTCCATTAGTAGAGCTGTTTTCTTTTTGCTGTAAAATATCAAATATTTTGACATTTCCATCAGACTTTTCTTTGTATCAAAGCTTTAATGGCAGAATAATCTCAAGGCTTTTATACTTCATAGGTTTTCGTATTTCCGAGCCCTCCCTCCTGAGTAAGGGGACACTTCTGAAGGTCCCTGCTCGTCCTCCCTCCGAGACCGAAGGGAAGGCACCAGCACCGCCAGCCCCGCCACAGGCAGGCAGGATGCGGGGGGCAGCGCCCGGCCCCTCTGCGGGGAGCGGCTGCAGGGTTGGCGTGCAGGTAAGCTATTGTCCTCGCTGCAGCCTCTGACAGCCGGGGAGATGAACACCAGGGCACCATCATCCCCCCCGTCATGTTCGCGAGGTGGAAAAACAAGCGTGTCACTTAAAGGCGAGATCCACCACGGTGCTCTGCGCTCCCCGGGGAAGCAGCTCCGGTCCCTCTCACGCCGAGCTGCGGGATCTGCAGCAGCTCCCCGAGGGCAGATCCCTGTCCCGGCCCTGCTCGGCCTGCCCAGCGTGGATCAGGAGAAGTCTGTGCTGTGCCCGGGGCCGAGCTGCACTTGGGTCTGATACGGACACAGCGTCCGTAGACACTGTTTTGACAGCAGGGCTGTTTTTGAGGACAGGTTCCCAGGCGTGCCGTTGCTTATATCACATTTTCACCCTCATCCTATGTAGCTCACTCGGTATCTGCGAGCTGCCGGTTCCGGCTGCTGCCCTCCAGTCTCCGGTGCTGGCTCTTGCCGCATTTCGTGGCAGCGACCCCGCACAGAGCTGGCGAGCTGCCTGCCCCCTCTGCCGTCCCGCTGCGCCTCCACCGGGGTCAGCTCATCTTCTGAACCTTTCCATTGCTGAAACCAGGGCCACTGGGCAGCACAGCTGGGTGCGTACACAGTCCTGCTCACGACAGCCATCTTCCCTTGTGTTGTTTTTTTTTTTTTCTATTTTTTCTTGATTTTTCCATTCCGGTTTGCTGCAGAACAGCCTGGGAACCCTGCCGCTCCCTTCACGCCTCCCCCACCAGGCAGCCCCGTGCCGGATCACCACCGCAGGTGCCTGGCTGCTCTCGTACATCAGTTGCGGAGGTGATGGGAAGTGAAGAGAGAATGAGCTGGAAAATGGGTGCTGGAGGAGGATGGATGAGTGCTCTGTCACCATGGCAATGGAGGATGCCGAGGGTGCCGCGGGGCTGCCCCAGCCCAGAGCTCCCCTGGGTCCCGCCGGGGGGTGAGTCGGGGAGCAGAGGTTCCTGAGGTGAGGCATCGGCAGGGGGAGAGGGGAAGCAGGGCCCCAGCTCTGCGAATGTCTTCTTAGAGAGAAATTGCTTTGAAGTTACTGTTTATCTCACTTTGATAATAATCTGCTTAATGTCTTGTGTCAAAGTAATTACAGTGTAATTGCCTTCTTTTTTTTTTTTTTTTTTAAATAACAGGTATTTTAATTGCCACAGGGTTAGACAATTCTGCTGTGGGAATACCTGGTTCTGCCCTCGTGGCCTCTGCTGTGTGGCTGTGCTGGGCTCACCTGTGCCTGTCCCCGTGAAGGGCGGCATCACCCGCTGCACCTCGCACCGGGTTCCTTGGGCGCTTCTCCCGGCTCTGTCTCCACCTTGTCTGGGTCCCCTTGCCCTGCCCTGCTGTGGGGCCGCTGCCTCCTCCCCAGAGCTGGGGGTCCTCAGGTTCTGGAACCCCCCAGCTGCTGGTTTTTCAGCACAAAGAGTGACAAAAAAATAATGCGACGGCTACATTTGGGACGATTCAACCTGTTGTTAGCTTTGTTAGAAACCTACCGAAGTCAAAGAGCGGCTGCTCTTTTGCGTTTGGGGGGAACACAAGCTTCGCCTCTTGTGGCGGCGAGCAGCGAGCAGGTCCAAGAGAGCCGCGCAGGGCCCCCACGGGTGCCTCGGGTGCCCGCGGTCCCTCGGGGCGAGGTCTCCGCTCAGCAGCATCGCGCCGCGAGGCGTGCGGCGTACCGCTCGAGAGGCCGCTCTGAAGCTTCCTAAGTGCGATGCTCCAACAATTATAGAGAGATTAAACAAAGACAGCGCTCAGCAGGGAGGAATTACGGGTAAGAGGGATCCTGACAAGAAATGACAATGAAGAGTGGCCCAAAGAGAGTTATTCAAGATTAATAACTTTGTTATTGGAGGCGTTTCTTGCGCCTGAGGGCAGACAAAAACACACTCGGAAGGTTCTGGAAGGGCACTCAGAGCTGTGCTCCCCACGCCCGTGTTCGGTGGTTGTCAGCTCACGGCCAAGCACCCCCGACAGCAAACCCCACCAGCATACCCCCTGGGGTGGGAGGTGCAGCAGGGCCCCCAGCACCAAAACATGCCCAAATTTTCCCCATATGTGCCCAAAATTTGCTTTCCACCCAGTCAGAAGCAGCCAAATATGGCCCACGCCGGTTTGCTGCCCCGAATCCCGTGGCCCTGCCAGCCCCCAGCGCTTCGGCCCTGCCCCGCTGAGCTGCCGTGAGCCCCTCGGCTTCCCCACAGAAGGGGGTTAGACTTTTCTCTCTCTTCTTTATTTTTTTAGTACTGCAGGGTGTTAAAACCAGTCTTCCTATTAGGGGCTAGACATATTCAGAGCCTTAATGATAGATTAAATACCAAATACCTTAACATTTGAAAAATGACATTTATTATACAGAGTTGTAAATAGAGAAAAAAAAAATGACAATAGAACACAGTGTAGATCTTACATAAACTGCACCAGTTCTGTGTAATGACTATGATAATGTCAGTGCTAACAAGCAGATAATTGGCATCACTGAGATAATTTTTGGCACCTTATGCAGAGGGGAAACTGTTCTGCATAATTATTTTACCTAGGAATATTCTTCATTTAACAGGTCTATTTGCATAGCGGTTGGAACTTTTTAAGCTATAAAGGGTGTTTAATACATTGATTTGTTTTATCCATGAAACAATTGTTTATTCATGAGAACTGGCACCTGAGGACTTTAGTAATTAAGCAACAGTGACCCAGTTGGAAGCAACAGCCTTTTATTGGATTTACAGGTCCAGGCGGAGGCAGGATTAGCAGACCACTCACAAACACCAAGCAGGCTTTTATAGGTGTTATAAAGCTGAGTCATTCCCCGTAGTAAAACTTTATTTCCTTAACTTTTACAGAGTTGATAACTTCGACATTTCGCTATTGGTGGAACACAGCTGCCTGGTGCTGCGCATCGCCGGCACTGCGGCTCTCCCGCGGGATGCGCGTCCCACCGCCAGCAGCTCCACAGAGCACAAGGGAAAACACACCCTGAGCACCGGGCCCCTCGGCTGAGGCACCGCAACGAGCCAGAGGAATTCCCAAGACCTGCTGGAAGCGGGGCTAAAGCAGCTGTGACTGGAGCGGACCTAACCGGGCTGGCTCAGCCGCAGCACCCTCCCCCTGCTGCGCCTGCCCGCAGTGCTGCTCAGCTCTTCCCATGGGATGTGCAGCAGCAGCAGAAGAGATTCTCCTCCGGCTCTCATGCACATCTCTGCCTTGCAATTAAGAAGGGGTATGCGAAAAAAAAAAAAAAAGATGAGCAGTGTGATGCATGCAAGCCGTGTTTATGCAGTAATTATAATTGGATCGGCATGTAGTAGGTCAGTATTACCAACACATTTCAGTGCAGAGATGAGTGCATTTTTCAGTCCAAGTGCAGTCTTGACAGGTCAGGCTGATGAGCTTTCATAGTGTCCCGGCAATGTCCCTGCAAGCATGTGCCAAGCTGTCTGGAAACATAAAAGATGCTGGACGCCAGCCTTGGCTTCCTAGCGCAAGCACAGATTTGGCCAGGGGCCAGGCGCTCAGTGGTGCTTTTTCTGAGGCTCTGAGCATCCCGCATTTGTCTTCCTTTGCCACCCCTGACTCAAGGGAACTTCAAGTCATCCTTGCCAGATTCTGCGCAATATATCAGGCCCAGGTTTGTCCCATCCAAAGTACATTTCCAAAACAAGGTACGAACTCTGGCTTAGACTGGCTGTTCCATACCAAAACCTCAGCATGTTCATCAACACAGCCCCGATCAGTGTGATTCATAGCAATCCTGAAGCTTAAAGTCTGCATTGGAAAAGTTCAAATTCCCCACAGGTTACACGTTGACACTTACTTGGCTTCCCTAGCTCCTTTTCTGAGTCTGCTGGCGAACCGTTCCTGTAGCTAGGAAAGCAGCAGATACTCCCTGACAAACACTTTGCATCCAGCAAAGCATTCTTGACACTTGGAGAGAAGGAAGCACCACTCGAGAACCCACTGCTGTCTGAAATTTCCTAGCGGACACTCAGAGCCTCTAACGCCATCCTCCCTTCGTCCTTGTGCCTTGCGCAGCCATTACTTACAAAGAAAACCCTCAGAAAATATAATTACAAGCAAGAACTGTGCCAGAAACCAGCATGTCAGTAGGGAACCTTTTAAACTCTGGTCTTACGAAAAACACATCCAGCCCTTTAGATCCCACATCAACAAGGCCAAAAAGAGTTGTTAGTAAATCATTGCTATGGCTTTGATTCTGCAAGGTCTCGCGTATCCCTAAAGTTTCAGTCTGTGAGAACTCCTATTGACTTCCAAATTAATCATGTGCTTAAGTACCTTGCTGAATAAAAGCTCTAGAAATGATTTGCCAACAGACTTATCGCCAGGCAGCTCCACACTCTGCCGAAGCAGAACCAGGCAATGTCTGCATTCAGAAGCCTGAAACCAAAGCGCTGTTCCCAGGGATGTTATCCCGGCGCCGTGCTGGTGCGGTGACACTGCCCCGGGGGGGGCGGCCAGGCAGGGCTGGTGTCCCCTGCAGCACAGCTCGGCCCCGGGGGGGATGCCCTAAGGTTCGGTCTTTGCAGCTGTGATATTGCTCCTTTAATTTCTGTTAGCTTTTCTCCTACCTGCCCAAATAAACCGTGCTTGAGATGAGCAGCAAAATAATCATCATGTTCGCATATGCACGCACAGTGTGTGTCCCGGGCTCACAGGGTCGGAGACTTCCCAGTTCCGTGCACAACGACACTGATTTGAAAGTAACACTTCCAGGGCCAGCTGAAATATGTGTTAAATATGATCACGCTAGGGTGTTATTAGCAGCGCTGTAACTCGGGGAAAGTTCTGGCACGTCGTGCAGCGTGTTTTACTGATCAGGCATGCATCGAGTCCAGCCTGTTGTCAAACAACAAGCACTTTCTGGCAGCGAAGCTGACCTTTGTGGCGGTGATTGCCACCGGCAGGAGCCCATGCTCACCACTGAGTGGCCCTGCACGGAGCGGCCGTGCCGGGGGGACAGGGGCTGCGGGGCGTGGGGCACCGCCGTGCCCCCGGGGCAAGCCTCACCTCTCTCCAGCCTGGCCGCTGGGTCTCCGCATGACTTGCTCAAGCTGTTTAACGTCTCTGCTTCTGGCTCTCGGCTTGCAGTCGTGAAATGTCTCCCCTGCGTGCAGCCAGGCTCCAACCTGGGCGATGGGAAACCCCCCAGGCAGGAGGGAGCCTCTGGTGCTACCATCCCAGAGACAACCCCGAATGTTCCTCTGCGCGGCTTGCAGGTACCTGGCTTCTGCCTTTAAAAAACCTCTTCCTGCTGCCTGTCGTCTCCCCTGCTTTAGGGAAAACTATTACATTTGCTAAAAAAAGGTATTTATTCCCTGAACCTGCAGACCAATTATTTCTCTGAAAAATATTTCTATTTTTTTTATTATGCACGTCCGTATGTGCAAATGTATGCATGTGTGTACATACTTGTCTGCGTTCCTCTGCAAAAATAGGGGCCTGCAACTTTCAGCTCAGTTAACTTTTTATAGATTAAGTTGAATTTCTTCCCAAACAAGGCTCTTGGCTCTAGAGAAGAGAGGTCTGTAATGTGTTTGCACATGAGACATTTGACTTCTGACTGTGTTTTGATGAGGTTTCCCTAACCTTCGTTCTAGCATATCTGCTGGAAGGAATAGCCTGTACCAAAGAGATGGACTCGGAGTCAATACATCACATACTCATTCTTTCAAGGCCATCTCACTGGCCTCTAATGTTCTGCAAAATGTTGCATTCTCTGCTGTTTTATAAACTTTATGTACAAGCATGCAATTTTTCAGCTATCACCTGGAGTTTCCAGCACATCGAGCCACCCTCACCTCCCCCTCGCCCTTGCTGGCACATGGGCTCCGGGAGCATGCCAGCATAAAAGCTCAGACATTTCCAATAGGAACACTCCATCTGCTGCATTAAAAAATGTTAAGCGCCTGCCTTAAATCACAGTCCTTGCCTAGTTAGAGACAGGTGTCCAACCTTCTTAGGGATTAGCAGGTGATAGCTGGAAGCCACTCTGCTCTTACTCATTGAAGGATCATAATTACTGCATCCCGTTCCGCCCACAAGTTCTGTACCACTTTTTTTTATGACTCCACCAGGCCATCTGTCTCAGGGATGGAGACCACACTCACTCCTGTTTGATTTTTCTCCTTTTCAATTCCCAAGTCAGCTCTAGTTCAGTGGGTAGATTTATTACTACTCCTCTCTGCTCCTTGGCTTCGTGCCACAGCAGGCAAAGCAGTGGCTCCGATAATGCTCTAAATGCACGGGGCTCGGTCCTGCGCTGCCAGCCCCGGGCTCACGTCCCCGCTGTCCCCCAGGCGAGGCGGTGATGCCCTGCCCGGATCTACCAGCGCTGCCTGCCATTGCCTGCAGCACTTGAGATGGTACAAAGTGCTGTACAGAATGCTGCAGGTGACTGCATCTACCACGGCACGGAGAAACCCGCGCAGGACCCCAGACTGTGTGCGCGGAGCAGGCGGGGAGACCCCAGCCTTTGCAGCAGCTCCACCAAGGAGAGTCCTGGGGCCTGGCTTTTGCTTGTTTGGCTGATGGAGCCCATCTTGATTCAAGACGCTGAGGACATTATTGATCTAAACAAGTTGTCAGTGAAGGAAAAGTTGTAATTGCTGCTGTAGTTCCATTGTAACACACCAGCCCCGAAGGGAAATTAAAGTTTGCAGCTAATAGGGTTGTATGATCCTTCAACCTTTGATGTATTGAATCTAGAGCAGCCCATGGAATACTGATTTGATGCACAAAGGATCATTTTTAACAGCGGCTGTACCTCCAATTTCCTCACATCTAACTCTGCTTTCAAACCCGAGGCCGGTGTCGGTGTGTGCAGGGGCGGCGCGGCGGCGAGGGGAGGGCTCACGGTGCGCGGGCAGCGTCCGCCCACCCGGCTCCGCATCCTCGCTCCCCCAGCCGCGGGTCTCTGGGTTGAAGCGCTGCATTTCTGAGCCCCTCGCTCCTACTGTGTGGGTGACACACGCATGAGTGACAGCCAGGATGGGGCAGCACTGCCTGTGTGCGTGTGCGTGCTTTCGGAATTAGGCAGAGATTGCTCACCTTCGCGCGGTTCCCTGCATGAAGGATTGTTTCTTAGCTTTGGATAATTTTCTCTGTGCCTCAACGACAACCAGATCAGCTGGCTGCATGGCTGATCAACGGTGGGAAATTCAGCCCTGGTGTCCAAAAAGTACAGCGTGTCTGTGCACTGCCAACAGTGAGGAGCTCGCGTGTGCCTTGCACGCCTGTGCCCAGCTCCACGTGTGGCCGCGCCGTTGCTCCGTCCCGCGGCTCTCACCACCCGCACCCACACCGCAACCCCAGCGCCTGGCGAGGCTCCAGCTCCAGCCTGTGTGGGAAGCAGCTTACGCTGTGACTCCTCTAATTCATGCCGTACCTGGCGCTGCCACATCCATTCAGAGAATATGAATTTTGCAGCAGGAGCATCAGTTTTCTGAATTCAGTCTTCAGCGAGAGTGCAATGTGTCATCTTCCTGCCTGGACGTGATTTCCTTAAAGAAGCAATTACTGGTGTTTCTAAGCACAATTGCCTGCTCCCCATTAATCACCCGTAATTACAAAGCAGAACTCTGCCACGCAGCCGGTCCCCGGTGTCACCAGCCAGGGCAGTCGGTGGTGGACGTGGAGTCCCCGTGCTGGGCGCTGGGCACTGGGTCCCAGCCTGGCCGCAGGGGAGAACCCGGCTGCCCCCAGCCCCTCTCTGCATCCCAGGCTCTGCGAGCTGCCTGCTGTGCCTGCTCTGTCTGCCCGGCCTCACACGGCACAGCAAATCCATGCCATGAAGGCACTCTCCCTAATTACTTCAGTTAATTAGCACCTCGCAGCCTCCTCAGGTTGCCCAGGAGCCCCCAAGGCCGTCCCACCGCCACCAAGACTGCGCCGGGGACCCTGCACCACCAGGACCCCGCTCCCGGCCGGGGACAGTGCCCGGCGCCTAAATCCCTGCTGAGGACAGCAGGCAATTTAGACCAGAGTGCAGCAACTAATTAAATCAATATGAGATAATGAACAGCAATTAGAGGTCCAGCTAGGCACATCTTCTCTTGTAAATACTGTTTCTCTCCCAACGGGAAGCTCTTTTTTAATAATCTGTTTGTGTTTCATTTCCAGGAGCCGTAATTCCCCAAAGAAGCAATTTGGGAAAGTGATTTGTTTGTCTGTATAATTGCCAAAGCACTTAGTTAGACTTGTTTGTTTTTCTTAGCTCCTGCTACTCCCGGAAAGAAACAATGCGGATATTTCTCCTGTTGTTTCCACCTCTCTCTGGCTTCCTCATGTTCTAGGGCTGGGGTGGCGGGTCCGCCACCAGGCACCACCAGGCGCACCTCCCTTCGGCCGCGACAAAACGAGCTGCCACGAGGGAGCTGTGGGAGCTGAGCCCCACGAGTATCGAATCCACAGCGAGCTGCTGCAGCGAGTGCCACGCTCCAGCCTTCTGCCGTAGGACAAAGCATTTCCTTCTATAGCTTCCAGAGCACGGCCTCCCCGTGGACTGCTCTTTCTTTTTTTTTTTTGTTTTACAGCAAAAGTTCTGCAGATGTTCCCCATCCAAATACCCTTATCTCTCCCGCGGTGCCGCACGCTTCTCTGCTTTGTGTCAGCCCCGGCAGGATCTCCTTATGTGGAAGTTTCTGCAGACACCACGAGCTGACAGCCCCACGCCGCCCGCTCCGCCCGTCCTCCGCGCGGGGCTGGGAGCAGCTCGCCCCGCGCCGGGCCGAGCTCGGCGTCACCGTGCCAAGCACAGCATCGCCGCACCACGGGCAGCAGGCGCTCCCTGCACCGCTTCTGGTGCGCTCCCCGCAGCCCCCGACGTGCCATTTCCTTTTCACTCCCGTTCCTTTGCACGAGCTCTCCCCGAGCTGTCCACGGTCCCAGCCGGGGCCCGCTCCCAGCTGCCCGCAGCTCGCTGCCAGCTCCCGGCAGGCGCACAGGCAGGGCAGCGTGTTCCTGCTGCTAGGTGCTGGTGGCAGCTGGGCAGTGACGCGCTTCACCTGCTGAGGGCTGCCCCCTCGCAGCTTTGGGGGTCTTCCACCGGTGCCTCCGCTCCCCTCCGCGCCTCTGCCTCCACCACCGGGCAGGGCAGCAAACCACCAACACCACAGAGGTTGCTGTCAGCTCCTGTCCCTCTCTCCATCCATTTTCCTCCCACTTTTCAAGGTTGTGTAAACCTTGTTTAAGTCCAGAGAGGAAATCACGCTTTTCCCGGCTGCCATCTCCTCACGACATTCCCCGGGGTTAAGGAAGCAGCGTCCTTTCAGGAGGCTTCCACCTCCCGTCTGGGCCAGTAGGACCACCAGGAAGCAAAACCCACCCCGAGTACGTCCCGCATCTGTGCCTGAGGGTTTCGCACTGACCAGATGCTTCGGAAACTCCTCACACTGCCTTTGTATGATAATGGCCCCAGCAGTGTGCCATGTGAGTGCTCACCGCCATTGAGTCATATTAAATTGCAATAACCTTTCAAATTAAACCAAGCACCTTGTTTATTAGCAGTTAAATGCTTCCCTGAGCCTCTGAGCTACGGCAGGACATAGGATGCTCTGTATACAATCACATAATTGGATATCTATGGCTTGTTTAGTTTGCAGCCAATTAGATAGCAAACAGGTTATAGTCTGCGTACATATTAAATATGACTTTAAGCACTTCCTGCAGGGATTAGCTATTATTTAATCCAGCCACACCACAGGCTCCGTGCTACGTCAGGCAGTGCTGAAGGCCTCGGGATGGGAGGTGCCTGGGAGCAGCCCTGCAGGAGCAGGGGCAGGGGCAGGGGCAGCGGCCTGGGGCCACGCGGCAGCACAGGGGGCTGCGGGGCTGGGGGCTTGCAGGGGGAGCAGCGCAGAGAGCCCCCGCTGCAGCCCGTCCTGCGGCCAGCACCCCCCGGCTGCGCACGCGGAGCTGCAGGAGTGGAAACGCTGCCTGCTGCCAAAAATCATACGCTGTATTTTTCTTCTCCGTCTCGTACGGCTGAGCTGACTCCTCCAGGGCAAATACTCATACTGTCTCTCTGTTTAACATCTCAAAACCTGAAGCTGCACAGTGTTTTCCTTGCAGCTTTGAAAGGAGACAGGCATATTTTGACAAACCGAGATTATCTGAAATCATCTCTGTTAGAGTGAGCGGTTGGTGTATAGAACTTAATTATAAATTAATTAATAGCAGCAAATTTACAACCCAAACGAGAGGGAGAAAGAGGTAGAAGAGATGATTTCAAAGTGAAGGCGGCAAGCCTGGAACACGCACAGCCAAAAACACAAATGCCTCTGCCAGCAGAACCCCGCAGTGCCCGGAGCCGTGGGCGCCGACCTCTGTGCTGTGGGGTCCGCGGGCCGTCACCCCGTGGGGTCAGCGCTGCCGGTGCTGCTGTGTGCGGGCAGCGGGTGCCGGGGTTGGCTGTGATGGCAGGGCCGGGACCGCCTGCAGCAGCCCGGGCACCCGCTGGCCCCCGCACCGAGAGGGGAGCAGCGCGAAGTGACCGAGGGTCCTGCCGGTCTGCCCGTCCCCAGCCAGCAGGGAGCGAACCCCGGCGGTGCGTGCCACCCATCTGTCTTAAAAGCAGTTGCTTTCTTGTCAAAACTTCCACAGCAGCTGTGTGGCAAAGACTTTTACTTTTGCTTACAAAACAGTGCTGGGATTTCTCCAGGGAGGCAATGGATTCTGAATTTGTAAAGCTGCTTTCACCAGCACTCAAGACTGAAGGAGGAATTGAGATAAACATTTGCATTTTTATTTTGCTGCTACAGATCTCTGATGGAGCTTTACAAGCAAAAGGATGGCCCCTTTTGTGTATGTTGCTGGGCTAAGCGTCAATCACTTACAGAACGCACGGCTTCAAGCCATCTCCAAACGCAACGTGTTTGAGCCCAGGTGGGGCTGAGCTGGTCCAGCACCCCGACCCCATGGGGTGCTGCCCCTGCCGCCTGCCCCGGCCACCGGCTGCCCCGCTCCTCTGCGTGGTCGCGAGGGAACCTGCGGTGGGGGAGACGAGCAGAACACGCGGGCAGCTCGGGAAGTTTCAGTTCCTGCACTTGCATGCCAGGTGCAGTGCGAGGGAGCCAGGAAAGCACCGACCAGCATCAGAAGCTGCCTTTCCAACAGAACAGCCATGGCCCGAAGCTGGGAGGACCCGGGGGGTCTGGAGGGCAAACCAGTGACCTGAGCAGGCAGGACGCCGGCAGGACACCAGAAGGACACCAGCAGGACACCAGCAGGACACCAGGACACCAGCAGGACACCTCCAGGACACCTCCAGGACAGCCCCTTGCCTCGGTGCCGTGACCGAAGAGCGCCCTGGTGCCCGGAGCCCTGCCCGGGGCAGGGGCAGCAGCTGCCCTGTATTCGGGGCTGATGTGCGGAAACCATCGCTTTGTTCCGGCTCCAGATGTTTTCCCCAAAAGTGCCTTTACATCCCCATCAAAACATCCCGAGGGGACTTGCTCATCGTGATGACTTTTTCAATTAAATAATCCAAGATTAAAACTGATCCGTTTTGACTTTCTTTACTCTCGCAAACATTTCAAAGATAGTAATGAATTATGGTATATTTCTCTTTTTTCTTACATTTTATTATAATATTTTAACAGCTGTCAGATTGTGTCATTCTAATAAGATTGTTTCAGTGTTTATGAATTGGAACATTTCTCGAAATTTTCCGTTCTGTGAAACACAGATTTCCGTCTCTGCAAACCAGCTCGGGGGGAGAGAAAAAAGATTTCAGATACTGAAATTCCTCCCGGAAAAGTGTTTTGTTTTCCAAATAGGCTAAAGTTAACATGAAGTGAAAATGCTCCACATTCCACCCCAACGTCACACCATGGTTGACTGAATATTCATTTTTCTACTGCAGGTCTCACAAATCAGGGTTTCGCCATGCCGAATCCTGTTCCGTCAGATAAGATAAAGCTGCTCCGAAGGTTAGAACCCCTCTCTAATTAAGCCCTCCATAAGCACCTCTATTAATTTGTGGTATTTATGCCTAAATACAAAGAAAAAAAATCTCTCTTTTTCCTTACAGTAGTGTTATTTTGAACTCTCCACGTCTTCTGGAGAGAGCGCTCAAGTTTTGTAGACTTCTTAAAATTCTTGTTGTAATTTTTTGTTGTTGTTGTTACAGAGCATCATAAATTAGCTGTCACCATTTTTTAAAGGTTACTGAATGTGTAAAATAATGTTTGCCCGATTCAGGAGTGCAGTAGTTTATGCAATTATAAAATAGCACATCAAAAAAGCCAGCTTTTCCCTCGCTACTTGCATAATTCATCACTCATTCTGTTGTCATGGGCAAGACCTCTCATATCTTTCAGACAACAAAAAATTAAGTTTACATTCTCTTACCTAATTAAAAATTTAAAAGTTTAAAGGAAGAGAGTTTGTAAGCTGTACAATCATTAAAAAGCAGCAGACGTAGAATTAAAAAACACAAAATCCAGTGACAGGAATAAAACACAGCTCTGCGGTGGGGCGCCGCGGGGAGCGGGCGCGGAGCTCCGTGGCAGAGACGGGCGGCGAGGACGGGGACGGGGACGCCAGGGCATCGGTGGCCCGGCCAGAGCATGAGAGGGGCGACCGAGCCCCGGGTGGGCACAGGACCCTGGCACCAGGCACCAGAGACCGGGCATGGGAGGAGCACCGCTATTTGTGCACACACGTACATGCACAGACACATATGGACGTGTCTATTTATATGCAGGTGAGTGTGTGCGTACACGTGTGTGTGCGGATGGGTATACACCGGGGTGTGTGTCTGCATACACACGTGCAGCTGCAGCTTGAAGGAATCAACAGGCTCACTTATCTCGAATCTGCACCGGCACAGCTTGTGACATCGCTCCACACAGACGTGGCTTTTCAGGCACCCTACAGCTTTTGGCCTGAGCAAGCAGATGCCCAGAGGCAAGCCCCACGGAGGATGCCCTGCAGCAGCCAGCCGTGCTGGTGGCTGCTGGGACCCCCGTCCCCAAGAGGTGTCCTCCACGGAGGTCACGCCACACGGCAGAGCTGCCGACGTGCCGGCGCAGCAGGGACGAGCCGCCTGTGCGGGGACGGGGACCCCCCCGCTGACCCCAGGTGACACGAGGGCAGCGGTGGCAGCAGGAGGTGGAGCACGGCCAGGGCTCAGCGGAGATGCCCCCACCTTTCCCCACTGCACGTGAGAAGGAGGAGAAAGCACGGAGACAAAACCCACAGAGCCAATGCAGGTGGTAACGAACGCTCATAATGTGTGTTGTGTGAAAACACGGCCATAAATCAGGTGGAAACGCAGCGATCCCAGAAAGGGGGAGGCTGAACCGCGCCGCTTGCCCCTGCTCTGCCCTGCGGTAAGCAGTCGCCTGCTCCCCTTGCTCCCCGGTGTCACCCTAGGGTCTCCCCACGTGTGCCCCGCTGGCACGGGCTGGGTGTGCTGCTCTCAATGACGCCGGGTGACAAAATCTGCATTAAGTGAACCAACAAGGCCGTCTCGGAAGAGGCCAAGTAGGCAAGAGCGGGCCCCATTGCCTAATGGGACTTATCAATTATTATCTCAGGCCATATTTCTTTGAGGGGTGATTGTTTCACAGAGCCTGACATCTCATATAGCTTTAAATTACTCACAACCGGGACGCCTTACAAGATAGCAGTAAAATCAGGAGAGGATTGGGCAATGTAATTATAGTATGGAAATGATGTTGATCGCTCAAGCAGTGAACAGACCTTGAATCGAACCCCCCCGGCCCCCCCTGCTCCTCGCTGCCGCCGAGCACCTGAGCGGGCTGGGGAGCGGGCAGCGGCCGCGGCTCCTCGCCAGGCGCCCGCGACCGGCACGTGCTGCGGCCGGGGCTGGGAGCGTTTCGGGCCCCTTTCCACGGGCACCTCCAGCCGGATTCCCTTGGCCCCACACCGCTCCCCCCCAGCTAACTTACACCGGGCAAGGTGGGGCAGGAGGTGCGCCGGGTGAGGCCGTGCCTGTGCCAGAGGCACGGCCGGGATTTTGCACTCGTTGCACAAATATGCATTTAGTCATTGACCGAAGTGCGAATGTTTCAGCAAAAACGGCCCGAGACGCAAATCTGACTTTAAAACCCCCTAAACCTGGTAGCATCTAACAGAAGTTACTTTGCAAATGTATGTGCACCGTTGTGACAGAGGTACACCGACAGTCAGCCCCTGCCGGCACTGGCTCTAAAACACAGCGCCGTGACCCAAATGGGGCTCTCAGGAGGACCTTTACAAGGGCCAAACGTCCTTCCTTGGACTTCGATGTGTTAGAGCCAGCACTGATCCAAAAGTAACATTCCCATTTCATGGAGAATTTCAAGGCTTTGAAACTTCATTTTGCCCTTAAATGGCATTAATTTTTAATCTTTTAAAATAATATTTCAAAAGATGAAACTTCAGTTTTGCTACTTCAGGTATTTTGCCATATTCTATTTCTGAAGTCAAAAGGAAAAAAAGCAAGGGAAATGATAAAATGAAAATGAAATGCTCATATTAAAAACAATATAAAAATTTCCCATCAAATTGTGAAGAAACCAGCAAATCCCTTGAAGCGTTGATTTCACAGGACCTGCTTTTTCTGTTGCTGCAGAGCACGGCCGTCAGCGAGCCTTCAGGCACCGAGCGGGGGGCGCAGCGGGACCCTCGCGCAGCGCGGCGGCGCAGCAGGACGGGGGTCACGCACCGCGAGCATCGCGTGCTGCACGTGGCCGGCAGCTCAGATCTGCCTGGCCCACGCCAGCGGTGCCACGGGCAGGGCCTGGGGAGCAGGAGGAGCAGAGGGGATGCCTGAGCTTATTCTGAACACCGCCGGCGACGTTTTCCAAACGCCTTACGGATTTTCAGAGGTAATGGAATTGAAAGGGAGAAATCTTCCTCTGCAAAGGCTCCTTTGGGAGGTTACTCAGAAACGAAGCCAGGGGATCAGCCCAGCCGGGCACGTGTCGGAGGCAGGGCTGAGCCCGCGGCCGGCGCTGCAGCAGCCGAGGGGACACAGCGGGAGCAGGGCACCCGGCCAGCACCAGCGGGCAGCACCTCGGGCGGGGAACACCTGGGGCAGGACGCTCCGGCTCGTGTTGGCTGGGCGCCCTGACAAACGCGGAGTGCGAGATGGATTAGGGAGGCTTAGGAATTAAGGAAGTCAGTGATTACGGATGTTTGTGCCTGTTTTCACTTCCTTGCGAGGATTAATGCTCCCCTCTGCTTCCCTTATGATAAAGACTCGTGTTTTATGGCTGCGAGTCGTAAGTGCCTTCACCCGAGACAACACTCCTGATTACCATTCACCCTCTTCAGAGACAGAATGAGCTCCGAAATAAGAAAACTCCACATACCTGTCAGGAAATCACAGGTAGAGAATGAAAGTCACTTAGCGTTCTGCATAAACCGTAACAGTCCCCGGAGCCTGAGTGGTAACCACAAAGAACAGTTCCCAAACCCATCGCCTGCCTTCTGGGGGGATCCCCACTGTCAATACCTGCTACCGGCACCAGGATTTACCTGGATGCTGCTGGGAACGAGTGGACAATATGAGCCTGGCGGGATGTTCGCTGGAGACAAGCAGCAAGTCTGCAGGAGAGAAAATGAACGTCCCTGAGGACAGTCACAGAGCGGCGCCTTCGCCTTCAAAGGCAAACCCTGGCGGGAGGGCTGGGGCAGGGAGCAGTAGCCTATGGGCACGGATGACAGGGCCATCACTGTGATGCTCCTACATGCTGGAGCAGGAATGCTGCTTCCAGGAGAGCTGAGCAGGAAAGGCAGAAATCGAGTCGCTTTTTTTTTTTTTTTTTTTTTTTTTAATTAAAAAGCCCTGCTTTCCTCGACTCCTTAAAAGTTGATGCTCTGTCAGGCTTAACAAGCGGCTGTCAGTGCCGTCCCCAGCAGGGAGGAGCAGGGGCAGGGGCGCACACAAGGGCTCGCAGACACGCCAGGCCCCCGCCGGCCCCGCCACCAGCCCCACCGCCCGCCTTCTGCCCCGTCCCTGCCCAGCACGGGCTGGCAGGGAGCCCTCCTCCTGTGCTGGACTGCAGGCTCAGCCACTGTTACACCCTCTCCCTGCGGCGCTGGAATGATCCCAGCTAATGAGGTTAATTAATATGTTCCTCCAAGCCCAGAGGATCTAGGGAAGATCTGGATCCGCCTGTCCCCACCGGCTGTAAGACGTGCACCCAGGAGCAGGTATTGTCCAAAGGTTACACGGTGCAGATGTGCTCCAGGCCATGCCAGGAGATAATAAATCACTGTTTATTAAAAGCCTTTTAAGAAGGCTCGCAGAATAAAAGGACGTTGGTGGCCCTCCCCGTGCTTCTCTCCTCCTTCAGTTCATGCCCAGCCTCGGGAAGGGAAGCTGGTGCTGACAAATCGCTGGTCTGAGCTCATCGTCCCAGAAGCACCTTAAAAAGCTGGTGAACGCTGGGCTTTGGGGCCAGGCTGGAGGGAAGCCAGTAGCCAAAGAGGAAGCTAAGAAAGATGGCCAGCAGAGCAGGGAGACAGGCAATAATGCTGATGGGCCTGATACGGCAGCCGCAGAGAAGTCCCGATCTTGAAACGTATCCAAAACAAGCATTGCATTTGGTCTAAAATGATGTCACTGCTGATCATTAGCGTGGTAATTACAGTGAAAGCCTTTTGCAATCGTATCCTCTGAAGGGTCATTAATGCAACCCAACCGCACCAGTAAATGTCTCATTAGTCTTATTTCAGACTTATGTATTTTTCAGAGCTACAGAATCCTAATAGTCTTTTCCCTCCAATAACATCAATAGCTGCTCCCCACTCGGCACGGCTGACGGTGGCCCCCGCTCAGCGCGCTGTGCTTCTCCCAGGGACGGAGGGGCACCGAGAGCCAGTGCTGGAGAGGTCGAGGGCTGGCTCCCGGCCTCTGGTCCCCACAGAGGCTCCAAGAGCAGCTCCCGCTCCTTGTTCACAGCAAATGTCATCTGGCTGGAAATCGGGGCGAGGTGGGTAGGCATGTGAGCCCGCAGACACGGGATCGCCACCTCTGGAGCTGCCGGAGGCAAACGTCAATAGGCAGCGGTGGCTGCAGGGAGGGTGGGTCAGACGCTGCTCTGTGTTCCTGCTGACCCCGTGTTGGGGGAAAGGGAGAATGCCAGCTGTGTTTGCAGAAGACTTACGGCCGTTGGGGAGTATAAGACCACTGGGAGGAGACCTGAACTCAAAGCCTTGTTGACAAATTGGAGGCCCGCTCCAAAAAAAAGCAGACCGAGCCCCAGCAGAGACAACCACTGGTTGTGCAGCTCAGCAGGAGCAGCCAGCTGCACAAACACGGCGGGGCAGGCAGGCGCTGCCGAGAGGGGACCTGGATTAGAGGGGTCAGCAGCTGCACGGGGACGGAGAGCTCCCTCTGCCGCGAGAGGCCAACCCCCTGCTGCCGCACCAGCGAACGCGCTGCCTGCGAGGCGCACGGAGACTCGCCTGGACCTCGCGCGGGTGGGACGCGTGGCTCCGGTTTGCCACTGGGGCAGCTCACACCGAGCAGGGAGACCCAGGCTGATGCATTTCGGTCCCCATGGAGCAGCCCCAGCCCTAAGGGTCCCCCCCTTTAGAGTCTCCCTGGCCAGGAGCGCCACGGTGCCAGGCTCACGTCTGTTTAGCACCACAAGGGAGCCGAGAGGCTCAGCGCCGGCCGCGGCCCTCACACCCCTGCTGCAACAGGAGATGTGGGGACCTGGGGAGACCCCTCCCCAGCCAGGACAGGGGCAGGGGAGCGGGGGAGCTGCGGGAGGAACCCACTCCCCAGCAAATGGCAAGACCAAGAGCGTTGTCACTGCGGTGCCAGAGCCCCCGAGATGCTCCACAACTGCTGCTGGTGTCCCAGCAGAGAGAGCAAGGGGCAGGTGAGCAGAGGGCAGCGGTCGGCCAGCTGCCCTGGTTTCTGGCACGAGGGTGCCACCCTGTAGGAACTCTACAAAGGAAAGCCTGGAAAATCTGCCTGGCTGCATCCTCAAAGGCTGCGAGCGAGAGCCGCTCCCCAGGATGCGTCCTGGTCCCGCACCCCCTCCCAGCACATCATGTGTAGCTGTTCCTCGCACAGCCAACTCCTTTCATCAGAGAAGAAAAACTCTCAGAACACAGGATTCAAATCCACCAGGAAAGGTGACAGATTCTCCTATTCTTCAAAGAGGCTCTTTAAATATTAAAAATAGCATTGTTGTTTTAGCAACGTTAATTTAAATGATGCACACATGACACATTTAATCGCCTGTGCGTGCTCCAGACACAGCGCTTCTCTGCAGCGACAGCAGCCAGGTAGGAGCTCTCCCTTTCTAGTTTGGCCTACGACAGGAAAACAGAGTACAACTGCTGTGTGCAGGAGGAGGTTTCTTCCCAGCCTGCCCATGCACAAGGTGGGACAAGACACGGGCAGCCAGCAGCCCGTGGCATGGAGCCAGGGAGCCCAAGGGCAGATACATCCTTGCCAAAGCCAAGTTTCCAGACCAGCCTGGTTGGAAACTCATTCTCAAGAGACAGGACTTAAGTAGGTCAAACACAAGAAGTTATCCAAAAACATACCCTGAAATTTCTCTTTGTTGTTTCTACATTTGGTGAACCCACGCTAAATTATTGCTCTATCAACTCCTTTCCTTGCTCTGCTCTTCTTCCAACCTCAGTAGTCTGATGATCCATTTTGGCCCCTATCTTCAGGCCTTGGTGGGGGATAAAAGGAAACCAAAATATTCCAAGACATCTGTGACTAAGAGGTATCTTGGAATAAGCTGGCTACAACCATCATCTTTGTCTTCTCCCTCCAAATGCGTTTCTGGACCAAGCATAACTCAGATGTGCTCTCCACCACGATTCATTCTAGCAAGTGCACTGAGCACACTCACTAGGCAGCTTAAAAACACACACAAGAAAGGGCTTAGCTTTCTTTTGAAGGCTCTACCAAGGGCAAGGGGGGAAGCATATGATTGTAAAATGATGGAAATCATCTGCTACTTGACCTTCACTAATGATGGATGGCCTGTTTGTGAAGATCATCAGCTGAAAGCCTTCACTCTGATGCATCACCTGCAGCTGCAATGAATTGAGGGGAAAGCCTGGAGTCCTTCCCCACATCTCTCAGGCTTGTGCAATACATGTGGGAATAGTCCAGTTTCTGGTGACCAGGATGCTTAAGTTTACCTGTATGAAGTGAATATAATCTGCATTTGGAATCTGGACTGTTCATGAGCCAAACGCAGGGGCCAGCTTGTGGCTCAGCTTCCCATGTCCGCGTGTCCCAGCACAAAGTCCGTGTGTCTCATTAGGGCTAACTTCAAAACAGACCTTGCCCAAGAGCTCAGCAAAGCTGCAAATAATTTAACTTCCAGTACTGGCTCTTTGCCTCACTCTGAGTCATATGTTGCTGAAGGAATTGTTTTAATCTACAAATTATTTTCTTGTACTAATTCATTCTGGTGAAATAAAACTATTGCAAATTGCTATCAGCCTAAAACCAGATATGCTCGGAGCTACCTTGTGGAGAGTTCTCTCTTTGCTCTCAGTGATAGGACATTCAAAAGTGATCTATGAGTTCTTTGTGCTTGCGTGGTGCTTTCCAGCTGAGGATCTCAATATGGCTACAGGGATTCTCTTTTCTTTTTACGGTGATCTTTATTATTTGAACTTGTTGCCAACAGAAAGAAACGAAAGAAGCCAAAAGCACAGAAATAAAGTGAGATGGAGAGATGCGGATTAGCTATATTCTAACACACTCGGATGCAGAATGTCAGGAAAGTCGCTCAGGTTGCCTAATCTGTCTTTGTGAAAAGGGACTAGGACTGCAGAGACAGGAGCTAAGAAACTGCTCATTCTCCTTATCTGTCTCTTATGGCCTTGGACTAGCTCTAAGGTGTTCAAAAAAGATTGGGCCACCTTTCAGCCAAGGTTACGTGTGAGGAGGTGTCAGGGGAAGATGTTCTTCAGATGCTCCTGGGTGCAAAACTGGCTTCTTCTCAGCACTCTCCCAGTGGCTTCTGCCAGCCTCTGGAAAGCAGCCGCGCCTCCAGCTCAGCCCCTGAGGCTCCCCTGCTGCTGCAGGAGGGGGCAATGTGCCCAGGCATTTCTGGGTCTGTGGCAGGTAGTGGAGCTGGCAGAGGAAGGAGGAAAATGCAAACTCAAAGAAAACTTCCAGAGGGCTTAGTTAGAGCTGGTAATTAAAGGAGTAAAGGTACATAGTGCTTTATCCCACCTCCTGCCTCTTCAAGAAAGGGAGATTCGGATTATGCATTCGGACATGTAACAAGGTCCACTGGTTTGGAACAAGAAGTCTGCCAAAACGCACAGCCTTGGAAGGGGAAGCTGAACAGGAGAGAAGGCTGAAATCGCCCTGGTGCCGTCTCTGCAAGTGCAAAGAATATTAACATCCCTCTGTGGGAGAAAAACAGCCATCTCCAGCAGAGAGGGCGGAGAGCGCAAACCCCATTCCCCAGCTATGTCCTCGGATCTCATTTTCCTTGGCCAGATGTACTTCCCGATTGCCTCTCCCTGGGAGGAAAAACCCGTGCATGATAATTATGGTTGGCTGAGTCACGTAACTGCTGCTCTTTGACTAAGGTTTCAGAAGCGTGTTAGAATGGTACAAGCTCTTTTCAGAACTGCTGTCTCCTGTTTGCACAGGTAAGCAAGCTCATGACTGCATTGTCTCTGATGTCTGCCTAACATCCCCGGGCAAGCAGTATGCTGGCCTGGGACACAGTGCTTGGAAACTCAAGCCAGGTGCACAAGGAGGGGCAGCACCCACGCAAAGCTCCTCTTTGTGTCTGGGTCTCCAGTGTGGAGCGCTCAGCAACGGCCAAACGAAGCCCCACGACCAGGACTGTTTCTCTGTATTTCAGGGGCCTTTTCTGACTGCCTGAGTAAAGAGGCAGTGGTGCCATCATCAGTGGAGCCCCGAGATGATAACTCACTGCAATATCACAGTGAGATGCACGTCATGGTTTCCACTCTGCCACTCCAAGTGTAGTTCTGGTGAAGCAGAGCACCCAGCGATTTCAGCTCAGCAGGGGCTTAAAGTTAAGCGTATGCTTGAGGCTTTTATGAGTCACATAGAAAAGGAATAGATTTGCTACAAGGACGCAGATTTCATTCTGAAAAGGTGCCTCTGTTATAAGAGGACACGTCCTGCAGACATGGTGGTCTGCAAACCAGGGACAGCCAGGCAAAGTCCTTCACATGCGCTCCCTGGACTCAAGGCTGCATCAGAGTTTTCTGTGTGTGTTGGAAATGGGACAGATAATGATGTTCAGCACCCAGGTTTGATTTTGTTTGCTTGTTTCTAAAGCCTAGATTTTTTTCCTGTGATTTCAGAAATACTGTTTTGTGCTAGATACCAAAATGTCAGTTAAAAAGACTGTGGTCTTTGTGTGTGTGTAGGTTGTATAACCTCTGCTGTTCCACGGGCAAGTGCTTGAAGGAGTGTTTGTGCAGAGCTAAGCAAACAGATGAAAACATTTCTGTGTATATAAATTTCATTCAAACATAGATTTCAGTGTAACCATGTTTGCAACCTTTTATAATTTTCTTTGCACCTGTGTTCAAGTGGTGGCACTGGCCCGATCATGAAAGCAGATACTGTACTCAAGTATGTCCAACAAGTTTCACAGTCTACACTTGCCTGCAAAATTCAGAATACATAACCTGTCTGGGACTGGTTTACTTCTGTAGGTCTGCGAGATGAGAGCGGTGCCAAGAGGAAGAGATAACCAGCAGCGTGCTGAACACAGCTTCATGGCAGTTTTTGTGTGAAAACCATCAATGTGGGCAAAGCATTAGAAGCTCAGTCTTGAATGACACACTCATTCAGAAACGTGAAAGAGATGTAATAGAAACTCATTAATATGGAATTTTCTGTTATTCATTGGTTCCTCAGCTCTCCACACACGTGCATGGAGAAACAGCTAAAGAACGGATGCTGTGCTGCTTGCAGTGGTGGTTACCTACATGTGCAGCCCCCCGGTACCCACTAGAAGGATTCTCATTGCACCATTTAAGGCACATCAGGCTTTCTCCGACACTGGGAGACAACAATTTTTGCCTTCAGATCATTTTTTCTAGTTGCCAGAGCCTAAAATAGCTCTCTTATTCATGGCGAAGCAATGGATGCAATTCACATTCATTATCGGCGTGTCATTCACAGCCCATGCACCCATGGTAGCTTTCCCCTCCTCTCGCACTGCCACTTCTTCCTCCTCAGCTCCCGGGGGATGGCAAGGTGCCTGATGACATGGATTGCTCTCATCTAACCTGCGACCCATGTCAGTCTGTCAGCTGCTCCAGCAGCCGAGCTCAGTGAGATGGAGGAGCGCCGCAGCCTCGGCAGCGATGGAAATGTCCACGGCCATGAACACAGCGGTGCTGTCGGCGAGTGCCCAACAGCAGGAAGCAGCCGCACCAGACGCCCCAGTTTTGGAAGCACTGAAGCCTCTGCATGCCGGTGACTCAGCGCTGGGCAAAGCTGGGTCTGCCCAGTATAACCAGCACAGTGACTGGCTCTGAGGGCTGGGACACAGCGGGAGAGCCGGGGCGGGTGGAGGGCTCCCAGAGGGGAGGCCACACAGCGGGGTAGGTCACAGGGGAATGGGAACCATTCAAACACCTCTGAGCTAAAAGCACTGAGTGCTGTTTGCTTAGACTTATTCTGAATTATCTGCATACCTCTCACTTGAGAAAACTTAGGGGGACTCCAAAAGTCTAATTTGGCCTTAAACTCCTCTTGAAAGCGCATTGCTTCTCACTGCCTGATAATTTGCTCAGATCTCCTGCTCTCCAGGTGGAAGCAGCAGCACCGATGTGTGAGTTCACTGAGCCCTGTGGGGCCACAGCAGCAGGAGCGAGGCGTCTGCAGCCAGCAGACGTGGGGCCTGGGGAGGGCAGATCCTCTTGCGGGCCCTTTCCAGAGTTATTCCCCCAGCAAACACCTCCGCCAGCTCTAGCAGAGCCCTGCAGGACAGGCAGCGCCGCAGCTCTGGCTGGGTGCTGGTGCTCGGGGCTGACCCTGCCGGCCCTCCCACGGCTCCTGTTAGAGCCGCCACCCGGTCCCCTTCACTCCAACACCTTCCCGCACAATGTGGCCCTTTTCTTCCCCAGGCCATATGTTTAGTTTTACAGAGGTGAAAAAACCTGTGCAAACAGCGAGCTGCAGCGAGCCACAAGCCGCTCCAGCCCGCTGCTGCTCCGTATCCCACAGAGCTGCAGCTCCTGGCTGCACACCTCCAGCCTGGCCTGCTGTTAATACTCCTCACATGCTTCCGTGTAAGTGATGGAGAAAAGTGTCAGGCTGGGGAAAAGACAGATCACGAGTATTTCTGGCCCTGACATTTTCCTCCAGATATCTGGATTTCCATATATTTGAAAACCTAATATAAACAACAGAGAGAAAATTTGCATTTCGGGCAGTGAGGAATGAAAAATGGAGGCGGCGTAATGTATTGCTGCTCGAAGAAGAGGAATGACAGTGGTAAAGTCGAGCACACACGACAGCACCCAATCGGCTTGTGGCAAACTCATTTCCTGGCAGAATATAGGGTTTCATCTGCTGGAACATTTAATAGGCATCAAAGAAAGATCACTTCCCTCCTCTCGGTGCAGATTGAGAGCCTTCGCTCTTGCTTTATTTTTGCCATTTTATTAAACCCTTTATATAGTTTTAATACAATATGTATGATCCTCCTGAAAACAAATAAATTCTTAGGCGCTTCCCAGATTCTAAGGATTTCTAATGGTTACGTATGTTTTATTTATATTTTCAGAGAGACATTAAATATGTGATGTGTAAAAATATGCAAAAAAAAAAGATCAACTCTAATTTATTGCTTCATACAGAACAACGCTATGTTATGCCGTTAATTCGCAGATCTGGGCAGAGCCAGCCCAGGGAAGGGGCTGAGCATGCTCACGGGTTTTGCTGCCTGGTCCATAATCCTCGCCTTCCCCCGGGGCGTGCGCCTTCCCCACGGCCACCCCGGGCTACGTCAGGAGGGCGCTGGGAAGCCTCAGGGAGCAGCACCCAAGCCCCTGGCATCAAGGAGCCCTCTCGCAGGTGCCGGGCTGTTTCAGGGCAGCAGCGTGGGCGCAGCCAGCGCTGACCACCGTGGCTCCTTACACTGATTTTCCTGCCACGCGTGGGAAGGGCTGGCTCCTAGGCAGCTGGCGGGGCCCGGTGCGTGCCACACCACGGGGCTGCGGCTCTCCTCCCGTCACGCACAGGGCTGCCCGTGGGAGTGCTGCCATCCCCCCGCGCCCCCTTCGCTCCCCTGAGGTAGGGCTGACAGCTTGTCACGGCCACGGCGCGTGTCTGCCGGGGGACGGGGCGGGAGAGTTCACCTGGGAGAAGTGCTCTCGGTAGTGCAAGGTGCAAGGCAGCTCACACGCAAGGCCGGCCGTGTGACAGAGCACCTGGCTCACCGTTACCAGGTTTTCTGTCCCTTCTGAATGCCGTCTTTAGTGCCTGTGACTTCCCAAAGCCAGCATGAAGAATAGGGTAGGAGGAGGGAGCACAGCATGCTTTTTGATGGCAGCGTTCAGCAGAGCTGGAAGCAGAGTGTCTGGTGAACTTTAGTTAGGGCTTGGAGCAGCCTTTTGCTTTGAGGCTCCCTTATTTAGGAACAAAAGAAATAGATCAGAACATTTCACTGCTTCATCAATTCTGGTCAGGTTCAGTCTGGCCACACGATCTCTCCAGCTCAGGCACATCCTTGGCAGGGAGATCCTGCCTCCTAAACGCACACCAGCACGCAGGCGCCTGCTGCACTCGTGTGACTGACGCCTGCGCTGCTCGGAGGGCGGCTCGCCACCAGGACATGGTCACCGGCATGGTGCTGCCTGCCGCAGTGTGCTGGTGCTCGTGCCGCTTGTCTGCAGGGATCAGCACCAGCCTGGAGCATGCCTCACCAGTCCACATCTCGCGCCATGGGCACAAATGTGGGGTGTGACATTAGCTGCATGCTGCAGCACCCCGCTGCGATAGCAGAGGACCCTGGCAGGGGCTGGAGATGGTCAGCGAGACTCAAGGTATTCGTAGCAGATGAGACCTCATCACAGAAATAACTTCACTGGTAAAAGCTACAGGGACAAAGACGACCAAGCGTATGTGGCTTTCACCAGGAGGCTCCACGAGGTTCTTAATGTCACTGCAGAATGTGCTGAGCCTGTAAATGCTTATTGCAACACCCTAATTGCGTATTACAGATCCATAACTCTGGCTACGTGGTAAGCATCCTCCTGCAGAGGCGTCAGGGACACAAGTGAGACTTTTACAGCCTTTCTATCTTGGGCACTTTACAGTTATTTTTAATACCACCAGAGAGACCCCCATAAATCTCCCCAGGCCCCTCCTGCGGAGGCAGGAGCCGGTGCCACCGCCCCACGCTGCCGGGCTGCGCGCGCTCTGCCTTGCTGGAGCACGGCTCCCGCTGAATACATTATTTTTGGTCTTGTGAGCACAGCGATGCGAAGTGACCTCCTGGTTAAGGGTAACCTGCGCTAACAGAGCTGTAGTCATGTTGATTCAGAATATCTTTCATGTGTGTCCTTTAGAAAAATGTATTTGCAGACGACACGATCAGAGCTGGAGCTGCGGGTGCCTTCCGACGCAGAGCGTGACACACGCCTGCACTTCTTGCGGATCGTTAGATCGGACACGGGCGTACACAGATAGAGGCAAGAGCTGGGTTAGCCTCCAGATCCAGCCCCTCGCGCCGTGGTCGTGTCGGGGTGGCAATGCTGGCTGTGTGCAGCCCTGCTCTTCCCGCTCTGCCTGCAGATCCAGGCTTTTACCAAACCTCTCCTTTCCCTCAGAGCTCTGCGTGTTCCAGGGGGAAGCTCTGGAAGGTCTGGAAAGGACAGATCCTGTATGCAAAGCCATGCCTGGAGCCAGGTGTCAGTTCTGAATCACTATGAGGCTGGAGACCTGAGCTCGGCAATAACTGAGCTCTGGGTCTGCTGGCCAAAACCAGAATAACACAATCAGAAGAGTTAGCTTTCTAGTTATCCCAAAATGAAAATGACAATGAAAATGAAGAGGCAAAAGAAATTATTCAGTTGTCCCTAAACAAAAGCTTAATTTTGCTTACAGCCTTATCTCTTTACTTACATACCTGCATTTTTAAATGAAAAGAATTAAAAAAAAAAAACAAATCCAGAGCAGGGTAACATCTTTTTAAGGATGTTTGAAATTTTGAAACACATTTTCCAATTAGTTTTGTGGATGAGGCAACTCCCAAGGTTCATTTGAATGCCTCCAGGTGCCCCCCGACATCCAGGCGAGGGAGCTGCTCCCCGGCAGTGCCAGGAGCTGCCCGGGCTCCCTCCTGCGCGGGGCGGCCGGGGGCAGGACGGGGCAGGCAGAGCCTCCCCATCCCTCGGGGCACGCTGCAGCTTCCCCGGCAGCTCGCTGCCCACAGCATGAGTGCAGATGGAAGAGAACAGAGAGAGGAAGGAGAGAAGCGTTTTTGCCAATATTCTTCTTAGTTTAAATTCTACAATTAGATACCAGGGATCGCCATCGCTGACTGCTCCAGCCCTGGAAGTGATTTTATCTCAAGGCAGTGGATATGCGAGCGGCTTCTCCAAGGGGCTGGGAAGCAGATGGGAGGTGGCGGGGTGCCCAGCTCTGCTGGCCGCCGGCCGGCCGGCGCGGTGGGGAGGGGGCAGCGCTGCCCCCCCGGCTGGGCTCAGGCTGCAGCCAGCAGCTGGGCACGGCGCTTGCTGACCATGGCCCCGCGGCCCTGCAGAAAGCCCTCGCCTTCTGCTCTCCTGGAGGGGAGCGCAGCGCCCGCTCCGGCCGCCTGCCCGAGGGACGCGGCGCCGGCTGCTGCAGGCGCTGGGGCTCAGGGTGTGACGGTGCTGCCATGCGGGGTGGTCTCCGGGTGCCTGGCAGGAGGATGCTGCTGCTCGCTTGTTATTAAAAGCAATCCCTGACTGCTTTTGTTTTTCTCCCCCCAGGTTTGCCAGTTCGACTCCAGCAGTGGTGACGGGCAGGCCCGGCTCTCACTGCCCGTCAGGAGGCACCTGGCGGTGCCAGGCAGACCAAACTGTGCCCGTCCTTGTCCTCAGCAGCCGTGCGTGGCCCTGGGCCCCCTGCCCAGGGAATACCCCAGGCCCTAAGGACGCACGGTCCGCACAGCTTTCCTCCGCGCTGCCAGGCCCAGGGACCAGCCCTGGCACAGAGGCATCTTTTCTTCCTTGTCCCCACTCCTTCACGGCTCCCGGCAGATTAGGAGCGGGGCACAGGACACGGCACCTACGTGGCGTGGATGGAAGAGGATGCAATTCCAGCAGGCCGAGGCCACACGCGAGATGCCACTGCCATTCCCACTAACACGAGCGTTTGTTACTACACGGGTGTCTCAGCCCTTCAAGTGGGGAAATTGCCTAGTGCTTCTGAGAGCTTCAGCCCAGCCATGCCTCTCCTTCCCTGCACCAGCACTTCCCCCAGAGCCACCAGTTTGGCGGCAGCTTCGCTCCGCAGTGCCCGAGGCTGCAGGTCCGGCCCTGCCTGCCCCAGCAGCACGGGCACGGCGCTGGCCGCGGCTCAGCCAGGCGGCGAGCTGCCCGGCCGTGTTTAGCTTTCCGGGTTTGTAGTTGGAATGATGATTCTCATCACCACTTGAATTTAATTTAAATGGTTTGCTTCTGCTTTCATTTTATTGGCACCCATTATATCCCCCTTGTACCTCTGGCATTTCCTTAATAGTCTTTTGACTCATCTGCTCTCAGGAGGAGAAACATTTTTTACAAGAACAATATGAAGTAACAGTTATAAAATCTGTAGCCTGGTGATAAATGTTAAGGACTCATATTCTTTTATTGGAAATTGCTGTCTTTCAAATGTTTAACAGATTTGTAAAAATAATTTCTCCAAAAGGTTACGGTTCTATTGAACTCCATTAGAGAGAGGCTGTGCTCTAAATCATGCACCGCGTCCAGGAGCCCTCGGAAGGGGACACACCAAAGTCATAACTTTCTCCCTTCATACACAACATCGGCTGGCTCCTTTCCAGCATTATTCCATTTCCAGGACACTTTCCTTGACCCTTGGGTCCTTCAGCCACAGCAGAGGGGGTGCGCCTGCCTGAATCCAGGCGTGAAATTATGAAGGAATGGGCCTGCGGTCGCTCCGCTTGTGCTAAGACCTCAGATGTGAAATCGCCACTTTTTTTTCCCCTTCTCCTCATACTGGCCTGTCGCATGCCGGGCGGAAAAGATTGTATTTATCACCTGTCAGGGTTTGGCAGAGCTGAGTTACGTGGAGCAGGACAGCATAAAATTATCATACACAAGCATGAAATTACAAAATCGCTCGGAACTGAACAACAAAATTATTTCATTTCTGAGGGAGGCCATTCCATTTTTTAGTCGTGACACCTCAACTGCCAAACTTTGAATTGAAATTGAGTGTGAGGTGCATGGAATATAGACAGCAATAACAAGCAAAGGCATGTAAACTAGCCATGCAAATACACTACATTAATGGCCCCAGAAACCTCCCACAGGAGATATGTAACTAAATAAATGTCACATGTCCCAATAACTCAACTTTTCTTATACATTGTAAAATGAATTATGCCGCAATCGGAGCAGGCTGCTCCTGCGACGGGACTCCCATTTGCTTGGCATTCTCCTGGACGGCATATGTTTTTTTGCTTTTTCTCTCCCAGCATTTATTATCGGAGGTAGGTAAACACTGCAAACATGGGATCACAGGACGGGTCTGATCTGCAGGGGGGATGCGGCGCAGCAGAACGGGGATTCTGAACCGAAATCTGGTGACGACGTACCCATCCTTTGTAAGAACCTGCCTGCAGTCGTTAAGATGTGTGGGAGCAAGGAACGATGCTATTGCATCTCATCCCAACTCTAAAATCCCCCGGACCTCTGGAGCAGAGCTAACATTTCTATCTGGCTGTCGCAACCTGGTCTCAGGGCTGCTCTGTATGCACCGAAAGGTCTTGCAGAATTGTGCAGGGTTTATTAGGCTGCTTATGCAAGCCAGGCATCACGCAGGGAGGTAAAAGCAGCTCTCTTCCCAGTTAGCTTCCTCATCAGAGAAAGCTCAGCCCGGCAAGCCCTCGCTCTGTCAAGGAAGAGACATCGGCAGTAATTGTGGTGAGGAGTAAAAGAGCAGTTCCATTTTATTGCAACTAGTAGCATCCTGATGACTGTAGGCAAGGCGGTCCCAGAGGAGCAATATTTTATAAACACTATTTGTGTCAGAGCTTATTGTGCGTTTGCCTGGCCGTCCCCGGGGAGGGCCGGCGGTGTGAGGAGCGCGGCACCCTGCGCTGGCGGGGCAGGGCAGCGGGCGGCAGCCCCCGCTCGGCTCGGCGGGACGCGGCGCCATCCATCACGGGGGCAGCGGGGCTGTCAGCTCCCTCCGCCGCGCTGATGGGCTGTGCAGGGTCTGAGCGGAGCAAACCAAATGAGATGTTAAATAAAATTAAAGGCAGAGTGAAACGGCAGTCCGGGATTGGGAGAGGCACCAAGCTGCTTCCCGCTGGCTCCCGTCACCTGCCCCGGGGGCACCACAGGCTCCTGCCGTGCTTTGGCTGGTGGCTGCTGGCATCCTGCCTGGTGGCCACCGGACCCACAGGGGGTCAGCCAGGTGGCCCCGAGGGCTGCGGGTGCCAGCAGCTCCTTGGACCCTCCAGGGCCAGGCACGGTGCAGGATCCCCGCAGGGAGCCCAGGAAGGGCACGTCCAGGGAGGGCATCCCAGGGTGGGCAAGGTGGGGCTGGAGGGGCACAAGAGGGGCTGAAACCAGCTGAGGGCAGCCAGCTGGGAAGGTTTGTCCATCCTTCCTTCACCATGGAAGCCTTTACTTCGTTACACCATTTTTTGTCCCACCTGCAATGGCTCCATCACTCCAGCTTCACGCAGCCTTGCGCAAGGTGTGGCCCTCACCCCAGGTCCCCATTTTAGTAGCTCCACGACCCCACGCTGGGCCATGCAGCTGCAGGGCTTGGCCGGCACTCGCTGTGCAGAGGGTTGTGTCCCCCCGCTGCCCTCTCCTGCCCGGCTGAGCGCCAGCCCAGCTCCAGCCCTGCAGCCCAGGGTCATCCTGGCACACCGTGTCCCGCCTATGCCAGCAGTGAGGAGCGGGAGCCGGAGGATTTGTTGCTGTTTTCAGCAAAGACAATAACAAATCAATCAGACCGAGAAAGGAGACAAAGCCCATCATCGAGGCCACGGACTAGAAGTGCCAATTTTCCCAGTCCCAGGTGGGGAGAAGCTTCCCACCTTCACCTGGCTCTCAATAATGAAGTGAGGCAGGGCTTTCACCCAGCTGCAAGTCTCCCAGCCTTTCACAGAAACTTTTGATCTCAGTGGATTGATATTTATTAACCATTGTTCTTCTGCTCCGCTTGTTTTAAAATATGGAGAGGGATTTTGTAAGGGTCAGAATTTCAAACTGGCGCCCAAGCAGTACTTGGAAGGCAGCCCCATGCCACAGAGAGTTTCAAGAGAAAAGAAATTCCTGGTGATTTATGATGAAGGAGGCAGACCCGGCCTTTGCTTCTCTCAGGCAAGCCTTTGATGCTGCCCCTTTAATCCTTAGCCACCTGGTAGTAATTATAACTGTAAGATAGTCTTTATATTTAATTAGAAACAAGGAAATGCTTCTCTCTATAATGAGAAGCCTCAGGCGGTGGACCCTATGCTTCCCCCACCCAGGTACGCTCTGCCCAGCCCGCCCGGGTTCCCGTGGCACAGCAGCAGCAGCGCGTGAGCCCTGGGGCGCCGCGCTGAGCCCTGCCGGCACCTCGGGGCACCCTGCTGCTCCCCATGGGTGCAGGAGGCCGGGAGCACCGCGGCACAAAGGGTGCTGCAGGGAAGGGCAGAGGGCTGCAGAAACTCCTTTGCAGGAGCCATCTGGATAAAAGTCCAGCCGTGACCGGGCCGGCGCGGTGAATGGCCGGGTGCTGGAGCGCAGTGGTGACATCTCGGGTGGCTCCTGGTGGCCCTGAGCAGCCGCGGCAGGCGCGGGAGGCACCAGGCGGTGCCGATCGCAGCCACGGTGCTGCCTTGCAAGGGGAAGGAGAAGGTAGGAAATTATAATCAGTTTAAGTCAGTTCAACTTCAGTTCCCAGAAAAATATTGGAACAAATGATCAAACAAACTATTTATAAGCA
This sequence comes from Anser brachyrhynchus, assembly GCF_964034855.1. NCBI lineage: Eukaryota > Metazoa > Chordata > Aves > Anseriformes > Anatidae > Anser > Anser brachyrhynchus. The sequence goes on along the minus strand of NC_137710.1, from coordinate 861,488 downwards.
CCAAGAAGATAACAGGGTGAGTAGCAGCCAACATGGGTTTGTCAAGAACAAATCGTGGCAAACCGATCTAATTTTCATCTGCGACAGGGTAATAGGCCTTCTGGATAGAAAAGAAGCAGTAAATGTCATATCTTGACTTTAATAAGATTTTTGACACCGTCTTATATGACATTCTCACAAGCAAGCTGAGGAATCATAGTCTAGATGAAAATACTATTTGGCGAGTGTAAAACCAGTTGAAAAACTGCAGTCAGAGACTAGTCATTGATGGTTTGCTCTTGAAGAACTGCAACTAGGTTTAGCCTCTGTACAGTGCTATCGAGTGTTACCGACCTATATGATGGAAAAAGAACATAATTAATAAATTCAAAATTTCTGAATGCATTAAAGGACAGAATCAGAATGGCAAAGACCTTGGAAAATGCTACAAATTACTTGAGAAAAATAAGGTTTACCCTATGGATAAGGTGCAAGGTACTGAAGCTCAGTGCAGTTGGGGAATTACTGGTGTGATAAGAGAAAAGCATTGAGGAGTTATCTGAGAACAGGAGTTGAACTTAGGCCAACAAAATCATGATGCTGAAGGAAAAGCAAACTATTTGCAGGCAATTATAAATAGAAACGCGTCATCTGCGATGCGCGGGATGCAATAGTTCTCACCAAGTCAGCAACGGCGAGGAGCAGCTGAGACACTGCTCCAGGTCGTGGGGGCAAGGACCGAAGGGCAAAGCCCACAGGTGGGTGAGGAGAAGGATCAGAGATCTGCAGCACCTCGGCCGAGCGAGGGGTGCGGACAAAGGTCTGCAGACCTCGTGTCTTCCTACCCGCGCCCGCCGCCATGCCTCCTGCGCCAGGCTCAGAGCGTGATTGTGAAAAACAATTTTGTGTGCTTGTTCCTGTGCTGGCTCTGGGCAGCACCGCCCTGTGCCCAAGGGCCCCCTGGGGCTCTCTGCACACCCCTTGCCCCCCTGCCAGCCCAGAGACAGCAGCCAAAAGCACACCCGGCGTCATGCAGTGGGGCTGGGGGGCCTGGGGCAGCAGCCCCCTGCAGACAGCTGAGGGCCCCGAGGCACCAAACCCTGAGAGCAGCATTTTTTATTATATTTTTTTTTTTTAGCAAGATGGGTTTCTGCCCATGGGAGATGGGCTGCAGGGCCTTCAGTCCTGTCCCACAGCCAGGCGTGGGTCTGGGGGACAGCAGCGGCTGGTGCCCTGGCTGCGGGGCCTGACAAGGGTCAGGGGATGAGGAGGAAAGGGCTCACTGCCGGCGTGACGCCCCTTCCCTTTGTGCCGCAGGCTGCTGCGGGCACGGCTCGGGGAGAGGCACACGAAAACATTTCTGATGCAGTCGGACCCCAGACCTCCCCCCCTTCCCCAAAACCACAGCCCCAAGACCCCGCAGGGCCCCCTGCGGCCGCGGCTGCCGGCGCTCGCTGCAGATGTGCCGGGAGAGCCTGTCCACAAAGAGTTAAAGGCTGCTTCGCCAGACTGTGAATTCTCAGCGAGTCTCCCACATGCAGCCAAACAACAGCTTGACATTTTCCATCCTTCACGAGAAAGACAAAGGCGTGAAGATATTCCCATGATTCCTTTCTGCATGCCTAACTATGAGCTCAGGTGCAGCAGCATTTGCCCTGGACCGGCCTCATCAACATGAAGGGCGAACTCATCGTTTCTGCATCTTTCCTCGCCACTGCTTGATTAATTGGCTCACAACGATGCTGGCTGAATACCTAATGCTTCTCCTGTCCCTGTTCTTTCTTCACAGCCTTTTGCTGCATTTACATATACTTTATATTCCATAATTTTCACACACACAAAAAAATGGGAGCACATCTCAGTAATTTGATGTAATGACGGCATGTCACCAAAAAGAGGAATTAGAAAAATCTGTAGGTATTTAATTTATTCTTGTTTTTTTTTTTTCAAGTAGATCTCTCTGAGAAAGGCATTAATATTCATGTGCATGAAAAAAAAGTACTCTCGAAAGGAAATTTCCAGCATTTTAGTTTAAATTAAATACATTTTTAAAGAAACAATATTTAACTAATAATGCTTAAAGGCAAAATTAACAAAAGTAGCAATTTTTACCTACAAAAGCAAGGTTTTGTCTCAGGGGTTTCCAGTAAAACTGCCCTAACAGGAAAATAGCATGCTGCTTTTCTGAGGAAGGATTCAATGAGAACAAGACGGAGGGCATGGGGAAATGAAAGGCCTTTTAAATTACCCCAGCTGTAATTTTTGCCTAGGCGTGTTTCACTCGCCCGCCGTGTCTGAGTGCTTCCAGCAGGGCTCTGAGCTGCCCGGGCCCCGGGAGCTCCCCCGCGGATGCGCGGCGCACACCGCACCGGGACGGGGAGGGGAAGTCTGCGGATGCTGGGGTCGGTTTCCTTGCACCTCATTTTTTCAGTTAAGCAGGAGAAAGGGAAAAGTAGAAATCAGAGGGGTGATTTTGCAGGAAACGAGCACACGCAACGTATTCAGCAAACGGAACGCAATGACTGGTAGGGTAATTCCCCCCAATTAACTCCTCCACCTCGGCTTATCAGGACCAAATTAAAAGGAAATATGGAAAAAATAAACATTAACTTTTTTTTTCCCCCAGGATTTCATGGCAAAAGGCAGTCCGGACTGCCAGAGGCTGGTGTAGTTTACGGAGGCACCCTGGGAGGCTGAGCGGGGTGCGGAGGAACAGGCGCGGCACAGCTGCAGAGGGGGGGACCCCTGGGGGCTGGTGTCCCCCAGCCCTGCTCCCCAGGGGTCAGCGGTGGCACCGGGGGCTCTGGTGGGGGCAGCGGGGTGGCAGAGGAGGGCTGGGGCCAACCACGGCTGTGTCTGGGGGCAGTACCCCTCAGGCTTTGGGGCGGGGGTCCCAGTGGCCTGCCCTGGCCATGCTCTGCCTGGGCTGCTTATAGATGGGCACGAGCCAGGGGCAAGCACGGGTACCCGGGCAACCCTCTGCATGTTGCCCCTTCAGCCGGGGCCGGGAGCTGCCTTTGGGGTGGCACCGCCGGCCCCACGGGGCGCCCCGCTCCGCCCGCGCCTGAAATGATCCATGGCTAGGGGAGGCTTCAAGGATGCACGTCCTTGAAAAGGGAAAAATAAATCTTGAGGCCTGGGATTGCCTGTAAATTCTCCCTCGTTAGCAGGGTTAGGAACCACCTGGGAGCTGGGCAGGGCCTGACTCGGCCCCCTCCCCGCCGGCTGCCCGGGGACCCTGCTGGAAACGCCGCCTCGAAAGGACGCTGCTGGGGTCTTGCAGGCGCCTTGGCTCTCCTCTCTGCCAGAGCAAAACTGTCTTAATCTGGTCTTCGGGAAATAAAACTTCCCATCTTTGTCCTGGCACATTACAGAAAGATTATCCCCTGGATTAAATAAAATTATAGGGTTTATTTCTCAAGTGTGAAAGCCTGAGCCTGCCAGAGCGCCAGAGGCAGGGGCTGGATAAATGATGGGAACAGTCCCCGCTGGTGGGAGAAACCCGCTGAACGCCGTGCCATTAGGCAGGGCTGCACACACGGGCGGGAGCTTCAGCAAGGTTTTAAATTGGTCTCCTGATATTTTATGAAATAACTTTTTTTTTCCTAAAGTACTTCTTGATATTTTTATGTTTATATATTTTAACTTAGGATCGGACTCATAAAAAATACATGAGGAGTAAGTGGTTTCTGCAAATGTTTTATACATGATTTGGGAACAGATACTGTTCAAAGCAAGAATATTCCTCGCCATGCCAGCCTGGGCGAGGACACGGCAGGGCTGGGTCAGCCGCGGGCGGAGGCGGGTGCCTGGCACCAGTGGTGGGAGCCTGGAGACGCAGAATTGCTGCCACTGCTCCATGTCATCAGATGGGCAGCATTGGGCACCCCAAAATCCCCAGCCTGAGGTGCCCGTGAACACAAGCACGCTTCCCCGGAGCCCTGCAGGCTCTCTCAGCACAGCTGGCCTGCCCGGGACAGCTCCAAAACCAGCTCCTGGTGCAGGCGGGGGGCATCGGCACAGCGCCCCGTGAGCCGCACACCCCAGAGCCAACATGGGGCTCTGCGGCAAGCACCTACCTGGGCAACTGAAGCGTTAATGCCATATTTCATTTGCTTCCTCTGTTGTAGCATATATTATCTTTTTTTTTGACTGTGTAATACGATGCAAAGTTTTTTAAATGATACAATTGTATTCTATTATATTCTGCTCTTCAGGGAGACTTTAGGCTCATTTTTTGCATGAATGATACTCACTCGATGCATTTCAATACTGACACAGATAGCACTGTAGGCACACACAGCAGATAGGGTTATAGCAAGTGCACAGATAAATGCAAAAACATATGGCAACACAAGGAAACCCTACATTTTTTATTATAAAAAAGCAGAACACATGTTCCCAGATACAGTGTGCAGGATCTGAAAGATGGCGTTACTGTCTCCTTCAGATGGATTTTTATAGGATTTGCTTAAAATAAAATCTAAGCAGGGATTCTGTGCAAATTTTCCCCTTTGGAGGATTGGACTGTGAATCAAATTTTGCCTGATCCACAGATGAAAATCAGTTTGGGGGGTTCTTCTCCGGGTCTCCAGCGAGCGTTTGTCCAGCTTAACCGAATTTAGCATAATCTCTGCTCAAATGAGGCCCGGGGGTGGCAGAGCAGGGCGTGCCGTGGGTCAGGAGCGAGGGGGCAGCAGGAGCAGCGCGGAGGCAGAGCCCAGCACCACCAGGATGATGCTCCCACAGCCCAGCCCAAGCAGTGAGCAGGAGGGGCTGCAGCCCCACACCTCCTCCTTGCCACAGGGTGCCCGTGTCCCTGCACAGCCGCGGGGAGGGCAGAGACCCCCGGTGCCCCCCTGCTGCTGCCCCGCTGGGCTCTGCTGCGGCGGGGTCTCGAGGGGAGCAGAGAAGGACGCTGCGAAGGCTGCCTGGCTGCCTGCGAAGGTCTTAAAAGAAATTATAGCCTGCATAAAAATATTCACTCCAGCCAAGGGCCCTAAAACATTCCCCTGAGCATTGAACAGTGACTGAAAGTATATTACCGTGCACTTAAGGTTACTGTAGTAACCCAAGGTCAAATAGCAGCGCGTTATATCCAGATGACTCTGGGATGGATTTGCTTCAGTGCTGGATGGCAGCAGCAGGGAAGGCAGAGGTTTCACCAGGCGCTGGAATTTAACTCAATATTCAATTTACTCTGGAATCAATTTTGATGGAGTACAATTCCCATTTATAATACCAGGTTATTGCCAGCACTGCTGTTTGATTAGACACCGGCAGACTCAGGCCCAACACATCCCCAGCCCCCTCCTGCCCCAGGGCAGAGGTCGCCCACCCCCGTGGCCGCCGGAGCCCACCCCACTGGTGCTGGGGCCGTGACGGAGCCACCGGAGCAGACCCACGGCGAGCCCCCCGCTACCAGGCGCGGCTCCTGTGCACAGCCTGACATCCAGAGATGACACAGCGGGGCGGGAGAGGTGATATTTCTCTCTTAACTTTAAGTTCCCATGAATTTCGAATTCTTTTCTCTGAGGGGCTAATTATATAATTTCCATGTTTACTCTGTGCAGACGGATCTTGTAAGATGGTGCCCCAGGGACACGAGAGCTGGATTTAAACCCCAGTTAGGTAGCACTCGACGGATAGCTTTATGGCAGGGCTCACATCACACCCGCTGCCTGTTCATTTGTTTTGTAGGGGTATCTGCTGCTGCTTTTTGCCTCCGCTGCCTTTGATGATTGGTCACTGACGCTTCATTTCCCCATTGCTGCTCCAAAGACAAACCACCCACCCCACGCTCAGCCAGCACAAGCTCAGCACCCGGGGACGCTCAGCCCCCCTGCCCAAACCGTGCCCTCCCTGTGCTTCCACAGCCCCCATCACTGCCCCCAGCCAGAGACCCCGAGGCTCAGGCTGCAGCTGCTCCTGCGAGGGCTCGGCCATGCCCATGGGCTCTGGTGGCCCCGGGGCCCCTGCCCCGCTGGGACCTCTCTTGCACGCAGGGGATGAGCCTGCACCCCATGGGCTGCTCCTCACCCCCCAAAGCCACCGCAGTACCTGCGGGACAGAGAAAAGGGGAGGCTGCTCGCGCTCCTGCCTAAACCACCGCACGAGGGGCACGTCATGAGGCTTCGTTCTCCCCTTCGCCCCTTGGGAGTACATTTCCCATAATTGCAGGGCTGGAGAAGCCGTTTTTGCCTCTTACTATTCACAGCTATTTATATTTAACATATTTAGGCTCCCTGGGTCAGAAATGGAAATTATTCGGCACCTAACCTTAAAGTTACAACTGCTGCTTAGTAACCAGATGCTGAATACAAAAGGGAAAGCTTTTAAAGCTGCACAATTTAACAAAACAAAAAAAAGTACAGTGTGGGGAAAAGTTTGTATCGTTTTTCCTGTGGAAACAGGAGAAAAGCAAAGGCAAGGAGATTATTCATTTGCAAAGTTCACAATTCTCAGAGCCATGAGCTGTCCCTTTAACCACCGCTAAATTGTTTTCTGACAGCCCTTGCTGCAATTTTATCCCCTGACATTTGATTTACATATGATCTTTAAGCACTACCACTGCTGTAATAGCTATTTGGTTAATATTCAAATCACTCTGTGATGTCACATACCTTGATAGGTCATTTCACTGCAGCTTGGCAAAATGCATGTAAAAATAAATGTATAACTAATGAAATAAACTGATTAAGGGGAGAAATCAATCGTTTTACTGCTGTAGTGAAGATCTAGCAGTTAATTTAGCATGGATCTGCAAGGGTGCACGTTAATAGAACAGGCTCTCATCTAATTGGTGCCACAGTAAATGAAATACAGTAATATTCCATGATGCATTGGAAGAGTTCACTTCATTTTCTCTGCTCTTTCCTGATAACTGTTTACAGCACAAAGGAGCTTTATTTATTTCCCCCCGCAGTGGCAGAAACTTGTAGCTGCCAGGTTCACCACCACCACCAGCGCACCTGAAGCCCTCCTCGGCTGCATCTCCAGCCCCGTTCTGTGGGTGCAGCAGCCGCTACTTCGGTCACTTCTGGCTTTTTCCCCTTTTCTCACCGCTGCCAAGCGCCTGCAGCGAGGCCGGGGTCCGGCAGCCCGCACCGAGCCCTCCGAGCAGCCGCACTCAGGTGAACCTCACGGAGCCTTCCGACGGTTACAGTAAGTAACGGAGCTCCAGAGGGCTCTGTTAATTTCCCAGACATTTAATCAATATGATGCTGCCCTGTTCATTACAGCTGTCAAAAATATGCAAAAAGTCCCATCTGGTCCTAACAGGTACAGAGTCTGAAATCTCTGGTCTAGAATAATCAGCTGACTGACTAATTACCGCACCCCATTTCTCCTAATTTAAGGTCATCCCGTTTAGCAGGAGTTACCACCTCAGGTTTAAAAGAAAACTGTAAATATTTGAGAAATGCCATCTTGGAGCAGCCCGCACTTGGAGCGGCCGCTAGCCCGTCCTGAAGCGGAGCAGAAGGGCAGCAGCAGCAATGGGCTGAGAGCGGGGCTGCCCGCCCGCTCCTGCACCGCCAAAGAGCCTCTCCCCTCCCCAAAAATATTTAGCTGTATTAAAAAAAAATAGGGGAAAAATGATCTATACAAAAGCTTTGCATAAAAAAGTGATCAATGCAAATTCCTCTGAGAAAATTGCACCAACAGATGGAATCAACCCATTTCCAGCAAATGCCTCTGGCTGTGCAGATGGTAATTATAGGATGTATGTAAATACGCAAGCTCTAGGAAGCACAGCAACACGCACTGCTGAATTTAGGCATTGTAGGGGGATGCCGGCTCGGCCCTTCCTAGGCCCTTTGGCAAGAAGGAAGCTGGGACTCGGAGAGGTTTCCCACCACATCTGCACACCCACACTGCTGCCGGCGCCCAAAGACTGCAACTCCTGCCCCCAAACTTCCTGCCGCGGAGACCCGTGAACCCGGGCGTGCTGCCGTGCCCAGCCCCACAGCCCCCCCGTCCCGCACAGGGGGACGAGGCCCCGCTCCCCTCCACGTGGGGGGGGACAGCGTGGCCGCTCCCGAGGGACAGCGGGCTCATCCCCACAGACGGTCACACAGGACTCTCGTTTTTCCACTTGGGCGTCAAAAGCCATTTCCAAGGCTAGCGGATTTTTACTTTATGTTCCTGTTGACAACTGTTTTTTCCTTCTGAGAAAAGTGCTTGCAGAAGTTGTCTGTGGTAAAATGTTAATTGGAGCCAAGTAATTAGACAAAAGATAGTTAGTGATCTCTCCAAAGCAATAAGCTTTCAGTGCTTTGTTTTAGTGCTATAATAATTACTGTCGTTCCATGAAGTGCTCCAGCGTTTGGCAGGAGGGGTCCACGAGTGGCTGAAGCCTCCCCCAGGAGCAGGACCAGGAGCAGCAGCAGCGGGTGGGCACCGTGCCCAGCCGAGCCCCCGACCCATCGGCCTGCAGCCCCCAGCCCTGCGCTGCTCTCCAGTGCTGCAGCACACTCCAGATCAGCTCGCTGAGACCAGTTCCTCTGTTTACACTGGCATAACTAGCTCCAGATTTATTGCTACCTTTTTAAAAAAAAAAATCAACCGAGGCTTCTTGCTTCCTTGCCGTTTCTCCCAGCTCTGAAGAGGAACAGCTTTACAGGCAAGGCAGAGCCTTCAGGTTGGCCATGAAGCACACACGAGAGGGGGCCGTGCCCCACGGAGCACCGCCTGCGTTCCCCGGGCCCTCCAGAGCCCCCCAGCAGCAGTGGTGCAACGAGAGTCTGTGCACAGTGAAGGAACGTCTTGTCTGGCTTCAGGCTTTTCAGTGCTTTAAAAATATATCTTTAATTTAAAAGAAATTTGCAGCCTGAATGACCTGTTGATTGAAAACCTCTTAGCCTTGATCACGCAAACAGTTCTGCCTGCCCTGCTCTTCTTCCTGGTCTCAATAGGTGCCGACTGGGAACAGCAGGACGCAAAACCCAAGCAACGGTTTCACTGAGAACGCATTTTCCTAGCAGAAAATCATCAGGAGGTGTCTTCCCACAAATGTAAACACTGATCTAATTGCCTTCACTCTGCATTTACACCGTGATTCTGTGAGCAAGGGAAGTCCCTGCAGCCTCATTATGCAAAGAGAATGAGCCCTGCATGAGCCACATATACAGCACGTGAATCAGACGTGTCGGATGGAGAAGGCTCCCAGGCTGGGATGTGATTTCCTTGAGGATGGGCTCCTTCCCCAGTAGCTGAAACAGTGCTCCAGATCCTTCCTATTGCAATTGCTACTTCAATCTTAGAGAAAAATAGATGCTGGAGGTGTTTTACGATCTGCAGCAAGCCCAGACTCCCAAATACATGCCATACCCTCTCAGCTGCTGCAAACAGGGTCCAGGTTAACGGCGGTAACCCAGCAACACTGCTAAAATAAATGCTTTCCTTATGGTAAGTCGCTGGGAGAATCAGGGAGCAGGAGAGCTCATGGAAGGGGATGCTCCACAGACCGGCCCTGACAAGCTGGGGGGAGCCCTGGGTGGGCCCGACCCTACTGGTGCCACCCCCAGCCCCATGGGGAGGGGGCCGGGAGCTCCTGCGCCCAGCAGTGGGACCCTGCCAGCCCCCACTCCCGAACTTCATTGCAAACCACCCAACTCATTAAGCGCCGTGTTACAGATAGCGCCAAATGAATGCAGGGACATCATTGTGCTGGGAACCTGCTAACGCTGCTGCACAAGCGTGTTGTACACGAGGAGCACAAAGGGAACTGCACTCATACATCCCTCCCTCGTGTTGCGTACATCAGTTTTCTATCTTTTCATCAGCAATCGCAGACAGATTTTCTCAGCGTGAGAACTGCCGTGAAAATTGAAAGATTGTACAGCAAACATTTTTTTCCTTGATGCCCTGTCTAATTGTGCTGCCTTTGATTTTATTAATCTGTTTTCATTAATATCCTGAAGGCAAGAAAAAAAAAAGAAAAACAAGCAAAGCTTTGCTTTCTGAAAGGGCTGGTACTGCTTGGTTTTTGCCTTATTCAATAAGGAAGCTGTATGGTACCTAAGACAGGGCAATCTTCTGGTGGGAAGAAAGAGAAAGAAGCCTCTTCAAGCACCCTCCTCTTGCTGGGATGAGGGGATGAAATTTTCTATTTCATTATCCAGTATAAAGTAGACTAGTGTCTAGGTATTAATTATCAAGATTCCATATCAACATTTACCATGTCTGCACTCAAGGATTGTTACCCCTTGAAGCTGCTGAGATACAAACTGACATTGATACCATCAGCACAGACATAGGGAACTACCTACCTCAGAGCCAAACAATGACCTTGAAATATTTAACAGATAAAGCACGGTTTCTTATTTATATATAAAGAAGTGGGGAAAAAAGCAAACAAAACTTCCCAAAGTGCATTTTCACGTACCACCTCATGCCTTTTGGGATAACGGATGTCTGGACCCAACAAGAAATTCTTGTGCACTGACAAATACAAAGGGAAAGAGTCTAAAGGTGCCTGCAAGCCACAGAGCACCACAGCTGCAGCACTGCAACCTGGGCTTTAGGCTGCTCAGCGTCTGATGCTGGAAAGGTCTGCCAGGGCACTTTCTGCCCATAACACACACCTTTTTAATTGCTAAACATCACCAATGCTCTGCAGGCACAGGCATGCAGCTCTAGGACGCGTGTTACTTCCCAGCTCTCACACCACCACCCATTTAGCGCGGCTGGGCCCGTACTGGGGAGGGCACGGCAGGGACGGCCCTGTCCCTTCCCCACGCCCTGGGAGGCATTGTGCTCACCGTGACAGCAGAAACACAAACAGGGCTTTCAGCTGCTGTGCCAGGTCCTTATTTTAATGGCGAGATGTGTGCAGTAATAGCACATGTGGGGTTATTGATGTTCGCTTTGTACTTGCCTGTAAAATGCACTGACACAGTATATTGCATGGTCAATAGGTCTTTAGGGTTTTTCCAGCAGTATTAAATATCATTTTAAACGACGTGCCCACATGCCCTATTAGCTGGTCCCGCAGCAGGGCACAGGGAGGTGCAGGAAGCGGCAGCTCGGCCCCGGTGTGCGGGCAGGGGTCTGTGGGGCAGGAACCGAGGGGGCCTCTGGGGCTGGGGGCTTACAGTCGAGCACATGGCAGCGAAACGCCCGCGAGCACGGACTGCTGCAGCCAGCATCAGCCCCTCCACTGTGCTCATGGCCCTGTGGGTCCCCCCCACACACACCCTGGTGGGGTGGGCAATGCCTTGCCCCCACTGGGATGCTCACCAAGCACCAGGGCCACACTCTGCTGCCAGTCCTCCCTCCCTCCCTCCCCCTCTCTGCCTGTCCTTCCTTCTCCTCCTGCCCCCAGCACCCGTTCACGCAGAGCACACACTGCTCCTGCCCCCGAGCGGCTTCCCCCCCCAGGAGGCCGCACCAAACGCGCAGCTCCGGCATCTCCCTGGCACCCCAGGTGGCACCAAGCAGGCGTCGGGCTGCAAGGAGCGAGGGCAGACGTTATTGGCATCCAAGACTTGAAGCGTCTTCTCCCCTTGCCCCCCAGTAAGACACTTCAGCAGTTTTTTTGCAAAGTTTGGGAGGCCAGGAGGAGTGTTTGATTATCTGATTTGAAATACAACCCTCCAAAGAACCCTCCCTATTGAAGAAACCATAAAAAGAAAATCTTTCCTAATGTCACTCTTTCCTCCCTGTTCTTTAGGAGCCTGTGAACGCTGCCATTCATCACCCGCGTGACACTTTCATAATGTAGTCCTAGATAATGGCACACCTTCCAACTTTCCAGAATTGGCTGTCAGTGAAATCGAAGGAGACAAGTGTGAGATGCCGGAGCAGGGCTCCTTGGTGGATTCGGGAGCTGCAGAAACACAGCCCCCAGCTCAGCTCTGCCCTGCAGGCGAGCAGGCAGCTGGCATCACTCGGGGGCACGGGGCCGTGCCGAGAGGGGCTCGGCTCTGGGGCAGCCTGGGGACACAGAGGGGCTCACAGCACCCACAGCAGGGGGCGAGCCTGGGAGCAGGGATGGACACAGACATCCCCCCGCCTTCTGTCCTCCTCTTTTTAACGCCAGACCACCACACAGCCCTCAGAGGCCCTGGGACAGCCCCAGGGGTCACGCTCGCACCCCCTCTCCCATACACAGCCCCATCCCCGTTCCCAGCAGCATTAAAGCCTGACGCATTTACGGTCTGGGCACCTGCCCACCTCGCTGCGTGGGTGCGTTGGCAAGTGCTTCACATCTCACTGACTCCACAACACCTCTGCAAGGAGACAGCCCCGCGTGTGCAGCCCTGCCCCTTCTCTCCGCAGTTCTCTCCCTGTCAGTGTCAAGGCAATTGAAGGCTCCCCGATCAATGCTCCAGGTTTTCCTGCCTTTTTTTTTTTTGATAGCCTCTCCAGGTGTGCATAAGCATTTTCCGACTTGTCGGCTCATCTTGCCTTGGGGTTTCTAACAGTTTATTCTACTTTTTTTTTTTTTTGCCTTTTCAAGTAGAACTGAGTGCACGATATCTGAATGATTGCAGCCAAATTGTGCACGAAAATATGCGTCTCCAAGTAACAAGATCTTCCAAACTTATTTCACGGCTGCTGCAAGGAGCCCTTTCCCACCCAGGCACGGGCACGTCTGCCTTCACACAGCAGCCCAGCTGAGCCCAGGTCGGTTAGCCCACCGCAGAGGTCAGACCCCAAAAACAGGAGCCAGGGCTGGAGCCTGGCCACCCTCTGCCCAGCGCCTGCCCTGGCTCCGTGCTGGTGCCTCTGTGTGCGAGTGCATGTCTATGGTAACGGGGAGCTGAGCAAAGCCAGGTTTCCCCTCAGGGGGCCAAAAGTGCAACCGAAAGCTTTTTCATTTTACTTTAATCTCCCAGGTACACTTATAGCAAAGTCAACACTGTTAACACCTCACCCTTAGTGACTCTCACTGTTCAGACACACAGACTCCAAAAGCCAGGGTTTTTAGACACGCACCCTTCCTCCTATTAAACTCCCAACTCTTAGAAAAGCCCTTACACCAGTTAGCACCCCACCCAAACGCTAGCTGCAGGTGCCGGGCACGCACCACTCACCTGGGATCCCGGTCCTCCTCTCACCGAAGCCTGCACGCCTCCACCCCAAACACCTCTCGCGCCCCCAGGCAGGGCTGATCCAGCACCCCCCGGTCCACCACCTTTCAGGCAAACCGAGGCCCTCCTCTTCTGAGCTATATATACACCTGTGTCCCTGACACCTTATTCAGCCCTGTTGGTGCTAATTAGGCTGTAATCAAGGCTGAAGGAGTCACCTTCAGCGGGTGGGGGAAGTCAGAGAGGGGCAGAAGGGAGGGGGCAGGAGCTGGTGCTGGGAGGCAGCCGAGCCCCTGCCGAACCGAGCGTGTCTCAGCCTCTGCTGGGCACAGCACGCTCGGGTGAGAAGGGAAAGTGAGCACTGTCTGCTGGGTGCCTTATCTTTGTCTTTAAATAAATATGATTTTGTCAGGTTTATGAAAAATAATATAGCATGTTATTTTTCATTGGCCTGACTGATATCTCCATTTCCCATGGTTCAACTTAGGCCATAAACATGACCCTGCTTGAGTGATTTCACCTTCCCCATTGAGCAAAGAACCTCAGCAGCACTCAGACCAAGGTCCTGACTGATTATTGACAAATTAAAAATATAAGCTATTGACCAGACACTGAGATAGAGTCCCTGAGCCAGCGTCCAGAATCTAAATGAGGTTATTGAAGTCGTACCGATCGATACTGCAGTTATAACACAGAGAGCGGGCGGATTGCCGCATACATAATGCAAGGGGGAGCGTGCTGGGTGCTTAAGTAAATAGTTGTTCAAATTAACAAGGATGCTCTAAGATGCATTCCCCTGCTCACAGCATAACAACTTTCTAAAGTCAGAAAAACAATAAGCCAAGCCAGCGAGCGGCAGGGCAGCACGCTCACCTTCTGAGCCTCGGCTGGAGCTGCCGGAGCCGGAGGGATGTGAATGGGAACGGGGTGTGCGTGGAGGGCACGGCCACCCCAGGCCCATCGCCCTGAGCTTTGGCAGCACGGAGGGGCTGCAGGTCTTCTCCAGCATGGCCCTGTCTTGCCATTCATCTTTCCACCGTGCCGCTCCGGTCTCCACAGGTCCTCCCTCCCGTTATGCAGGAGGTGCAAGCAATTTGGGGAGCATCAGGTGGGCGCCCATGATCCCATCTGCTGCGTGCTCACCAGTGAGAGTGCTTGGTGTCCCGGGCTGGGCCGCTGGTGCCACTGTCAGCAGGGCTTGGCAGCAGGGCTGGTTTCGTGGGGCACAGCTGGAGAAGTGGGGGCACAGCCGGAGCACCACGGGACACAGCTGGAACGCTGTGGGGCACAGCCGGAGCTCCATGGGGCTCACTGGGGGGGCTGGAGCCCTCCCCAAGGGCAGGGTTAGGAAGCACTGGGCTGTGCACTGGGGCTTTTTGCCCTGGGGGCTGCACAGTTTCACCTTTACTTTTTGCTGCATTTTAGGGTGAGGCCTGGGGAAACCCTACTCCCCATACCAGTGCAGCACTGGTGCTGCACTGGTCACGGGTTCTCTGAGTGATGTGAAGGTGAGAAGAAGGTGTGAACCATCTTGTGGGGAAACACTCTGCCTCCAGCACTGGGCAGGGTCCCCAGGAGGCAGCCAAGGCACATCATGGCTCTCCTGGGCACCCTCTGGCAGCAAACCCTGCCGTGCTGCGCAGGCACTGGGGAGCTCACAGCGTGTGCCATGCACGGCTTCCCCGGCTTCCCCGCGCTCCTTCTGCCCCGTGCTCTCACAGGGCTACAGACATCCTTTGTTTGCTAGTTAAGTGATTTCTTGGCTCTCCTGCTAATGCTTGGTGGCATTTATTTTGCTTTAATCAATATTAATTATCTTTTGTCCCAAATCAACAAAAAGCATTTTTTTTATTTCCTTCTCGTGTTGATGTCACAGGGGATGTGCGCCTCGTGCCGCCCCGATGGCTGGGCCATCGGGGAGCCTCCCCCTGCCGTTGCCCTCTCAGCTCCAGCTTCCTCCAGCCCCGATGTTTCCCTTTCCCCAGCCGCTCTCCCTGCTCTCCTTGCTGAGCGCCCTGCTGAGCCCGGCTGCTGTGCATCAAGAGTTAAACACTCTGCTCGAAAGCAGCATCATTTACTGGCAAAACCCAGCGCGCAGTGTGCGCACCGAGGCCCCAGAGCCCCGTCCTCTGGGGAAACCACCGATCAGATAGCTGCCTGCATGTTTGAAAACACTCATGTCACCTAGCAGGCTGCAGGCAGGCGCGGTGGGTTTCCTGGTGCCGCCTGATCGACAGGGTCAGATCCCAGCAGCTGTTGGGAAGGAGGAAGCTCGTGCAGCAGCTGTGTGCCGTGATGGAGCTGCCAACGACTGCGCCGTCCCGCGTCACCGCACGCCTCCGTCCCGGCCCTGGCTTTCAGAGGGACGCTCGGCAGGCTCGGCACCCCTCGCCGGGAGCGGGTGGAGGCAGGCACAGCGCGGCGGCAGGTTTGTCGGCTGCCTCGGGTCGGGGTCGGTGCCAGGCAGCACCCGCTCGGTGCCGCCTCTCCCGCAGCCTGCTCACGCCTGGCGCTCGATTCCTCCGGCAGCACCGCGCCGCACTCAGCTGCGGGCTCTCCGAAGGTGCGTGGTAATGATGTGGAGCCATGCAGCAGGCAGCTAATGATGGCAGTGCTGCTTGGAGGTGAGGGGTAAGGCTTAAGGAGCCTTCTCTGCTTTATGAAACGCTGTGCTGCAGTTACAGCACCGAGGAAAGGTTTAAGCGGGGAGCAGCTACTAACTGATTCATTAAACTTGCTCCAGAGCAACTATAAAAAATCAATTTAGTTCACCAGGCAGCTTGAACCAGTGCCAGTGGCAGGGAGCACCTCCCAGCTGAGAGCTCTCCAGCTCTGAAGTGCTGCCGTGATATTACCGGGACTGGAGTACAACGCTCGATTACCCCAAATCACACTCGGCGCGGGGAGGCGCGGGCTCCGGCTGTACGTCTCTCCTGCAGCCCGCGAGCTGTCCCCAGGCGCTGTGCCCCCAGTGCCCCTGGGTGGTGCCGCCCCCAGCGCCTGCCCGTGGGCACGGACTGGCCTCAGCCCCCGGCTCTGGTCCCTCGGGCAGGTGACGGAGCAGCACAAACCCCCTTGGTGGCCTTTCGCTGAGGGTGTCCGGTGCCGTGTTGGAAGGTCGGTCCTACCTCTCCTGCTCTCAGCTCATAACAAATGCTTTGGTTTTGCCCTGCATTTTCAGAGCTCTGAGGAAATCCAAGGAGCTATCACCAGTCTAGAAATTTACCTCCTGGAAGGTTATCTCCGCCTTCCCATTAAATGCCCCTTCGACACCGTGTCCCCCTCCGTCCCAGCAGGCAGCCGTGCAGGGGGTGCTGAGCTCCTGCCTGGCCGTTTCTGTGGCAGCAGTTACAATGCTGGCTGCTTTTCTTTTTCTGTGAGCAGAGCCCACCCAGGCTTGCTTGCTGCGACATCCCTGCGTACGATAACAAACAGCAAAAGTGCTGAGCCCTCCACTCCAGCGCTAATGAAACGGTCTGGTGTTGCTACATGCAATATTCATTACGCACCTTCCCTGCGCCCTCGCTGCCGTTACTCCACCGGCTGATGCTGCCACAGGTGCCACAGGCTTCCAGCAAATGGAAGTGCTGAGAAACACGCGGAGACCTTCCCCTCCCTGCAAGGTTTATTAGAACTGCTACGGCACGGGTCTCGTTCCTGGCGGACTGGCCTGGCAGGAAGGAACCTCTCAAATCCTAATTAAAAGTCATTTTAGAGATTGGCCAGAAGAAGGGGGCAGCGATGCCAAGCAGAGGGCACTGGAGAGCATTTACTTGCACATGCTGGCACCTGCCAGCAGCGACAGGGAGATGTTTAAACGCAGGGCAGGCAGCAGGCTGGGGAGATTTCCATCTTTCCATTTCCATCCCAGGCTTTCCATCGCCATGCAGAGCCCGCTGCTCACTTTGCCTCCAGGAGGCCTCAGGGGGGGTGCCAGGCCCTGCCCTGTGCATTTCTCCAGGCATTTCACTACACACAGATCCTCTCCCCTCGTGAGGCATACACCGCTCCCCCTTTGGCGGGGAAAGCCAAACGTAGGAAGGGAAGGGGCCGCAGGAGGGCCGGGAGTCCTGCCTGGCATTTCACCATGGGACAGCGATGGGGTAACGGCGCCTCTTTGCTCCGCAGAACCGGGGCCGGCACACCTGGGCACAGCAGAACGATCAGCACCGACTTGTGCTACAGCTCACAGCCCAAAATAACCACGGATGAAGAAAGGAGATTGTCAGGAATGCATTAAGCTGAGCGGGTGAGAAAAAAGAGTGGGCGAGGGGCTCGTGTGAAATTCAAATGCTTCCCTCCATGCACACTTTCTAAATGTAGCTGCTGCCTCCCCGTCTGAGATGCTGCTCCTGCCCCGTGCAGGCAGCGCCGTGGGAGGCTCTGCAGGGAGGCCAGGACGGGGCACGGCGAGGCCACGCGAGGCCAGCTCTCCATCCCCGGCCCCGCTGCGATGCACGGCTTGGTGCTGGCGACTCGGCTCGGAGGCACTTCTGCTACCCCCGGCACGGCCTCCAGCCTTGTCCCCAAGAGTGTTGCCAAAAGTGCTGTCACCAGACAGCATTAGGGATTCATTCGTAATGCTCCCAGAGTTAATAAGACTCGTGGCACTGCTGATTCAGGTGCCTGGCTCCAGCTCGGCGCACCCACAGGAGCCGTGGCTCTCGCTGTCCCTGCCCAGTCCCCACTGCCCGCAGTGGCAGCGCTGGCTCCTTGCTGCACAAATCCTGCCGGCAGCACTGCCCCAGGGACGGGGCAGCGGAGCCTGCTCAGGCAGAGGACAGTGATGAGAAGGGATTAGAAAGAAACTCCAGCAGCATTTGTATTCTCAACAGTCCTGTTCTATTCAACTTTACTTTTAAATGTGTTCCTTAAGTTTCTTTTCTCCTTCTGAAAATTTTCCTACAGTGAAAAATAATGCAAGGCACAGGCTGGAATGAGCAAATGACTTCCATCTCAATGACACGTTTAATGTGCCTGTGAATGGGAAGTCTCTTGCTCATTCCGGTCCCGTCCTTTGCATTTGGCTGTTCTGAATTTAGCAGGGCAATCATTAAACCTGAGTAATCTGGAGAAAGGAGCCTGCCCGGGCGCATTCAAACAGCGAGGCAAGAGCAGGTTCGTGCAGAGAGGCGCGCACCTGCCCGGGGTGAGCCGGCCCCGGGGCGCTCAGTCCCGCGGGGTGACGCAGGGGCGCAGCTGGGGGAAGCCCTGCCGCCAGCGAGGCAGCTCCGCGACGCAGAGCATCACGTTCGGGAGAAAATGTGGAGAGGCAGGGAACTAGGTTAGAGAACCCCCCTGGCCCCGGAGCCCCTTGTTTTGTCGCATTGCTCGGGGTTCCTTGGCGCAGGGCATCAGCACGGGGTCAGTCCTGGTTCACAGTGCTGTGCGCTGCCCTCTGCTCCCCAGCCAGGGTGGGCAGACGGCGGCTGTGCTGGCAGAGCCGCAGCCAGGGTGTCCGCAGACAGCCTTAAAGACAACCCTAAAGATCACCTAACTCCAACCCCCTGCCACGGGCAGGGACACCCCTCCAGATCAGGTCTCTCGAAGCCCCATCCAGCCTGGCCTTACACACTCAGGGCTCACAGAAGTGCTGCCGGCTGTGGTGCGCAGGTGGGAAAAGTTGGTGTCTCCCCGCAGTTACCATCCTACCCATCAAGTCAATGCTACCCTGAGCCTCAGCAGAATTATTTAATACAAAAGTTCGGAAGAACACAATTGTCACAGTGGGTTACTCTTAAGCAGAGGACTTGCAGGTCAAGGCTGACACTGGTGGGGCGATTCTGCTGCTAATTAGTTTAGTTTTCAGCCCTTGTTCCTTTTTTTCTCTGTTTACATAATTAATTCTGTGAATTTTGCATTCTCACTTAAACTTACTTTTTTTTTATAGAGCAATCACTACTAAAAGATGAATTTTTTATAAGTTTGCCTTTGTTACTTTGAATTTTTTATAAACTTCTTACCCTTAAGGAATATTTCTTATAGCTGGCAATAAAGTATGTTAATTTCATTTGAAAAGGGAAATGTAAGTTTGTATTTTATTAAACACACGCACTACCCATATATCTGCACACGCACAGTGTGCTTGGTGTGCTGAGGGCTGCACGGGAGCACCGGGAGCCGAGCTCCCCGGCGGGTCCCCGCACCCAGGGCCCGTGGCCGCCAGCGGGAGGCCCTGGGTGCAGCCTCCAGGGGGAGGCCCAGGTGAGGCCCCAGCGGGAGGCTCTGCCCTCGCACCCAGGGCGCCCACAGGTGACCCGTGTCTGCCTGAGGAGGTGAGGCTGGCGGGGGGGGCGTGCTCCCAAACTGCAGGCTGCAACGCGTTGGAAATGATCATCTGTTGCCTTTGCCACAAAAATCTCTCTCTCTTGAAATGAAGCCCTTTATTCACTTTGAAAATATTGCAGATTTGTATTCCTTCGTTTGCATAGCATTTGAGGTAGTCGGCTCAATACATAATGAGGAATATGTGCGGAATCACTGAAACACGCATAATGCACACCTCGTGCTGCCCAGGGAGGCTGCAGCACCAGTGACAGGGTATTACTGCATCATAAAGCACGAGCTACCGAAGGAGATAAAGAATGTTTTCCCCTTTGGACAAGTAACTAGCAACGCTCTGACATGTCCTCAGGTGAAGGCTGCTTGTCTGAAACTATAAAATGCAAGAGCGAGCGGAGAGAAATCAGCAGCGACAAAGCCGCAGACATCGCCCTCGCAAGGCACCAGCGCTGAGGGACGGAGGCACGGGCTGCACGCGGCGCCCGGCCCCGCTGCACCACCCCGCGGGCTGCTGCGGGGACGGGGCAGCAGCAAAGCAGCGCTCAGCACCGGCTGGGAGAGGGCCGGCCCCAAAGGCGGTGCGCGCTGGTTTCCGTGCTCTCCACAAACACGGTAGTCGTGTTGGAGCACCTCGCTGACTGAAGCCGCCGAGCGCAGCGCTGGCACCAACAGCGCGCATCCTGCTCGGGGCACGCCAGTTCTCGGAGCAGAATGCCTGCAGCGGGCTGGTGGTGCGAGGGGTGCCCGTGTGCCGCGGTTCAGCTGCCCCAAACCCTCCGTCCCTCCTCACCGCTACCCTGCCTGCACTGCAAGTGGCACAGCTGCCAGGAGTCTTTTCTTGGCATCCTACTTTCCATGCTTTCGTTTCCGCAGTTTGCTCTCGTAAAGGGACTGTGTCATCAGTCGGAGAGCTGCAGGAGAGCACACCCCTTTCCTTCCTCCACGCTCTGCTTTCAGTGCGAGTGAGGGGAAGATCCCTGCCCTGCTGCACCGGGACGGCCACCAGCTTGTCCGAGCGCATCTGCATGGGACATTCACCCGTGTTGAGCCTGCCGCACCACAGGTGGTGCTTGTGCTCTTCCTGATGAGACGAGCAAAGGGCTCCTCGTTCCCCCGAGCCACCCGACGGACGCTGCCCCTGCCCCGCGCAATGGCACGGTGCTGCCCAGGGCTGCTGAGCCGTAGGTGGGAACAGGGCTGCCAGCACCGCCGGCTCCGCTCGCCGAGGCTTCTCACGCCAAAACTGCTCCCGAGTCTGTGTGCGGGTGGCAGACGGCTTGCGGCTGAGAATGGCCGTGTCAGCCTCCGGTGGAGGCGACATACGACCGCCCAGTCTCATTTGGGCTACTCGGAAACAAATCGATGGGCCGCTGGGTCTCCAGGCTAATAAATAATAACAACAATAAAAATAAAATGCTACTAATGGTAGCGCACTGCATTCGTAGGACACATTCCTCAGACGTAACAGGAGCTTTGCAGCCGAGCTTAATTAAAAGTGACACCAAATAAGCCGTTCCCTCACACTTGACCCAAGGCTGCCGGCTGTTCCCCTGACGGCCGTGGGCCATCGCAGCGGCCACCACCGGGCCACGGGGGTGTGCTGGGGCCGGCACCGCCTCGCTCGGGGAGAGCCGAGAACTTTCCACACACACACACCAGCCAGCACAGCCCTACAGCTGTAATTCATCCTAATTATTTCCTCTGTTAGAGTATGCATTAATGACCCCAGTATTAACGCGGAGCGCTATCATTTGTTCCCATATGTACCAGATTGCTCATTAATACCCTGTAAATTGTAACAAGATGCTTCCTGGCT
This sequence comes from Anser brachyrhynchus, assembly GCF_964034855.1. Classification (NCBI taxonomy): domain Eukaryota; kingdom Metazoa; phylum Chordata; class Aves; order Anseriformes; family Anatidae; genus Anser; species Anser brachyrhynchus. The sequence goes on along the minus strand of NC_137710.1, from coordinate 840,374 downwards.
GCTAAGTATCACTGAGTGTTTCAGGGGGTGGCCCGTGCTCACAGGAGGGCCCGGAAGGTGCCCGCAGCCCTGGCCTTGTGCTGGGAGGACAGGTTTGTGGGGCTGAAGAGGTCACTCACACCCAGCCTCTGCCCCTGCTCCTTGGCCTCCTCCCACGGGACCAGGGCTCCTCACAGGCACCTCCTGTGGAGGAGAGCTGCTGCCCCCAAACCCGACGCTTTATGCCAGCAGACCCTGGGGAGGAGGAAGGATGTCAGTGCCCCAGTGACAGGCCCTGAGGTCTGCGTTGCCTGCCCAGCGCCGCAGCAGAAAGGGAGCTTTGGCTGGGACCGCAGGTGGCCTGTGGTGGGCTCCTACTCGTCCCCGTGAGCCACCCTCTGCTCCCCGCGGTCACCGGCAGCCCTGCAGCGCGCTTCCAAAAGGCTCCTTGGACAGAAGCGTGCCCTCGCTGGCAGCAGGGCCCTGCCGGTGCCCGGGGGCTCCTTGCTGTCCGTAAGGTTGGGTGCCGCAGCTCAGCCCGCGCGGAGCCACCGCTGCCGCCGGGAACTGCCTGGGAGCAGCGAGCTGCAGGGCTCGCCTCGCAAACTGCGAGACGGCTCGAAACCGGGAACCGCCTCATTGTAATCTCTCCCACTTTGATGACTTCAGATCTATATTAGCACAAGATGTTTTTAATCTCTTATCTGTGGCACTTTGTTTTCCCTTTAATCGCACAAGGTGGGCTCAGCCAGGAGGGTATTATACAGCTCCCTCCCGCTGCTCCTTTGTAGCTCGGTACTCGCACATACTGATGCTCAATTATTTGGTACGCAGTGTCTAATATTTTCTATAGTAAAGAGAGTTTTATTATCAGTTAATATATTGATGAAAGAGCATGAGTTAGTCGATTGAATATGTAATAAATACAGACATATCCTTGAACTATTGATTACTTCAGTTGCTTACTTGAAGTATTGATATACAGTGTGCAGATTTGCCCTCAGACTGTTGAGTCATGATACACCAGTCACCATTTTTAATAATGAAAGGTGACTATTTTTAAACACTTCACGAGAAAAAAATCCATTTGCTAAATGGATTTGTGCGTATCACTGGGACTATTCATGTGGAAGCTGTGGGAGAGGAAGAAGGGGAAAGGTGCCAGCTATCTGCACGCCTGAGGAAATATATGCTCAACTAGTGAAACACAGATTATCGTCTGTATCATGGTTACATCAGAGCTGCTAATGAAAGGCTGTCAGACTTGAAAGTTGCGAAATCAATGTCTCCAAAGTTGGGATACATCGACACGAGGGCTGTCCAAACAGCCTGGCTCTCTGGTGCACGCAGATTGCAACCAGAGCCGGGGTTGGTCCCAAGCAGGAATGTCACTCGTGATTTTCTGAGTGATTCTGAGATTTGGGGAGGGAAAACAAATTTGTTTGTTTATTTGTTTGTTTGTTTTTCACAGGAGGTTCTCCTAGTTGTTGAATACCCAGACACGACTGTGGCAGCACCCGGGCCATGCATGCAGCAGAGGCATTTGCTGAAAATTCAGCATCACTCACGCTGCAGGTGGGAGCAGTCACCCACATAAGGTGCAAACCGAGCTCATTGCACCCTGAGCCGTCTCCTGCCAGCACAGAGCCAGGGAGAGGCTGCATCTTCTAAAAGGCCTTGTGCAAGTCCTTCTACTCCTACCAGCAAAATTTTGTCTTCCCATTGCACCTGCTGAAAGGGGTGGTTGAACAGTCTGAGACGACTGTGGTAGACGTGGAGCTTTGCTGTGATGCCTTGTCCGGCAGCAATTGGTGCTGAGAGCTGATTTCCAAGTTGCAATGCCTTCCTCTGAGATTTCCTATGCATATAAACATAACTCAGGTTGAGAATCCCAATCTAATTACCACATTTCACAGGTTGTGGGGCATTAGCTGAGCTACAGTAACTATCTGTGTATGCATTCTTAGTTTGCAGCAAATGTAAATTTATATTTAAATTGTTTTCTTGACATATAAGATCAGTAACAGTACTTAGCAATTACTTCTGGATAACAGTGTGTACTTGCCAGCTAGCTTAGGTGACCTGCAGCAACCTGTTAAGTGCATTTACTTATTTGCAGAAAAGAAAGAGGGAGAGTAATGAACTGAAAAGCCGTGAAGAAGAAAACTCGTCGTCTCGTGACTTCGATACTGAATTCAGCCACAACTGTTCCAGGACACGGCGTCGCAGTGAGCTCCCACCTCCCTAAAACGCTCTGCTCATCAGATCCTGTCAGGCTACACCTCCGTCAGTCCCTTGACTTCAGAAAAGTCCCAGGGCACCCAGACAAAAGCTCCCGTGTACGGTGGGAGGCGATGAACAGCTTTTTCTTCCCCTGTGCGGTGTCCCGCAGTGGCAGCAGACGGCGTGGCCACCGCCGGGCAGGGCAGGGCTGCTGGTGCCCTGCGTCACCCCCGGGGCAGGAGGGCCCAGCCCAGGGCTGCTGGGCTGCGATCCTTGGGTTACAGCCCCATCTGAGGCAGCTTTCAGTGGAAAGAGGACCCAGGCTCCTGAAACACAATATCACCCACGGCTTTCGGTGCGCAGCTGCCCTTGTGTCTTTATTAAGAGCCCCTCTCTATTCTACAACTCTAATGTTTCTTTTGCTTCCCCGTTTTAACCCTGAAGCCCTCCCCTCTTAGGCACCGTGCTCAGTTAATGTCTAATCTCCATGAGTCTCAGCCAGGAGGCGGATCAGTTACTGCCACCAATAATGACTCCATTTACAGAGCTCTTTCAGCAGATGCAACGTGATCCTAAGCCCCTGACTTTCCCAGTCCATTCACAAACTTCTTTAGACGTCCCCCCGTCATTAAACAGTCACTCCTGTCCTCTTCTGCTTTACCTTGACCGAGCACTATGGAAGAGACTGTTACACCGTATGGAATTTCTCCCACACAATGCTCTGCGACCAGACGGCGTTATTGAGCACACCCCTGCTCTGCCAGTTGTAAGGCACGGTTTTGCTAAGAAGTTTGCTGCAATCTGGAGTGCTATGGCAAAACCAAAAATGCAGGACAGGACACGTGCAGCCTAGCCTGACCGGAGCTCACGCACCGAGCCTCCAAACGCAGTCCCTCCAGGCACTCGTGCCGGTGAGGTCTGAGCAGCAAGGCCCAGACCGTGCTCCTCTCCCCGCTCCTCCTCTCCCCGCTCTGCCCTCCCGTGCCGGAGCCCTGATCAGTGCCAGCAGCACCGCCCCGCTCAGTGCTACCCGGGTTTGCCCGGGAGGCAGCTCCTTGGGCGTGCTGCAAGGAGAACCCCGAAGCATCTTCTTGTAACCAGTGGGACCTTATGGTCCAGCACACAGCCACTTCACGTGGCCCTGCCAAGTCTATCAGGCACTGTGGGGAAAAACGAAGTAAAGCAATGCTGCTTCTAATCTGCCTGCTAAAGAAATTGGAGGAAATGAGAGATTTCCAGATAAAGCCACGGCAGGGAATGGCATCAGGCTGCAGCAGGAACCTGGGGTTTAGAAAGTATAATAAAAATCAAGGCAAACCGAGAGATGGCAGGTGTGATTTCCCCATCCCTGCTACAAGAGAAATGGGATGTTGGTGGAGGTAAGGTAATTGCACAAGACACTGTGGATATAGCAGAGGGGAGTAGGGTGGCCTAGAATGCCACCAGCTTCTTGCTCGATTTCCCTCCCAGCTTGAAAACATCCAGGAATGTGCCACAGAGCACCAGACATGTAAGAAGAGACTGAAATCACCGTCCTGGTTGCAAAGCAGGATCTGCCAGCTGAACCTGGCCACCCTGCACATCCAAGTCAGTAATGCAGAGAGAAGTAGTGTAGCAAACAGATTTTTTCTGGATTTTAGGCAAGTCTGTGACACAGCAGTCAACACTCACCAGAAAGGTATTGCCCAAATTATCAATTCGTTGGTGATAAATAACTGGAGCGCAGATGGGACCAAAGGATTACGCTCAGCTGCATTGTGCCAGCTTACAGGGAGGCAACCAGCCCAGCAAGGTGACACGCAGATAGGAGGCAGGTGTTGGGGGTGAGCGGCTGTGCAAGGACGCGGCCCCAGGTGAGGGAGGAAACACGTCTGTGGATGTCTGCAGTGGAGGAAGGCGCACAGAGAACGGTCACACACCCCCTGCCCTCCTCTCCCTGCTGCCAGCCAAGCGTGGGGTGGGACGGGAGCAAATTCTGGTTTTGTGTGAGCGAGAAGGGAAGCGCTCAGTTCCTGGCCTGGATAGCAAGTCCCCAGACTCTGCTAAACCCCCAGCAGCGGGTGACTGAGCTGGCCAAAAGGTACCAGAGGATGCTGAGATGGAGCCAAGGGAGGGAGAAGCAGGACCCTTGCTGTTGTGTTTTCACTGTTTCTGGTTTTAATTTAGCTTTTTGAAGAAAGTGCGGCTTGGGTTTGATAGAAAAGAAATCTTTTCAGAAGTTTTGTCGAATCTTTATCTACTTTTCAAAGAAAATATTCGGGTTTTCATTGAAAATGCCAGTAACTCAGTACAGCAAGGTTTTTGCAAATACCTAACTTCAGTCGATGCTTTGTTTACTTTTTGACAGTTTTCATTTAACTCAAAATGTTCATTGGAAAAAAAAGAAAAAAAACACACAGCAAATAATCCCTTTCTGACCAGACCCGGCAAGGAATGGAAACCACCGCAACGCACAGCGACCCTGCTGTCCGCACCCTGTTGCTCGTGGAGCTGTGGGAGAGGAAAGCAGCAGAGGGGTCCCGGAGGCGCTGCAGCAGCTTCACCTGCTGAAGCCCGACCTGGGCTGGCTCCCGCATCCCCCACGCACTGCTGGCACCTGCCCCAGGCACACTGTGCCCCACGCCGTGCTCTCACGCTGCTGCCGCCTAACCTGCAGAGCTAGTTACGAAATTATCTCCATGTTTGGGGGCAAAAATAAATATTTAATTGTGGTAATGGCCATAATTTGCATTCAAATGTTTTCCAGAGTACGAATTCCTCACTAAATGACACCAAAGGCTTCTGAGAATGATGAACTTATTTGAGAACATTGCTTTCTATTCCGCTGAACGTCATCATCAGAAAAATGGCTAAATTTAGCAAATAAAAAAAAGCAAACAAAAAAGAAAAAATCTATTTTCTCAGCTGTAATAAATATAGTGGGTAGTAAAAAGGAGCATACTTCAGTTGTAAGTGGGGTATTGTTATTTGATATGTGGGAGAAAAAACAGAAAGCTAATAAGACATTTTTATACATAAAGAAAAAAGAATCACGTAATCCTAGTGCATTATACACGTTATACTTATTCATGGTCTATCCACAGGCAGATATTTATTATTATACACAGCTATCTGTTATGCAAGGAGATGCAGATCTGAGCTTTCGCACGGAGAATCTTTGGGCATGTCCTCTGCTCAGAGAGGATCCCGGTGTTATTTATCCCCTGTATAAATATGGTTCTTCCTCTGGCCGAGCTGTTTGCAGTCGCCGTCACCGACGTGACCCCAACAGTCCCCGGGTACAGCCCGGTGCTCCCCGCTCAGCCCCGGGCACAGCGGCGGCAGCGGCTGGGCTCTGCCCCGCGGCACAGCTTCTCCTCTCGGCCCTGACTCCGGCCCTGGGTCTGTGCCCTCTGCTCTGCAGCCTGGGGAAGCGCCCGGGAATGAGCCTCCAACCGGGGCAGCACCACGCACACCTCGCGGGCTGCACAAGCTGCCCCTGCAGGGTGCTGTGCCATCCTGCCCCGAGCAGCCTCGCTGCTCGCTGCGCTTCTCCCGGCGGGGACCTGGCCGCTCGCGGCTCTGTGCCGGGTGTCCCCAGGCACAGAGCACCCTGAACTTCTGTATCCCCTTTTCCTTTCATAGGCGGTAGCTTATCTATCTCAGCGCTATTCAAAGCAACAAAGAGAGCACATCCTTTTAGTTTTGCCAGCTTTCTGATTATTTTTTTTTTCAACATCCTTTCAGTCCTGAACACTGGCTGCTGTATGTCTGCCCAGTTTGTTCTTATGTGGAGATAATCCCATGACTTGATTTTCAAGTACATTTAATGTCTAGACAGGGCATTGTGATCCTTTGTCCTTCCCGCGTGGTTCCCTTATTGATTTCAGCAGCCCTTCAGGCACAGGCACTTCCTAAATTCAAAACTGGTCAGCATGGCAGGCCTCCCCACGCCACATGCATCCCAGCTTCCATCGGTGCCTCGGTGCTATCAGTTTGCTGCACTTTCTGCTTATACTTCTCATCAATAGCCAGGAATAAAATAAAATAAAATAAAATAAAATAAAAATAATAAAATAAAATAAAATAAAATAAAATAAAATAAAATAAAATAAAATAAAATAAAATAAAATAAAATAAAATAAAATAAAATAAAATAGTCAGTGTGGGATATGGCAATTACAATGGGGGAGGAAAACGGAAGGTGAGACAGTGACCTGTACCCAGACACTGGCTCCATGGACCTGCCCTCGAGTTGCCCCCTATGCTCAGGCTCTGGGCCAGCCTGGGGGGATGTGGCGCAGCCCCTCGAGGACACCCCCGTCTCCAGGGTCCCCAGCAACACGCTGCCACGGTCCTCAACCCACATTCAGAGCATCCCAGCCCCAGAGTGTGGCTTATGGCGGCGGCTCGGACAGGCTGGAGCGCATCCGACTTGTGCCGAACCCACAGCGGGTCCTGGGAGTCCCGGCCCCAGGAGGGTCCCGGCCCCGGGGGGAGCCGCGAGGGGCAGCAGCCCAGGGCACCCCCAGGACACCGGGCACGCACTCCTTCCCTCTGCATCCATACATCAGGACAACCCAATTAAGTCATTTACAGTGAGGACCTGGAGATGGCAGCAACATATAATCACAAACATAAGCAGTTTTTACATGGTAATTATATATTCTATTTTTTTTATCAGTGCAACACAGACAGAAGATTATTTTATGCTTGATATCATTCTAATTTTTGATCCATTTTTCCCCCAACTTAAAAAGGATTAAGATTGGGCTTCTGGTAATAATTTTGGATATGCCGACTTCATAAGTACTACACAGCTTTGTATTAAACTGATTATTAGCTACTTTTGCTTATTGTTAACACCGCTTCTCTTTGGGCTAACATCTGAAGCGTATGAAACCAGATGGTTTGAATGGTCAAGCCGAAAGGCCGGAATATTTTTTAAGTCTGTTTTAAAATAAAACATACTCTTCCTTTAAACTCCATCTGATAAAACAGACTCAAGTAGATAGGCAATGAGAGAGGAAACACCGTGCCTGGCTTTGATCATTTTCAAAAGGAATTGGCACATGTGATTTTCCAGAAGATGAAGGCACCAGGTGAAACTATTTCATATCCCAAGACCTTTTCTCTGCTGAAACCAACATCTGCTTCTCGTTTTCCCTCGGTTTGAAGAGCAGTCTGCCTGACCCCCCAGTTTACATCAATAATTGGTTTGTACCGACGGCTGGGCGAGAGGCAGCGGCTGCCACGCGCGGCCAGCACCGCCCTGATGAGTCCCGGCAGCGCGTCCTCGACTGGGGGACAGCCCCGTGGCAGGACGGGCTGCCAGGGCGGGGGGCTCCCTGCACCCTGCCTCCAAAAAGAGGAGCCTGTGCCCCTGGGGAGCCGGGCGGGGGGAGCACGAGGCAGGAGGCAGGAGACGGAGAGGAAGGGGCGGCTGCCCAGAGGCTGCGGGGACGCTCGGCGGGGCAGCAGTAATGAATGGCGCTTCAAAGCCTTCTCTTGCTGTTTTTTCCTTCCTTCCCAACATTCGTCCCCGCTCACGTCGAATGATTCACTCGCTTTCCACCACACAACACAGTGTCCATAGAAACGGGCGGGAGCGCTGGGAAATGGGAAACGGCTCCTGGGGGCGCAGTGGCAGCCCCGCTGCTCGTCCCCCTCAGACCCGACTCACCGAGGGCGTCCGGCGGCGCTCAGCCTCGGTCCTGCCTCCCGGCCTCTGCCGCAGGGCCGTGTTCAACAGCCGGGGCCCCGGTGCATGCAGGAGGCTCCTCGGCCAAAGCAAATGGCTAAAGCCGCCCCTTCTGGCCCCAGACGGCCGCGTGGCGGCACCGCACCGGCCACCAATGGGCAGCACCGCCACACATCCGCGTAAAATCAGACTATCATCAAAGACAACATTAATTATAACTAGTTCCCTAATAGCTGAAAATAACTAATGTAATTCTCTCTGTTTGGTGCCAGTGGGGAACAAGTGCAGGGTAAATGAGCTCATGGTTAGGAATCAAAGATTAACAGACTATCTAGGAGTAATTTCTTCTCCACATGAATTAGCAAATCGTAGGTAATTATTGTGGACAGAGCTAGGCAGGTTCATTTTACTAGGTCAGTTAAGAATAGCCTAGAATAATTAAATTGTCTCTAGAGCCGGTAACGATGCTGGAGTTAGAGCTGAAAAGGCCATTTTTCCCTCGCCGTTCATCTTTTCAGTAACTCATGTTTGCCCTTAGCGTTCCCCGTTGGGCAAGCCTGCGCTCACAGGCGCCTTTGGCTGCTTGGCCGGTGGGCCGAGCTGCACCACGGGGGGGCTGGGACACCCGGCTGCGTCCCCACGCCAGCACCCACACCCAGCTGCGGGGTCCATGGGGACGGGGAGGTGGTGGCACCGCTCTGATCCCACGGCAAGCGGGCCCCCAGGATGCACAACGTGGCTCCGAGCCCTTGCAGGTGGCACCGGCTCTGCCCGCGCAGCGCCAGCGCGCTCCGTCTGCTCCCCTCACTACACGAGGGCAGGATGTCACCCCTAGGGACTTTCCTTCTTTTCTTCTTGCAGATGGGGAGTGGGACAATTTGTTTGAAAAGAGCCCATTCACACGCATGGGTCACTCACTCAGGTGCCGGTGCCTGCCTGAAATAAATAATCACAGCATCGCTCGGGAGCTGGTGCTTCAGGTGGGATGGTGAGAGCCTGGGGGACTCCTCTGTGTATTACTTACCCCAGACGTTACCTGGCAGTGGGATGCAACTTTACCTCTCCTAATGCTCAATGCCTACTGGAAAAAGGATGCAGCATCATTAAAAATAGAAGCATGAAAGATTATTTACATTTCAAGAATAGCTAAGCTCTTTAAAGAAACTTCCATCATCCTTTAAAGGCTCTTAGTCAAACGTTGTTCATTATTAATGCCTGTTGGCTTTATTTAGCCTATGACTACAATTATATATTTATGAGGTAATCAGCAATTGGAAATTTCCCTGTAATGGTAACTGGAGCTTGGCATCCAAATAAAATGAACACCATTAAGAAAGTATTGCGGTCATTGGGGTGGATCAAGTGTGCTAATAGCCCAACTAACAGCAATTAAGTCAATTAACCATTCAGACATATGCTGCTCAATTTCCCTGCTTAAACAGCCCGGTGCATCTGCGAAATTTGTGGAACTTATTTATGGTGTAAGCGGCTGCTAGTCATTATTAACCAGGGGAAACAGTGAAAATAAGGGAGGCTTGTAAAAAATTAACTACTGCAGCAAAAAGATCTGCTAATTGTCAGATCCCTTCCCCATGGGGAAGGTTTCATTTTCCAGAGTATTTGTATTTGTCTTTTGAACGTTGCTACGAGCGTTTTATGGAATTGCATGTAGAGGTGGATGAGACGGGTGCGAGCTGCAATACCAATCTTCGGGCGTGCAGTGTGCTCAGCCCGAGCCACGTGCAGAGGGGGATGTCTCGCTCAGGAGCAGCACAGGGCGCTTTGTCCATGGGGGCTGAGCCTCGGGAGCCGAGCTGTGCGGCTTGGACGTGCAGGGGAAGAGATGGAGCGGGGACGAGGAGGGGGAGACAGCTGTGCCACGCGCTCACGGCCCTATGGGGACATCCTGGGACCGAGCACTTGGTGCTCAGCAAAGGGTCCCCCCGCTCCCCGTCCTCCTGCAGGAGCGAGCGGTGCACCCTGCAGCACCGCTGCGGGATGGGGCTGCCGGCCAGGAAGCATCGCAACAGAGAGCCCAGCGCGGGCAGCGGGAGCTGGGCCACCCCGGCCCTTCCCTCCCAAACGGCAGCACCGAGCTCGGGGAGGCTTGTTGGAACAAAGCGCCTCTCCTCTCCCTTTTACGGTTTTGGTTTCTCACCATCTGTCCAAGTGAGGATGTTCCAAAGTTTTGTTAAGTGCCTGTTTTAATGAATCCCATTAAAGTTAACCTAGCCATATAATATACAGGAGAAATCTACCATAAATATAGGTAAATAGAGATTGTAAAGATAAATAACAATACCGGTGTGTGAGAAGTGATAATGTACTCTATTTACTGCAGGCCCATAAAAGGCCAGTAAAAGATACTGCACCTTTAATGACTTACTTTCTCCATGGCAGCCAGCACTCACAGTTAGCAAGCTAAGGATGCAGTGACACAAAAAGCTTACAGATAATTAAATATTGATTTTTGTTTTCTAATCCTATATAAAAATTGTCCTGGGTCTCCCAATGGTAGTTTCATCTCACTAGGACACAGGGAGGGCTATTAACCCTATTTGGTTTCAAGCTGTTGCAGAACAAATAAACAGGGAGCCTGGAAAACTGAGGCAGCGGCTCCGGCGGGCGCGAGGCAGCTGCCAGCCCCCGCCTGCCCCATCCGCTGCTGCTGCCAAGAGCATCGTGCCCGGGAAGGAGGCCAGCGGCAGGCCTGTGATTAGAGCCACAGCTTTTTTGTACGGGTTTCATCGTTTTCGCCTGTGCGTGTGGTTCTCATGGTGCAGGGAGCCTTGCAGCCTCTGTGCAGACACGAGAGCCCCGTGCTTTAGGCATGCGCGCTAAAAGCAGCAGGGGCAGCGCAGGGTGCCCCGGCGCCTCTTCCTCCGGCTCCTGCAGCCCTCCTGTAACGGAGCTGCAGCAGGCACAGCCCTGCCTGAGCGCAGCTGCACCACTTGTTTCACCGCAGCACATCTCTGCCCCTGCGGAGGCAGCCGCAGAGCGGTGCCGCGCGCTGCGTGTCGGCAGCAGCGTGAGCAGCGCAGCCGAGGCCTCCTCGCCGGGCGGCCTCTGCCCGAAGGCTCTGCGAAAGCCGCCCCACGCAGCGGGGCTCGGGCAGGGCTGCGGGGACGCTGCCGAGCACGACCATGATGGACGAGCCGCCTCCGGGGAACCCCTAGGGGAGGCAGGCCCTCAGGGCCGCGGGAGCAGGGGAGTTTCAGTTGCTCGGTAATTTTTCAACAAGCCCTCTGTTGGCTAGAAAATATGAGATTGCGGCACTAACGCGATGTGTTGATCTAGATGAAGTGTCATCAGAGGGATGTCTGTGGTGTGGAATTTCTGCTGAGGGTAAAGGAGAGCATGAGAAACCTCCCTGCAGCACATGGCCAGAGTGGTCTCGGAGTGCCGGCTCTGCGTGCCTGCCCTCTCCTGCGAGCCTATTTGCTCTTTAGAGACGCTGCTCTTCTCCCTGTAGCCCCCACGTCTACCATGTCCCAAACTCATTTAGACTGTCCCAGAAGATTTCTCCTGGAAAATGATATTTCGATTCTCATGCAGAACACGTGCAAAACCTCAATGTTTTTCACGACGCTGACGTCTCCCCAGGTCTGGGTAGGAGCGTGGCAGGCAGGCGCTCTGCGAGGAGGGTGCTGCTGGGGAGGAGCTGGCAGGAGCCGCCCGCAGCACCGGCTGAGGGCTGGGGCTGCCTGCAGCCACCAGCACGGGGGGAGCACGGTTCTGAGCTCGTGGCTGCAGCTGGGGCAAGGCTGGAGCTGCCTGGACCCACGGCAGACCTACGGTGCTGGCACCGCCGGGGTGCCGGGCGATGGCTCGCGCGTGGCGGGGAGCGACGCAGCGACCCAGCGTGCGTGCTGGAGCGTGCGGGCACATTGCTCTGCAAGGAGAAGAAAGGTATTAAAATAATAACCTCTAAGTCTGCCACGCATGATGTTTTCTATTGCTATTGGGAAAGCAATTGCCTCCAGCAAAGATCTATTTCCTAAGTTGCTCATTTACAAACATGCGGTAAGTACTGTGTACACAGTATGAAATGGAATAAACCCCAACATTATACAATAGAGCCACTCATTCACAAAATGAAGCAAGGGGCCTCCTTTTCCAGTTATCTTTTCAAAAACACCATGCAGCATAACTCACACTGTTTACAGACTTCAGGATGTGAGTAAAGCACATTGCTTTACATAATTCCTGTCCTTTGGTAAATCGTGCCTTTTCTGAAAGAAGAGAACATCCATTCCCATCACTTCCCCAATGCTGTATATAAATGAGGCCGTCGCTTTAACATGCCAGATGAGCCTGATTGTAGGGAAAACAGCAAAACATCTTCCTGAAAAACTGCATGCACCATTTGCTTAGAAATCTTAAATTTTGTCTTGCAGAAGCCTGTAGACTCAATGCTTCCCACGCCAAGTGTAAGCAGTTTCCTGCGTACACAAGACCCCTGCACAACCATGCTGGAAGTTCAAGGAAAATAACGAAAGAAGCACATCCCAACTTTGTGCTGGCCACAAGCATTAATGCCATATTAATAAATGCCATAAGCATTCCGAGCAGGTGAACTGAGGTCTGCAGTGAGCATGCTTGTGCACCCAGGGGGCTCACGCCTCTGCGCCTCCTCCCCCCCCCAGCCCCCAGCCGTGCTCCCCTCGCCTCCTCCCCAGCTCAGGCCTCTGGCTCACCGCCTTTAGAGCTGCGGCAGAGCTCGCTTGTCCAGGCACCCCTCGGAAGGACAGAGACAGAGCAGCAGCCCCCGTGCGATGCATCTGAACCTGAGCAAATAACCACAAGATCTTTTGTGGTTGTCTGACTCCTTCCCTGCTCTTCCTCTGGGGGTTCATGACCTCATTTGCATGCTTTGCAGGCTAACCGCTAATCTGTGCTCTCCTTGGTGTGCTCCTTCAGGAGGCTGCTCAGGAGCCCACGGCTGTGTTTGGAAAACAGCTCGCACTGAGCCTGCTGCATTCCTTCGTGGGGACGGGCTGCTGCCCAGGCTCGCTTGTGCCTCCTGCCCAGACCACAGCCCCTGCCCTGCCCGGCCACCTGCACACTGTGCTCCCCACCCCTGCTCCTGCCGCCTGAATCCAGCCCCTTCACAGCCCCTGGGAGCACAGCCTGCCTCAGGACCCAGCCAGCGTCCGGAGACTCTGCCCAGGACCTTCTGCTGCAGCCCTGAGACCAGGCCTGACGTCCGCTCCATCCGCCTGCAGCTTTTAAGAGCCGAACACTTAGAGTCTCTCTAAGGATTGAAAGGATGTGGCGAATCCTGTTCCTACAGACACGTCTTTTTCTCTGCACTCGAGGAGCAGAAGTCGGCAGGTGAGGAGAAGCGCAGGGACCGGCAGCCCTGCAGGCAGCCCCCCGGCGGTGATCGGGCACCTTCTGCACAGAGGAGAGCTCTGACCCTGCCGCAGCCCTGCCCAGCGCCTCGGCACCAGCCCCGCTGCCCACCAGGCAGAGGGGGTGTGGGAGAGAAGCCCCACGTGCCGCCAGCACAGGACACATGCTGCCAGGCCAGGGCTCACCTGTGGGCACCAAACTCCCAGCCAGGAGGAGCTGGTGGCACCAGGGCGAGGGCAACGCCTGGGCACGCTGCGGGTGCTGCCCCCGGCTGCTTTGCTCCTGGGGAGCACGGAGCCACATCCTGGCAGGGGGCAGTTGGTGCTGTGCCGCCTAGCCGTGGTGACCTGGGATGGCACAGCCAGTCGTGGCTGTGACACGACCACCAACCCTCCCGCTGCCCAGCCAGGGCACCTGTACCCCTCCGCCTCCCCAGGGCAGCCGAAGCTCCATCCCGTCCCCGTGCCCGGCTGCTGCCGACACGGTCCCTGCTTTGAGAGTGGGTTGTGGGCAACCTGGCAGCTGCGGGGAGCACCTTCAGACGCAGCCACCCGGCAGCCGCTGATTGAGACTCAAAAGAAATTGTTGGAGGGCAGCAGGATGTCAGGCCAAAGCAGGAACAGCAGCAGGTTTGAGACTACAGACGCGTTAGTCAGAGCTGATGAATGCTGGCTTGTCAAGTCTTCCCATTTCAGTCCCTGGATTGCCTTTAAAGTTTGCCAAGTCACTTTTCAGCATTTGTGTGGGCAGAAGGAGACATGCAATTAAGCTGCAATTGCTGCACCAAAGCTGAATACTTTCAAGTTTGTTATTTCCTCAAAAATGACAAAATGCTGGTAGCAAGACAAGTAACAGGATGGGCGCTGCTGTTGCAAAACTACTCAGAGCAGGGACGTGTTTGTCCAAAAACTGATCCGGCTTTTGCTGAAGAATGAAGACATGTATATCAAAAGCTGCATTAGCATTGGAGAAGCAGACTGGGGAACTGAGAGCCATAATCAAAAAGCACTTCAGAGTGCAGGTGAATCACAGGCAGTTAGCGTGTCTGGCTGCAGCAGGCATCCCAGCGCTCAGAGACGCCTGGCTCATGCACGCTGAAGGTGCACGGCTCGGGGCTGGGTTTGGCAGCCCTGGGCCCATGTTCCCGAGGCAGCAGCACTCACAGCCCCTGCCTGAGCCCTGCCCCGGCTGCAGACGCGGTGCTGCCCACGGTGAGCACTACGGGCAGGGAGGGCAGGGGGTCCCCGTCCCCCTGCGCCCACACTGCACCGCGCGCCCTCCTGCCCCTGGGCAGCCCTCCTGTGCACGCTGCCGCATCTTTCCTCTTTTGTCTCTTCTCCCTCTGTTGTCCCGTTAATTGCTGTTGTTACCATGAAAAAGACAAAGATGAGGCTGCGTGCAGCGCGGGGCAGACGGGATGACAGGTAAAAGCAAGCTTTCATGCGCATCTCCCAGTAAAGGACAGCAGAGCTACAGCTCTGAACACGGGCTGTGTCTCAGCACAGCTGTGATCAGAGCTTTCCTGGGAGCCTTTGGCAGCCTTCTGAGCAGCCAAAAAGCTGTTATTTCCCAAATATCACAGGGGTAGTTTTGTGGATACCTGTTCCACCAGGTTCCCTTTCAGTGGCCGCACAAGTACCAGCATGGTGCCGTGTACTGAGAAACGTCCTTCTGGGCCACAAACCAGCCCGGCTGCGGAACGGATCGATTCGGAGCCAGTTGGCTGCTGAACTAAATTCATTTCATCCTAAAGTGCCTCGCTGAAATGCAGCAAACACCTCAGCAAGAGATCCGGGGCTGGGAAACGGTTCCATGAGGAGTCCACGCTGGAATCGGCGCTGGCATGTCGTGATAAATGCCCGCGAGTAACCAGGCACCAGGGAGCGGGAGTCCCCCTTGTGCAGCGGAGCTTTGGGTAACATACTGCTTCTTAATCAACACTTAAACAAGAAATGCTCTTTTCTGTCTAATGCCTGGGATGATTTCATAGCAGCTCTTCGTGCCATACAGTTTTAGAGCAGAGACAAACTTTTCAGAAGGGAACATTTACCCAAAACATGTGATTTAATTGAACAGTCATTTTCTGCCTTTCTGCTGACTGCAGAGCGCTGTCTGTGAATCCGAGCTGCTCGCATGCCAGCTCAGCTTCTCTTCTGCTGCAAAGAGGCAACAGCAACTACAAAATAATCAATTAACTTGCATAAATAACCCAGTGGTGGGATGGGAGAAGAGAAACTTGGGTTTTGGTTGGATATACTGCGTACGGGCTTTGCGGGAGCTCGGCACAACGTGGCCGTGCCGCCGGGAGGGGCCGGCCACCATCGGGGGGGACACGGCAGCGTCCCCACGCGCCCCCTCTCAGCGCCTCAGCAAAACCATCCCCGGTCACAACTTTTAAAACAGGCTACGGGGCATGATTATAGTTTTAAATATTAATGGCATACTAAATGCAAATTACAGAGATGCTGTGCAAATAAATGGAGCCCGATTTATTTTGTTCTGAGCTGTGGTTAACTAGGCCAGAACAATTGCAACCATACTGTTTATTTATGCCTGCTTTAAGACCGTTCTAATCCAGAATGGAGAAGTTAAAAACCACAGATTTACATTGGCTTTATTATGTAAAATGAAACAAAGCCTGAAAAAAACACTGCCCTCGTGAACATTTAATAAAAAGGAAAATATACGCGGACACAACTGAATTTGTGCCATATTCTGAAGGCCACATTCCCGGCCCATCTTTCTGCAGCGGCTGCTTTTCCCAAAGCTGATTATTTCCCCCACGCTGCTGAGCCTGCTGTGGCTGTTGGATGTGCTGGCACCTCGAGGGCTGCTCAGCACCACGGGCCAGCTGCGCTGCTGGCAGCCCCGGGCCTCCAACACAGACCACCGGCCGTACCGCCAGCCCCAGCAGTCCCCTCCCAGCGCAGTTTGCTGTTGCCACTCTAAAACCCGAAGTCATTTCTTTGGAAACTGTTGTTTTATCGCCACAAACTTTCCATGGCAACATGTGATTTTGATAAAGTTTAATTTCAAAGGAAATTGAAACAAAGTATTTCAATAATGCAAGTGTTCTTTTTAACATTTTCCAAATGTCACATTTTGATATTTTGCTTTGAAACGTCTTTTCTTTAGAAATTTATACTATTTAAGAAAATTAGGAGGAGATTAGATTTCTTCCCAAATCATATGACTGAGCGCGATTTCTGCGGGAATCTCTCCCACGTGTGCGTGGCCGGCCGGCCCGCTGGGCACCCTGAGCACGGCCCCCAGCCCCAGCCCCAGCCCCGCGCCCCTCTCCCCGTGCCCCTGGTGCGAGGCTGCCCCACGGGGCTCCTCCTGGCCCGGGGGGCTCGGCCCAGCAGCAGCAGCGCCACGGTCCCACTCCTGGGAAGAGCGGCTCTGTACGAGGCGCAGGGCAAGTTGCCTGAGCCGAAATCCCCTCTGACCTTGGAACACGACGGACAGAAAAACGACAACAACAAACAACAAAAGCTTTCCAACTGATGCAAATCAGACGGGAAGTGTCTTGAGGAAAATTTAGAAATGTAAGGTTTGCCACTGGTTCGGGGGATTCGAAAATTCTAAAACTAACAGAGAATGAAAATGCTGCCTTTAATTTAGCAAAATGTGAGAGAAGGAAGGAGAAAGGGAAAGCTTCTTAGCAGGACAGAGGCTGTTTCAGGGAACCCAGTCCTAACAACAGAAAGAGCCCAAGGTTTGCACAGGCAGTTCCTTTAGGTCCAAGACCTCCTGCAGGCGAGTCTTTGCCTGCCTCAGACAGGGGGTCTGGAGGCCAGTGCAGCACACGTTTCCTCCTGCCCGCTTGCCCAAGTGGCGGTACCAAACTGCAGGACGCGACATCAGACAACGAGGAAGGGAGGTAAGGGCTTCACTTTTCAGTTTCTGCTGAGTGTGGAAGGGGAATTTTTCTGGTCTCCAAGGATTTTACTCACAGGGCTGTGTAAGATGACAAAGGTGGCATAGATTATTGGAGCCTTCCTCTGTAACGGGCGGCAGAAAGGAGCGGCGGCCATTCATTCTTGGGGGAGGGGGTCACAGCAATTCTTTGCAGCCTATTTTAAATTACGGCTTCCAGCAGAGTTGGAGAAGACAATGACAGGAGGAAAAAAAATGCCGAAAAAAAAATCACAGACAGCAATAAATTCTCCTACAATGGTCTGAAGAACAAAATGCTTCCTAAGCAAGTTCAGCTAAAAGTATGTGTGCAAAAACCATATGGGCAGTGGGAGTGCGTGGGCGCGCTCGTCAGAGGTGCCGGGTGCCCGCTGCTGCCTGGGCACGGACACTCGGCACCTCCGAGCACCCGAGTGGGAGGGGGGGGGTGCAGGGAGACCCGGGGGGGTGGGCGGGGTGGGGGCGTGCAGGTGCCTGCACGGTGCCCGTGTGTGTGTGTGCGCGTTCACGTGCACGTGCGTGCTCCGCTCCGGGCGGCAGGAGAGCGGGCGGGCGCGGGAGTGTGTAGGTGTGCTGGGGGAGGAGAGTTTCTTTATTCAGAAGCCCACTAATTCATCAAGAAAACGTTTCCTAGTCGCGGCGCTCATTGGCTGCCACAGAAGTACATATTTATTTCTGTAGATCGTGAAATCATGGTGTGGGAGGGGACGTTCCCTAGGCAGTAAGCATGTTCATCCTCTGGTTTTATTCGGGGCCCAGCTTCACTCTTCAGATGCATGTCTTCAGGATGCTGAAATAACGGCGCCGCTAACCGCACTGTTGTAGGGTCACCCCACCTCGCCGTTAAAGCCCCTGCGTGTGCCGTGTATGTGCACAATGGCCCCGAGGACGGCAGGCAGGGCAGCACGGCGCATGCCCTGGCTCTCGTTGCCAGCTGGGCGCTGCAGAGCAGGGGGCTCCGCGCACCACATCCGCGGGCAGCTCCCCCAGCACTGGCCCAAACCCAGGCACCGGTGCTGGGGACAGCCCCTGACAGCGCAGGCTTTGGCCCCGAGGGGACCCCTGGGCACAGGAGGGCCGGTGAAACCAAACCATGCGTTCGGCGGGGTTCGTGCCACCCGTAAGCACTTGGCACACAAAAACGCCCTGTGCAAAGCCTTTCACTGCATCTACAGAAGGATTTCAAAGAAGTTTTCCTGCAGGAGTCGCCAAGCTCTGTTCGTTTCCAGCCTGCTAAGGCCCCGCTTTCTCAGCAAGGGGACAGAACCAGGGGCTGAAGGCGGCGGAGGCGGCGCGGTGCCGGACCCGGGGGCAGCGCGGGGGGCGCGCACCCACGCGGGCACGCGGCGGCTCCGTGTGCCTGCCGCCGATAAGAGCAGGGCCAGGCGCCCTGCGCCGCGCGTGACGGGAATAGCGAGAGCACTGCTGGTCTCGAGGGCGGCAGAAGGAAACGGCTGCACGCTGGAGATGAAGTCAGCCTCAGAGCAGGGACAGATAAGGGACGGCAACGGGCAGCCACAGGATATTTTTAATACACGTTTAAAGAGAAGGTTGCGCCCAGTTTTGATGGTTAGGATAGCAAACCTTCACTCCTTCTGATATTTTAAAAGGCTACAGGAAGGATTAAAACGTAATTCCAAATTCAGATTCATGTTTCTTCTTCAGCTCTTTCAAATACCCAAAGGAATTGTTAATATTTCAGAGGAAAATTTCTTCTCTCCAGCATCTTTGGCATCGCCTTTGCTTGGTAGCCTGTATTCAACACCGGGAATGCAAGAATAAAACACAACAGGTATGTTTTGCCTGTTTAAAATCCACACTCTTCTTCACAGCAACAGACAGACAAAGGAGGAGACCTGAGGCTTAAACCATGGGGTGAACACAGGGATGTGAACAGCTGGTGACGAATTTCATCCCTGCTTCCCTGACCAGAACCTCGCACCAACAAAAGGCTGTTCCTATGGATGCTCCATAGGATGTTCCTATGCTTCGTCCTCCTGTGCTCCCACCCAGCCAAACACAAGCTGAGCTTCAGTCGCTGGAAAAGCACATGGAGTGCAAAGCACTATCGTCACTAGACATTTATTTCTGCAGAAACCGAGCTATTGTTTTAAATTTAATTTGCCTCCAGTACCCAAAGTTCCCATTCCAGCCCCAGAACAGCCACGCGGCACCTGCCTGCTGCTGCCCTGCGGGTGGACACAGCATTGGCCCAGCCTCTCCCCTCAGCTATGCCAGCATAAATCCAAACTCAATGGGGTTACTTCAGATTTATGCCAGCATAACTGAATTTAGCAAGTTAATAAATGTCTCCTCCATTAATAAGCAGAGAGCTGCTTAAGATCACGGACTTCATGACTACAACAAGGTCATGCCCACCACTTCTGTCCTCATAACTTTTCCAGCGTTAGTATCTTCTGCATTTTGTTTCCCCCAGTGTGGACCCAAAGCCGGGGAGAAGGGAAGGGGCACCTATACAGGGCAGAGCTCCCTGGGATAAAGGCAGGATGAGGCCATCCCGCCCCGTGCTGCTCGTGCCGCGCTTCCCCCAGTGACGTTCTCTCCCCCTCCTCTCACGGCTCCTGCTCTGGCAGCTATGTCACTCTCATCCTGAACCATCTGGCTCCTGCAAACAAATATAAGTCCTCCTACACAGACCCTCTGCTGAGGGACTGATCCTTCCCCAGCTGACACCAGCTTCCTTCCACTGACGTTGGCAGAGCCGCTCCTGCCCCAAGCGTTCATCCCGTGTCCCCCGAGCACCCCCGGCAGCGGTGGGTGCAGGCAGGGCTGGGTCCATCCCCGTCACCCAAGCAGCCCCTTCCGAGGGTGCAGGTGGGTGGCAAAGGCTGCAGGGCCCCGCGTGCTCTGCTCCTAACTGGGGGTGTCCGGACCGGCTGGAACTTCTTTGCAAATCTTCACTTTTAGGGTGAGAGAGATGTTCCCGTACCACGATCCCCAGCCCCAGGTGCCAGCTGGAGCAGTGACGCTGGGCGTGCTTGCAGCTGCCCCAGAAGGATGGCTTGGTGTTGGGGCTCACCAGGGGATCCCCCGGGACTCCTGCCCGGCACCGCGGCGGCTGCAGCACCGGGGAGCTCACCAGCGAGCACCCGACCCCCCCGTCACTGCACTGAAACACCAGCGCCCCAAGTTGCCTTGTGCTCAGGATCTGAACAACTCCTCCAAGCAACTGCCTGGAGAAAAAAGGATGTGCGGTTTGGGTCAATAAAAACAGTCAACTGAATAACGGCAAAAAAATATTTCATCCTGACTTTGGTTTTAAAAACTATTAGAAAACAAAATGAATTTGAAAATGAATATCCAGCAGTCCATTCCAATAAGGCCAACAGATAATGCTTTAACCTTATTAAAACGCAGAGGGTTTATTTCAAAGCAAAAACTTATTAACATAGAAATGTTCCTGCAAAAATAGTATCAATTTGATAAATTTCTGACAGGTAAAAATTGAATTGCAAAACTGTCAACCAGCTGTGTTTAGATCAGCCACCTTAACTAGAATTTGAAGGAATACAAAATAATGGGATTTTGCTTACACTCAAATTGTCTCTTATGTTTAGAGCTGTGTGAATAATATATTCTCCAATTGACAAAACACATAAAAAAATAAAAAAATACAAATAATTTTTGACCATTGGAGAATTGTAAAGTTCCAAAAAACTAATTTCAAGATGAATAGAGCAACTGTTATTGCAAAAGTTACTATTTCACTGTGAGTGCTACTTTCAGATTTTGTTTTGACCTTAGTCGAATGGATTTTGAAATAATTCAAATTAATTTCTCTTCTCTGAAAATTTAAATATTCCATTTAAAGTGGCAGGTTGAGATTTTTTTTTTCCACTCTTTTTGCCTTTTCCCTCTGCAAGCAAGCTGGTGGTACAAAATTGTGACATGCCTCCCTGTGACGGGGGAGCCCAAATTTCGCTCTGGCAGCAAGGTGGGATGCAACACCACCACCCGCAGCCCTGCGCCGGGCAGGGCAGGGCGCAGCACACGGAGCATCCCGAGGGACCAGGGTGCCGAGGGCAGCCCAGCAGCCGCAGGACCCCCACACCGCCAGGGCCCTCCCAGACCCCCAGGAACAACCGGGGGGGCCCCCACGCACGCCGGGCAGCAAAGTTGCATCTAACCCAGCCCGGCTCTGGGAATTGTCCTCGCATTTCTTCCCCTCTTCTATTGGTGTCTTTTGATTACAAGTCTGCTTTGAAGAGACACTAATTGTAGCCTGCACACAATGCTTGTAATTATGCCTATTACATTTTGATTCATTTCCATATGTCAACACTACTACAAGGGGGATGTGTGTGGGGGGGAGAGCACAGTTTTATAATCGGTTATTGTCTGCAAAAAAAATCTGCACAGAGCATGAGTGAAGTGTTCTTTGTGGAAATTGAAAATAAGATTATAAATAAAAGTCTTCCTCTGACATCCAGAAAATGGACACTTTAAAATAAATTGCCACTGTTGATCAAGAAGATTGCTAGCTACCTTTTACATTAATGAGGCAAATACTCTTCAAGTCCCTAATAGCAATATGTTTGAGTATGTCATTTCAATAGCTTCTTTCTTAATAAAGCTTGACCCTAATATTCCCTTTGCTGTCAAAGGCATTGTCCTGCCAGACATATCTGTGATTTTTAGCTGCTAATCAAAATAAAAAGGGGGGGACGGGGGGAGAGAGAGAGCGCAACTGTTATGCAAAGAGCCACGGCCCCCGAGCGAGGAGATGCTGCTGCTCGGCCGAGGTGGGACAGAGCCAGCACCCCCTGGAGCCCGGCTGCCCCTCAACCAGCGCGGTCACCAGCTGCAGGCAGCCCCAGCACGGCCTCTCCACCGCCCAGTCACCCCAGCACAGCCTCCCCACCGCCCAGTTGCCCCCGGCCCCCACCCATGGCACAAATGACGCCGGCGTGGCTCATCCCCGCCAGGTAGCTCGACCAACTAATTACAGCACTTGCAAAAGTAGGAGAGGAGCTTATTCTTTAGAAATCAATCAATACAAGTTAAAAGGGCATCTTGTTTGTTTCTGTAACAATGCTCTTTAGAAAATTGGGTCCCTTTACATTTCCTGGCTGATACACCATCAGTCATATGTTGCATCAGTCACATCACGTTACGTTTCAAAGCATAATATAACATGATGTGACTGGTGCATCAGGCAGGGGATTTACAAAGAGAGGCATTCTGCAAGACGTTAGATCCACTTTTTTTTTTAATCCGAGCTTGAAGATAAAAGCAGTTGGCTTTGTGTACCGTGCGCCGTGGTAGGAAGGGTGCCCGGGCAGCAGAGCGCGGCCGCGCTCACCACGCGCACACACACATCTCCCCCCGCCACACTCAGAAGCAAAGAGAAAAATAAGATGGATGCTGACAAATAGAGCCTCCCAGGGTCCAAGCACAGGGCAGGCACAGCCACGCAGCCCCCGCTGTGCCGGGGTCCCCGGGCAGCAGCCCCTGTGCCAGGCACCCCCAGCCCACAGGGAAAACGACGGAGCCGTTCCCGCCGCGGGCACCCGCGGGTTCCCACTCTCCCCGGCCCGTCTGGCCCCCGCTGAGCCGCACCCCACGTGCCGCAGCTTCTGGGCAGGACGGGCATCTTCTGGCTGCGGTGTTTCACAGCAACACGTGCGAGGGTCTCACGAACAAAGCCGCTCCTGCATCTCCGTCACGTGGATCAGTTCACTATCTTTCAAGTTCTTCAGAGACTCCTATTTTAGCAAAATGAGATTTTAAACTCCGAAATGGCACAAAAGCTACATTTTCCCTGGAAATAATGGTAGCAGAATTTTTTTCCTGGATTTGCACCAAGCTATATTATATAAATATAATACAACTTTAAAGCATAAGGAGATACAAAGCGTTCGATTTTTTCCAGCACCCATGCTTGATCTGAATTCCTGCGCACCTCCAGACCTCCCAGCTTGGAAGGCCATCTCAGAAGGTTGCTGCTGGCATGAAAATGAAATATAATGCCTGAATTACAATTAGCCAAAAGTTTGTTCTCAAAGTCTGAAGGTGTAGGCTCCCTAAAGCCCTGTCACGAACCCAGGTCTGCGCCACCGGTAATTTCTGGTTCCCCTTTCAGAACCATCCCCACCACAGCCGCTGCTCGCAGAGGGATGCAGCAGAGCTGAGGAGGGTTTCAGCAGCGGAAGGGAAGGGATGATGTATGCCGGTTTTAATTGGGGCTGCAGAGAATATTCAGACAGCTGCCCACATAGGAATATAACCTGGATGTAACACGCAGGCTGGTAAAAAAGTTTATGAGAAGGAAACATTGTGACTTTTTCCTACAGAACACACTAAACAGTCTCTGAGCAAAAAAAATAATGATTGGAAGATTCCTTATTTATTCTGATAAGTTATCATCAGTGTCACCGAGACGAACATTTAGGCAGAACAGCTCCCCTGCCCACACACTGTGTTTGCTTTTTAAAAGTATTGCAAATAGCTCAGCGGCTTTAAATAAATAAATAGCTAATGAGTCACACCAATAGGAATTTAATGTCAAGACGGAGGAAGTGCGTGCCCAAGTGCCTAGCCTACAAAGTTTGTCAGTATTTCTTAACCACGTCGGTGCTGCGCCCGCTAGCAGCTCGCTCTGGCGGACAGGGGAATTATGCTGGGCATCCCCAGCCGCGCAGCCGGGCAAAGGCAGAGCTCGTCCTGCAAGGAGGGCGCGGGGACGTGGGCACGGAGCGGGTGCATGGGGCCGGCCAAGGAGCACCTGGAGGCACAGACATCGCCCGCTGCCTGCGCAGGGCTGCGCACCATGGCCAGCCCGTGCCAGGGCCCATCCCGCAGAGACAAAGGCAGCAGCCCGTTCCTGGAAGCACGAACAGAGCCCTCGTGTTTCTGCTCCTGGAGGAGGTCCCCCACGCGAGCAGGAATGCCCAGGAGAAAGCAGAGATGGCACCGCTGGGTTTATTGTTGCAGCTGCCCGGGGCAAGCACAGATGGCACTGGGAGATGGGACAGGGCACAGGATGCGGCCAGCACGGGGGCGGCTGCGAACCCCTGCCCGCTGTCCCTAGCACGGGCTGGGCTGGGGGCTGCCGCGGGGCAGCCACGGTGCCTGGGCACGGGGCCCAGCAGCAGCCGTGCGAGCCCATCTGAGGGCGATGCACGGGGAGTCTGAACGAAGCTCAGCCCTGTCGGCATGCCCAGGGAGCGAGTGGGCGCTGGAAGGTGACACCATCCCTCTCCTTCATTCATTTCTTCATCCGAGAGAGCTGCAAAAGCCCCCCAGTTACTCAGAACACGAGGTCCCCTCTCACCACCCACTCAGCCTATATTGGTACCTTCACATTTATAACAAGCTGGCTAGCTCGAAAGAGCAGTCTGAGTTTAGCAAATCCTGCCTCGCCAGCGGAGCTGAGCTCAGAGCTAACCCCAGCCACCCTCCGACAGCTCCAGCTTGCGCTGACAAACCTGCTCCCACCACAGGCTTTTTCCCCACACAAATCCTATTAACGGAAGAACAAAAACTTTTCCAGCACTGAAAACCCATGCTCAGAAGTCATCCCAATGGCTTCCCCATCCTCAGTGACCAGAAGCCTGTCTAATAACGACGCGCTGCAGGGCCCAGGAGAGGAGCTCCAGCCCACCATCGGCACAGCAGCTCCTCTCCTCGGGGACACCAAGCCGCACAGAGGGGACCCAGGTGCAGGGGGGTCGCTTTAGGAGACCCCAGGGCACGTGGGCAGGGAACCACCAGAGCTCTGCAGGGAGAGGACACCGAGACACTAGCGCCAAGTTACGTGCCGGCCGAGACACAGCTGCCACGTGCCACAGGACACCACGTCAGCTGCATCCTGCTCCTCTCCTTTGCTGGCTGCTTCGGAGCAGCCCTGGGGGTGTGCTGGGTGAGGGGCGAGCACAGGCTCAGGGCCACACCAATGCACGGGGACCAAGCACCCGGAGCAGCACCCCTGAAGGAGCATTTCCAACTCAATCTTCTTGAGTGGGCTGTCCTACTAGAGCTAGATTTTTTCCAAAGGAAATCTGGTCCATCCTGCAAAACAATCCATTTGTCCAAAAAATACCCTTTTCAGTGAAAATAGTTGTAAGGGGGATTTTCAACCAGCCACAATCTTTGGGCAGGTGGCTGGGCGCATCCCAAGGGACACTGTGCAGGAGGAGCCACCGAAGCGCTGCCCAGGAAGGCAGAGGGGAGAGGGAAGGATGAGGCCGGGCAGCCGGACCCCCGGCACTGCCCGCTGGTGGGCACAGCCCGTGCCGGCCCAGGGCCCATCGGTGGGGGAGGAGAGGAAGGAATGGAAAAATCATCACATACATAGCACAGATGGAAAGAGTTTACAGCCCTCCTCACTTCCTCATCCTCGTGGTGTAAATTATACGGACAGATGTACAATCTGGGAAGTTGTCCAGATTTTCTCTTTTTTTAATTTTTTTTTTTTTTTTTTAAGAAAGAGGGATGCTAAACCAACACTAGTTATGCCATGTCTCGTCCTTGGCTTTCATTGCTGGCTATGGGAGAGAAGAAGCCAGCGCTGCTGGCACGTGGTGAAGGATCCCGACGAGCCCCGAGCCTGCCCGTGGCACCTCTCACCATTCTCCTGCGGACAGGGGCGCACGGCGCTGCCGGGCCATGGCCGGGCAGGGGCTGGTGGTGGCTGTGCCCCCCGGCTGCCCCAGCACCGAGCGTTCCCAAGCCCTGCCGATGGTGCTGGGCCAGGGTGACTGCGATCCTGCGCACAAATTGGAGCAGCTCTGAGGCTATTTACTAGATTGCCAGGAATGAGAGGGAGGGGGCGGATGACAACATGTTTCCAGTGCCTTGCTTTGCACAGATATCCTCCAGGCAGCATGTGTGCGTCTGCAAAGGGCTCAGTGTGCCTCTCCGCGCTGCTTCCAAACAAGGATCAAGTAAACTTTCCAAAGCATATTCTCCCCCGTCAAACACCACTCTCACTTTGGAGACTGTCCATGGCTTTGACACGCCTGTGGGTTTTCTACCCACATCCTTGTGCCAAAGACTCCCTGGCGGGAGCAGCAGGTTGTGCTTGGCTTTTGATGGAGAGACGGGAGGCCGCTGGCGCCCAGCCCCACACCCGAGCTCCGGCTGCCATTGCAGCGGCCACGGGGACGTGCCCCAGGACTCCGGCTGTCCTGCACCGGCCCTGCCGCCAGCAGCAGATGCAGGGATGGGCAAGACCCATGGATGGAGCCCACCGCAGCTAACAGGTGCTGGTGCCCTGCAACACGAGCACCCGGGGACCCCATCTGTGCCGGCAGCCACGCAGCCCCGTCTGCCCACACAAGGCTCCCGTCCGCCCAAAACCAAGCCCAGAGCACGGCTGGGCCTGTTCACCTTCTGTTGCTGCACATGGCATCAGCAGACATCTGCTTCCAAAACCTAAACTTGGAGACCCAGAGCCATGGCTCTGACCCCTCTCCCCACGGTCCCACTGAGCTCCTCAGCAGCAGGAGAGCGGCCCAGAGCCTCGAGGTCCTGGAGGACCCAAGGTCAGGGACACCCCAGGGGTGGCACAGGGAGGACAGAGGTGGTGAGGCTGAGGCTGGCTCAGCACAAAGCCCCGGGGGAGCCTGAATTGGGGGGCGCCCGGCTGGCAGCCCGGGGACCAGCAGCCCTGCAGACAGCAAGTGGCAGCCCAGAGGGCTCACAGCTGTGCCACAGGGAGCTGCCGGGCCCTTCTGGGCCATGCGGCACTGCACGGACCTCCGCAGGTAATTAAAGGGCTGGGCGGCTGGAGAGAATAAAGGCTTTATTTATGCCTCACTATGGCAGGGATTCAGAGCTGTTAGCAGGAATTCCCAAGCCCAGTCCTGCCTGCTTTGTTCTTAATGGGGATGGATTTTTATTCTAAACCACCAAAGAACCAGCAAAAAATAAAGTAAAATCAGACTGCACATTGGTCTCCTGTGCCCCACTGCAACACAGTGGTAAACATTTCCACCCACTGGCCACAGTGCTTTCCACCTCAGCTCACTGCCCCTGAGACCTTACCCAAAACCCATCACACTGAGCTGCACCCAGCCTCCAATACCAGCAAAAACAAGTCATTCCAGAGCGAGGAATAAAATCAGAGGCATCTGTGTGCTTTATACTCTAAACAGGAACTGGCCTGCCACCTCAAACTCCATACCAAATCACAAGCAACAGAGCAGAAAACCAAATTATTCTCAGCTGTTACACTGCTTAATTTAATATTTCCAATGAGCTCCTTTTCCTTCTCTTCAAGAATGAAATGCATATTTGTGCTGTGTCACAAAACATTAGATTTTGTCAAGGCAATTCATTTTTCAATGGTAATTTGTAAGTGCACACCATACCACACACGGTCTGGGGAATTTTATGGCTTCTTTCAGAGGGAAGGAAAATAAGAAGCACTCAAACTAGTGATGAGAGCATGGAGAAAAAAAAAGTGAGAAGAGGTAACAATAACAGACTGAGCATTCATCTCTCTCAGCCGCACCAGTCTCAGAAAGGAAAGGGAACCCAGGGAGTAAGCAGCGGCCATGTGGTTTGGGTGCTCCAAGACAAACACCATGAGCGTCACTGATGAGCACAGGCCATGCCCGCTCTGCAGAGCTCCAGCTCTCTGCAGAATTCCAAACACTGAATTTAATGGGGCATATAACAGGCTAAATAACCTCATCAGCTTAATAATAAAACAAATATAAGTCAGCCTGCTCCTAGGCTTGTTATCGCATAAAGATCTTTGTGAAAGACAAGGGACTTAGGCTGTGACATGGAGCTCGAGCAGGGACGACCAGCCCGCTGGGTGGCAGGGGATGCTCTGCTCGGAAGCCCCTGCCTCAGCCAGATGGCTGTGGCCCATCCACGCTGCCCACCAGCCTGGTCCTGTCCCGGAGCAGGAGCGGACGGATAGCTGCTGTCCCGGCACGTCCTGCTGGAAGACGTGGCTGCCACGGCTCCAAACGCACACACCAGGAGCCAGCACCAACACAGCGAGGTGCCAGGATTGCAACAAAAGCTCGCACGCTCTGCTCCGGCCACCAGCACAGCCAGGGCTCGGCTGCCCCCCTGCAGCCAGCCCGGGGTGCCCAGGAAGGGCCCAGCTCCAGGCTGCGGCACAGCCTGGGAGCCAGCCAGGGAGCAGCTCCGGTCACCAAGCCAGCAGCCCCGGCAGAAGGGGCCCAGAAGGAGCACCCGTGCCCAGCCGTCGGGCTCAGTGCTCTCCTGCAGACACCGCCTCCTGCAGCAGGGCTCTCCCTGCTCAGCCCAGCCAGCTCCACGAGTCCCGGGCTGGCACCGCAGGCATGGGCATGGAGGCAGAGCACACCGCCAGCCTTAAAACAGAGCTTGTAAAGTTGATGGGTGGAATTGTGTGACAAAACAGGGTGATCCTCTAATTAAACCTGTGATTTGAGGCTTGAGTTAGGTCACCAACAGGGGCAAAAGGAGACTTGATCTACTGTGTTTGTTGTACTACGCTCATAGGCAGCCATTTAATTAAACTCACACCTCAGGGAACTCCACAGGCCAGAGGCAGGAAGATATTCCCCACCTGCCTGATGCAGAACTTTGCTGCTAGTGTTGTTTTGCTGTCCCACCTTTCCCCAAACATCAGATATCAGCCACCGCTGCGGGCGGGGATGTTGGCTGCACGAGCTGTTTCTTCAAGTAACACTGACAACACTGCAGTCTGGTGCTGTTTCAGGATTAAGCCAATGCTTTGGTGTCAGGACAGAATTTTTCCCAGATCTGGCCGTCTGGAGGCTGCTTTTGTCTCTGGTTCGGCCACCTGAGCACTCACACCACAGCAGGACCCTAAGGTCCCTTGCTCTCTCCTGCTTTCTCCCCAGTTTGCGTTGCAGCTCAGAGTTTTTTCATCTTTGTAGCAGGAGTCCTTTGTTTGGCTGTGGCACATTAGCAGGCGTTTTTAGTTTATGTTTTGTGCCTTTGGAGGAAACTGTCAGCTCAGGTAAGCCGCAGCAAGGATTACAGCTGGGATTTCCATTAAACCTGGAGGAGTTTCTGTGCTCCTGGCCCATGCACATCTCACAGGGACTGTGGTCTCCAGCTCATGTACACGCTTTCTACCAGTTGAAGCACCAAAAAAAGCAAATACCAGCGTACTCACACATCTCAGAGGGCCACAGGCTCCTGGGTCACGCATGCACTTCCAGAATCCTGCCCTGCTCCTGGACGTTCCCGCGTGCCAGCCGAGCCCCGGGCGTGCAGGAGCAGCCCCTGACTGCCCGGAGGCGCTCCCTCTGCTCCGCTCCAGCCGCTGCCTTCGCTCACCACCTGCACTTTGTGTTTGCTGCTAGTCTGCAAGCTAATAGCAGGTATCCAGCCTGTCACAGGCTGACATGTTGTGACATACCGTAATATGACAAGCCCTGAGTGATGCCACTAAATGGGATCTTGCTGCATCAGTGCCAGACAGACAACAATATCTTTCAGGTTGGTACCAATGCCCCCGTCTCAGTAACAGACAAAGAAATATTCATTTAATACCAGCTTGCTTTGGATATCTCACTTGGTTTTCTTGCCACCAACAAGGTTATTAAGAGGGATTACCAGGAGCCTGAGACGACCATGCAGCCGGGCAGAGCTGGAAGCTGTAGGCGATGCAGCAGGTAACCAGCTAGAGAAAACTCCTGCGTGTCCCTGGTTCTCAGGGGGGCACCAGCACTGAACAGGGGGATGTTTTTAGTATTATATTTAAAACCACGTGGTCTACGTTATTTAGTGCATTATGATGCAGCATAAAACACTGGCATGGTGTGGAATACACGAGCTAAATATTTTTGTGCTACGTGTTTCATACTACTTATTTTTCTTGAACTTGTTAGCTTCGCAGCTCAGAAATTCAGGTGTATCACTAGGAGGAACCAGCAAGGCTCTGCCACACAGCAGAACACAAGGGAAGAGGCACTAAGCCACCACACTGCTGGTCAAAACACCCTCACTAACACTTCACCAGGAGCAGAATAGCACCAACACAGTAGAAGCCACCCCGCATACACACAGGAAATACAGTTTAGCAGGAATAGCTTGCTGTGCTGTCCAATCCAAATCCTAGCTACAATATTTAGTACCTGTGCATCTCATCTTCAGGTGCAAGTTCTCCTTGAAGCCCAGCATAAGAAGATCACAGGCCCAATGTGTACGTTGTGTTTCTGAAGGCCTGGCTGGTGGCTGCCTGGTGGGTTGTTGTGTGAGCACATTGGTTCACCCGGACTGGTAACGGAGATGTCTGGAGATGACAGCAGCTCTTCTGCAATTGCCTGGCAAGACACGCCACACCTCAGTGACTACGGTTTTAATGCGTTTTCAAAATAATCTTCTATATCTTCATCCTGGAGTTGCAGGCAAAGCACAGGCAAGGAGACTGGAATTACCTCTCCACCAGCTAGCAGTTCTCTTCCACCACCACCAGGCCAGCAGAAGACCTCAGACACTTGGTGGTGCAGCTTTGGCTGTATACCTCGACAGGAGGACAGAACGGCATAAAAACACCTTTTTTTCCACGATGCTGACTGCAGCCTGCGGCACCCAACAGCCCCACACCGCCGGTCCCTGCTGCCCTGGAGCTCCTCGCCCGGGCCGAGGGAGCTAGCACTGCCACGCGTGCCAGACTCAAGCGGCACAGGAATCTGTTTGCTTTCTCAGTGCTCCACGAGTAAGAGAATAAGATTTATAGCATATTTTAAGGTTAATCAGTAAAATCTTTCAGGCAACTAACTGTATAAGCTTCTATTCATATAGCATGATTTATAACACTGAGGAGAAGTGATTGGAAGCGGCGTGGAGAGGCAGAGAAGGTGTTTGCTTTGACTCCCCACTCGGAAGCATGCAGGCACCAGCACAGCTCTGCAGCACCCAGCAGAGGCACCCCTCACTGAGCTGTGCTCCCACGGGGGTTGTCTGTCTGCCTGCCCACCCCGACCCCGCGCAGGTAGCGGGGGACACCCCTGCCACCCCTGGGCCCAGCAGGAGCAGGATGGTCCCTGCAGACCCCTCAGGAGGGTGCAGCACCCAAACCACCCGCGGGGAGCGGTGCCAGGCACTCATGGGCACCCCCGGAGAGCATCGCTCTCGTGCAGTGCAGGCACCTCACAAAACCACGGCTATTTCCTCAAAATGAAGTTTTGTTGAGGAGGAGAAACAAAGAAGAGCAGTAACAACATTCAACCTGTCCTCCTGTAACAACTTTTTCAATTGTCCTTTGCGATATATAAAAAGTTTAACTGATTTATTGTATCTGAAACAGTACTTGTGCCAATTATCTATCAGTCTTCCTGAAATACATTTTTTCTGCCATCCTGAGAATTTTCCTAAAGGGACAATCTAAATAACCAGGTTTCACTACAGTTAAAAAGGAAGCTGAGCACCAAAATCCCCGCATCCCTTTGCAGGGTGCGCTTTCTGTCCCCCTCCAGCTCTGACAGCGCCTTCCTGCTTCCACTTCACACCCTCGCAGACACGGTGGCTGTGCTGCATGTAATTAACAACCTTAATGAGTTCAGTGGCCTGCCTGTGGATAACCACAGCCAAACTCTGCCTTTAACGTGCGGCACCACAGAGCAGCGCTGGCTCCGCGCTGGGCTCGTGCCGCGAGCTCTGCGCCGGGTTGGGAGCGCGAGCGGTGCCTGGGCAGAGCACGGGGCGCAGAGAGGGCAGCCCCGGCCCCTGCTACAACCAGGAGGCGTTAAACAATGATTTCAGAGTGTGAGGGGAGAAGATTGCACAAAAGATAGAAACGCTGCGTGGTTCCTGAGCCAGCAATCGAGTTCTCCAGGAGCAGCTAGTGAGGGGACTCCGATAATCACTAACAGTGTTTATTTGCCTTACTTAAAAATATAAAGATTTTCTCTCTAGTTCTGGGAAGGGGGAAAGGTTAATGAATTCCTTCAGAGCAAAGAGATCTTCAGACCCCTCGGTGGAAACAAGGTCAGAAATCAATGCTGGAGGTGGAGCAGTGAGGCCAGGTTGGAAAATAATGAAAAGGGAAAAAAAATACATAAATAGAGAGGCAGGAAAAAATGATAAGCTAAACAAATAGCAGGGTGACACTTGCTCAGCTCCCCACAAAGAATATTGAATTATTGTCTATAATTTGGGCTATCGAACCTAAATTAGGGCCTCCAGACTAAAAACTGCTGCATTGTCTGAGGGTACATCAAGGGTCAAATGCTCCTTTGGTTTGCTCATTATTTGCTCTGATACTAGGCTGTCATTAGCGGCAGCAGCGCTGAACAAAGCTGCATTACAAAGGCAGTACACATCAATGGTGCTAATTAATTGGATTAATGGAAGGGCAGCACAAATTAGGTCTGGCTTGGATAATTTCAATGAAAACTGAATACCAATCCCCAAAGTCATTGGAATATGGATGAGGCAAATTGAGTTAAAATAGAGGAGACTGCTGCATTCATTAGCCCGCCCACCCTCTGAAGTAGTTGTTTAATATGCAAACTATTAATATGCAAATCAGCGCAAATGAAAAAAGTGTGATTTTTTTTTTTTAATTCTCCCGAACACAGGCAGCTGCCTGACGTGAAAGAGCTGCGCATTTCCACGCTGGCAGAGGATGGCATTGCAGAGAGCAGCTTTTATCTCAGAAATTCACATCTCGTAACCTGCGCTGCCCTCAGCTCAGCAGTACACAGGCAAGGGGAGGGAAAAGGCTGGGAAAATAACTAGTTAAAAATAAGCAATCCTGCCCCAAATCACACTGCCAGGCACGGGGAGCTCTAGCCACAAGCCCCACAGGCAGAGGGCCTGTCCTGACAGAGGGGACACGCTCAGGAGCTGCTCAGCGCAGCCCCGGTGCCCCCACGCCACGTCCCCCCGGGGTGCTCGCCCTGCCGCATCCCGGGCACATGCTCCCAATTCCGGGGTGGTGCAGGCGGCCCCCAGCTCACCGCCTTGTGCCTGCTGCTCCTGGCTTCGGAGCACTTCTAACAACTGAGTTTATTAAGGAAAAGTGATAGGCAACTTTCCCACTCTGTAACTGCTGCCTATGGGGGCCTTCTGGTAGTGGAGAGCTCTTCACCAAGGCAGAAACAAAGCAACATCCAACACCCATACTGAAGCTCCCACATTTGGGCCAGAAACAGAAGAAAAAATCTACACAATTCTTGAAATGATGCGCTGAGCCTGCCCGCCGCCTCTGTGACAAGATTTGCTGCGGTTCACCCAGCAACGTTGGGTCTGCGCTGGTCTCAGGCAGGAGATGCTCGGGTAGAGCTCCTGCACCCGGGCAGCACAGGAGCGCACATGAGATCGCTGCGAACGGCTCCTCCTGAGACTATAATCCGAATTGCCTTGGCCAGCATACGAGCAGCTGAATCTGTGAAGATTAGTAATAATTCCCAAACCATTTCTGACTTCACGGTTCCAGCCCCGTAAATTACAGCTCTATTGTGGTGCTTTCCCACCACTGCTGCAGCGCCAATCACCACCCTCCGACAATTACAGAGCAAGTGAAAAACTTCTTAGGAACTGTAATTACACCTAAGAACTGTTTCCCTCTTTGGCTTCCTTTGCTTAGCGGGTGACCCTTCAATGTTGTGACAAACACGTTGTTTGGAATTATTTTTTCATTTCTAGCTGTTAACCAGACATGTCACCGCTTCAGCTTTTGGCATTTTCTGCTGTGATTTTCTTAGTTAACTAAGATTGTGTGTTATCTCACACCCCCAAGCCCACTGCTTACTATGTGCACGTGCCACTCGCTGTGCTGCGTACCCCTGACCACCGCTGGCCCGCAGCTCAGGGGAAACTGAGGCACACACTGCGGTCCCCAAGGGCTGGGTACCCTTCATGCATCCATTGATGGCGTGAACCAACGGTCAGAAAAAATGGAAGTACTCCACATTTTATTAAAATACTTTCACATGGCTCAAGCTGAGCAAGCTCCAACCCCACCAGACTCGACCAGTCACCTCTCTTCCCTGGGAAGAGGAGCACCTCCCAGCCCAGCCACATCAGAACATCACTAACAGGACTGGGACAGGGAAAGCATCCACCTGATAACATTTTTCCTTCTTCGTCTGTTTCCTTTTAACATCATCTTTTGTCTGTAGGTTCCTATACTGCACTCACCATTTGTTTTTGAGTGCCTAATCATCACAGCATATGTGTAAGTTCTTTGTGCAGAATTAAGCCATTAAATATTTCGAGGGATGGGGCATCTCACTTCTCCTCCAGGAAACTGGTGAGTGCAATAAATCGCACTGTCGGGGTCCCCTTCACCCTGGCTCAGTGCTTTGGCCTCGCCAGCAGGTTCGAGCACATCCCTTGTCACTCTCCCCGTGCCAGCATGGTCAGAAGGGAAAAAGTCCTGGAGCACTTGGGAAAGATGTGGTAATGGGTAAAAGCAGCCAAACAGGAAACGAGCATTTTTGTTTTATCCAACAATATACTCTTACTGATTTTCTTGGCACTCCATCCTTATCAGCAGGATGGGCAGCTGCAGCTGTGCCCAGTCTGCTCTGGGGCATGTTCTGCCTCTTCGCCTGCTGCGGGGGCACGAGCCGGTACCCGAGGACCCAGCCCCGCACAGACCAACTGGAGAGAAACGGAAGCAAAATACCGGGTTCCTTTAATGACACTTATCAGGAGTACAACCAGCCTTTCCTAATTAAAGTCAGATCACCTCCTCGGGCAGAACAAGCCCAGAGCATAGCAGCTATTTTCTTGGTGATTTCATTCGGTTTGTTTTTCTGTGCATAAGGCAATGTTCCTGCGATCCCTCCAAGACCTGGCAGAGCCTCCATGCTCTTGTCACCCTGTAACAGCTTCCTGGATTAATGATTCTGCAAAGGGCTAATTCTTAAGAGGGCAATGTCTTTTGCAGGCTGGTATTGATCTTTGTCAGCTTCCCCTTGAAAGAAAGAAAATATTGGCTTATTTACAAAAGGTAGCTTTTTGCTCCTGGCAAGTCAGCCTCAAGATTCACAGCTCCTCATGTCCCTCAGAAATTGGATAGGCTGAGGGTAGCTCCTTGAGTGTCAAAATCAAAGTCCTCAAAGTTCACAAAACCACAAACTTGCATGGTAGAAAGGGACGGGTGCTTCCACTGAGCAAACGGACAGAAGGTCTTGTGCTGCAGCACAAAACCCCATCAAAGAGGGCTGAGCCTGAGCCAAGACGAAGGGAGAGGAGCTGCACAGAGAGCAGCCATTTGCTTCATTGCTGAAATGCTACGGGTGTACTTGGGTTTCTGTTCTAAAGTGGAAGAAAATACAGGTTTTCAACAGTGTGCATGGAATAGATTTTTTTTAGAAGTCATATATATTTGTATAACAGCCAAATAAATATATATATAAAACTGTACAAAATTCAAACTGAAAAAGAATCTAAAATTCTGAAAAAAATATTTTAGCAAAACACAAGATACCCTTTGCTAACCAGCACTGCTGAAACAGAAATGTTCTCCTTTCAGAAAGTGGCCTTTCCAGTGGCAGAAGCTGACACTGGTGACAGAAGGGCAGCGCGCAGGTGCCTGAGCACAGGACCAGCTCTGGTTCGTCCCTGGAGAGGTGCCCAGTGCCTCTGAGAAGTGCAGGAGGTGCCGAGAACTCTGCACCCTCTTTGCCCTCCCAAGAGGGAGCCTAAAATATCCGCACATGAATAACCAAATGCCCTGGGCTGGTTTGCAAAGCGATCCCAGAATAGCCCAGATAC
The DNA here is from genome assembly GCF_964034855.1 of Anser brachyrhynchus. Taxonomy (NCBI): domain Eukaryota; kingdom Metazoa; phylum Chordata; class Aves; order Anseriformes; family Anatidae; genus Anser; species Anser brachyrhynchus. The sequence goes on along the minus strand of NC_137710.1, from coordinate 804,550 downwards.
GTGTGTGCATCTGTGCATACGTACGTGTAAGCACACATACAAATAGAGAAGGAGGCATTTGCAGCTCAGATAAAGGAAGAAACATGAATTATAATGCTAAAAAGATACAGGAGAATGTGTGGCTACAGCATGCTAGTTGTGAGCACCAGGGTCTAACGTGGACTCGATGCAGGGTTTTCCTGGGGCCATCCCACCCCTCCCGCACACACGCGCAATGGGGGTCCCGCTGCCCACAGCACAGGAGCCGCGGTTCGGGGTCGTGGCCACGCTCCTCCCACAGCAGACCCAGGGGTTTCCCCAGTTGCTTCCCAACCTGTCCATTCACTGGCGCTTCAGCAGCAGGAAGTTATTCTGTTTTGGGCTTTTCCTTTTCCCTTGAAAATATGAAGTACAATACAATCTACAAGAGGACTTCCTCGCCCTGGGGAGGAGCACAGGGTGCCTGGCAGTGCTCCCAAGGCTACAGCCCTGCGGCACGGGGATGGCAGTGGACACAGCGCTGGGGTGTAAGTTACTGACGTGACCTCTACGAGAGATTCGGGGCAGTGACACTGAGCATGACATTGGCCCAGGTGTTGATACCTCTCACACCTGAGAAAAAGTCCCCGCAGCATCGTGACCGCAAATCCCAGAAGCACCTGAGCCCTGCGTCCGGCTGCACGCTCAGGTCGGCCCGTTCTGCACAGGGCTCCCCCCAGATCCCATGCTTAGCACCATGCTAAACAAGCAATATTACACACTAAAAACAAACAAACAAAAAAACTAAAAAGCTCTTCCACCCACTAACTCCTGCTGTGCAGAAGGTGCCAAATCAGATTACAGTGCACAGTTGCCACATTATCCTGTCTCGACTTCACTAACGCTCATTAAGCTTCTAAAATCCTTTTTATGGTGTTTATAACACCTCCAGAGGAGTTTACTGTGTAAATATTATTCTACCATTAAATCCTGCAACAAGGCAACCGTCAACAAGTGGAATTTGTAATGGGCCTGCCGAGAGGGCTCTGCTTGCAGGCTGCAAAGCCTGTGAAGTGAGGCCAACGAAAGCAGCCAAGAACACAGTACGGAGTGATAAAGCACTTCATTTTGATGCTTTAAATCTCCTACCACTTGGGCCTGCTTAATGTAACAGGCCCACTGAGACATTAGATTTGGGCCTGGAGTCAAATAAGCTACGGGGAGCCACTTACTGAAAGCAGCCTTCCACGTAGCAGGAGCATTAGCAGTTTAACCCAGCTAATCTGGCGCGCAGCCGACGCGGGCTGACGCGCGCCGGCCGAGCGAGGGCGGGATGAGGCACGGCGGTGGGGGCCCCTCTGCCCCCCGGTGGGGCAAAAACCCCGCGGCTGGAGCCCGGAAGAGGCGCGGGGCAGGAGGCGATGCGGGGCCAGTGGTGCCCGGCCACCTGCAGCCCGGCGCAGGGGCTCCCTGCCCGCCGCCGGCCCCGCTCACCCCGGCCGCGAACAAAAGAAATGCAAAAAGGAGAAGGTCGCCTGGAAAAAAAAAGGAAAGAAAGCAAAAAGCAGAAGGGGGAGCCTCGGCGAGCGGAGGGGAGGGAAGGAGACTCCCTGAAGATCCTGCAGAGTTGGCAAGTGTCAAAATATCAACAGCTGTTCCCAGAGCACAAAATAAACACATTGGAAACGCATGCTCTTTGCGAAACCGCGCCGCGCTCCCCGCGCCAAGCCGAGCGCGCTGCCTCTGTTCCCCTGCCAGGCCCCGCGCCGAGCGGGCTTTGGTGAAAGTGCTCGCAGGCGCGAGCCAGCCCCCGGCTCCATTTTCCAAGTGGCACCCAGCAGGTCCTGAGGCAAGCCAGACAAATCACAGACTTTCTTTTACTTCAGTGGCGGAAAATGAACCCAAAAATAAGCGCTTGGAATTTTAGGGCAACAAATAATTAAAACACTGAACATATTGTCGAAGCTGAACTGAAATATTTTGTTTCGAGTTGTTGTACCCCTTTCCTAGAGCCTTCCCTCCAAACACAAAGGCAAAAACCCAAATCCATCCTTAACTGTTAAATGCCACATTGAAATGAAAAATCTCATTTTGAAAATGGCAATCTGATACGCTTTGAGGTTTTGGAAAAAGAAAAAAAAAGATCATTCCTCCTTTTTCGGGCCAAAGCATTAGTCAAACTCAAGCTCAGGTTTATAAACAGCCCCGGTTCCTCCCCAGCCGACGGCCGCCCCTCGCCCTGCCCCACGGCCGGCTCAGCACCGCTCAGCACCAGCCGGGGCCGGGCAGCATCCCCGGCACGGCACAGCCCAACGCTTGGCAACCTGCGCTTGTACAGGAGAGAAGATGACCAAGTTTGGAAATGTTGCTAACTAATTTTTACCATATGTGTTTCCTGGTCCTTTGTCAGTGCCTGTGTCCAAAAACACGGCTCCCCCAGGTTAGAGGGGGCTCCGCTGCTGCAGCAGCCCCAGCCCGAGCATCGCCCGGCGCTCCAGACCTCCTCCGTCCTCCCGCACGGCCCCGCGCTGTGCTTCGGGTGGGCCAAAAGGCATCCACAGGAGCTGGAAGTCCGAGCGCTTCAGCGGACCTGCTGCGTGAATTTCAAGCTTAAAAAAAAAACTTTTGGAATGAGAGCAGAAACAAACGTTTTTAAATTGTCTGTGAAGGAATATGCTGGAAAGCAGTGCTGCAGCTTAACTAACACGGTTCGGTTTTGACAAAAGCGCTTGGATTTTATTTCAATTTTGACTTCAAGCAAAATAATCTATCATGTAAAATTAATATAGGAGACAACAGTTACGATGCAAAACACAATGTAATATGATAAATAATGAAAATATTGAAATACAAGCTGTTTCTGAATTAAAAATTGAAATGACTTGATACGAAAATGTCACACAGGATGCTGTAGCGTGCTTGAATGTTTTTCCAGCTTTCCTCCAAAACAAAACTCCGCTGCAGCCCGGCCAGCTCCGCAAAGCACGGCGGTGCTGGGGGGCTCCTCGGCAGCTCCGTGCTGCCGGGGGCCGTGGGGGCTCCCCTCGGCCCCGCGAGGGGCTCTGTGCCCTCCGGCCCCTGCTCCCGCGGTGATGTCAAGCAGCCGTGCGGAACGTGTGAAGGAGCAGCGATCGCCATGGCTACGGAACACAACAGACCGCAGGCCCTCGCTGCGGGCTGCTGGCGGGGGGCCAGGCTGGAGCACGGGCCCGGCCCCCCCCTCCCCGCTGGGCGGGGGTCCCGTCCTGCCCCGTGGCCGCCCAGCCCTCAGCCACCGGCCTGCGCCCCGCGGAGCCCCCGGGGCTCGTCCCTGCCTTCAGACGACGATGACGACACCACGGCTCAGAAGGACTGGGACCGGGCCATCAGGAAAGGAGGAAAAAATATCCCGTGCCCCTCCTAAAGAAACACGGATTGGTAACTCCCCCCTCAAAGCTGCATATTTTAGCAGGGTTGTCATCCACATATTTATCATCTCCGTAATCCCCGAGAAAAGGCCAAATGCTCCTCACAAGCGAGCCCAGCAGCTGTGGGTCGCTGCTGCTTCCTGCCCAGCACAACAGCCCTGGAGAGGGTGAGAGAGAGAAGGGGGGAGCAGAAGCCCAGCGGGGGCAGGAGCCCACCATGAGATGCCAGGATTCACCAGACACTGACATCAAACAAGGGGACACCAAGGAGCACTCAAAGGGACCCTTTTCTGAAATGGGGTCCAGAGGAGAAAGCTGGAGGTCTTTACCAGCAACGGATGGTGAGCCCCAGCTGTGCCATAGGTGGCTTTAACACTGCAGAAAGACTGATCCTAATGTCAAAGCCTGCGTTCCTTTCACACTGCTTGGAAACGAGGTGTCTTTCCACCACGACAAGTCACACCGTGATCTATCCTATGCAATAAACGCCTTATGTGACACTGTAATAGTCCAGTTGCAAACACCCTCCTAACTCATAAATTGTTTGTTTTCCCCTGATAAACACTGAAGACATGAGTCTTGATAAAGACAGACAATGGCCCCGCACCAGCAGCTCCCTCCCCACCAGCCCAGCGGGCAGTGCCCGATGCTGGCTCCGGCAAGCCCACAGGGCACGGGGCCAGTCCAGCCACTCTGCTGCTGACCCCACACAATATGGGACCCGGCCCCCCTCGGCAGAGCATGGGCAGCACCTCCCACCCTACTGACTGCAGCTGGGCCCCCCAGGGCTGCAGAGCCCCCCTCGTCCAGCTGAGGACAAGGAGCATCAGTGGCTTAGGGGACACCAGCCTGGGCTCCCCCAGCGCCAGATAGGGCAGCTCCGCGGGTAACAGCCTCCAGCACAGCCACAGGGCAGCCCCCATGCTCAGCACAGCCTACACATGGCAAACGTGTCCTTCACTTTGTGCACTGCAGTCATACAGCGCCGTGCAGCAGAGGACATCAGGAGAGGAGACCGGCCGTGCCCACCAAGCTGACCATGTCAGGGGAGTGCAGCCACCTGCAGGACAATTTCCTGAGTGGGGGGTCCTGATTGTGAGGGGGTCAGCTCTACTCACTTCCATGTGCTGAGCTGCAGAGGCCACAAAATGCGGCCAGAAAGAGGCAGGCACCCCAGGCAGGATGAGGAGCGCCTACGTGCCGGCTGCACCACGCACCCTGGGCGCTGAAGGACGCCCTCACGCACTTTGTGCAGCGTGCTGCGGAGCTCAGAATGCTCCAACCTGAGCAGTTACGTGTGAGAAAACAACCAGGGTGCTGAGGGCATTATAGCACATACAGAACACTAATTAAAGGGTTTCCATCAAAAGGGAGGCTTGGGTAAGGTTCCCAATTATCCCGACAGGGATACAGATTTTAATGGGCACCAGCACTTGCAACAAAGGTCTGCATGCTGGTCCTGACAAAATCCCATTCAGCAGCTTTTGTGAGGCTGGGAGGGAGCAGGGTTGGGAACGCCGCTGTGCCTCCGGGCAGGGGATGTGGATGTAGCTGGGGTGGCGTTGCCTCCCAAGGGAGGGATCATTGCAAGGCTCTGGAGGCACTGAGGATTTCGCCTCCACCCCTTCCCATTGCACCCTGAGTGACCACAACGCTGTCTGTCTTTTGAAACTCTGATGCTAACGAAGTCCCTGCCATCACGCTGCTTCTGCTGCAAGGGCTGCAAACACACACTCGGGGGACCCTGTCCTTTGCACAGAGAAGACCGCTGCCTCGCTCGCGATGCCAGACGTGAGCCTCCCACCGAGGGCACCTACAGCTCCTGAGCCACAGCACCAGCGCCAGCTGATGCCGGCAGCACCCGTGCCATGGCCGCCCGCAGCAGCTCGGGGCCGCGGTGACTCAGCCGGCAGGAATGTGGGAGTTTGGCACCGCTCGGCACTGAAAGCCTTTTAATTCCAGCCTGGTGATGAATGGGCAAGGCCTGAAATGAAATGTTCGGAGGCTCAATGTACCAGGCCTCCCGCTTGTAATTATTTTTGTACAGAATATGTCAAGTGTCGTGCTTCACAAGAACTCGTTTAGCATGCAAACATTTTGTGATTAAGTGAGGCTTACTTAATTAAGCACTTTGTAATGACTCTTAAACCAAAGAGTAGTGGATTAGTGCGTCCTATTTGTGTCTATCATGTTAAAGGCGCGGTAATAACAGGTTGCTGCAGACAATTAGGGTTAGAATACAGAGTGGATGGAGGGAGAACCAGCAGGCACCCAGAGCCCTGCCACTCGCTCACGCCCTGATTTAAAGCTGCCTCAGCGCAGACAAGGTGAATTTGCTCCCTGCTTCTGCTGCCTCAAACCCTGCATGGTGCCACCGAGCCCCAGCACTTGGCATCGCTTGGTGTCATGCACCAGGATGGGCCTTAGGGTGCACAGCAAACAGGAGGCCGGGTGGGGTGGACATTGTTCTAGGAAATGGCCCCCACCCCAGCAAAGACTGGGGGTACACAGTTGCCGTGGCAGTAGCCAACTGATGATTTGCTTGTGGGCATGCAGATATCACGGTTTAGAGCCACATGGATGAAGCAGGGGCCTGGCCCTTGTGTGCTGGGGCACAGCACCTCCCCAGGGCAGTCGGGGTTGGTGGTCTCCTCTGCACCAGGGTAAGAGCACAAATGGGGGCAAGTCCCCAGAGACACGGTGTGCAGCCAGGCTGGCTCTGATGCCCAGAGCACCACCTGGCTCCAGATTCTGCAGGCAGCAAAAGAATAAAATAAAACACTGAACTCACCAACCCAGTCTGCTTTGGCCTGCTGACACCAGGGCTGGTGGCTGCACCACAGCAGCTGGTGCTCCCAAACGAAGGCAGATGCGTGTTACCTGTGTGTTACCACAGAGATGCGGCTTCTGAGGTTTCTGGCTGCTACCAAGACTGGTGGGGATGCCACCAAACCTGTGCACTGACCAGCCCTTCTTAGCGATGGTGGGTCATCCTACATCACTGTTCTTAGAAAAACTAAAACAGAAGATCACATTCCTCTGCCTTCAACACATCTATCAGGCTGGATGGTTGCTTGGGGCTATCACAGGATATCGATACCCCGTGCTCTTGAGCAAGGCGTTGCTTATTATCTCAGCTTCTGACCACAGAAGGTGCAAACCACCTCCTGTGGTCACTTGTGATGTTTCAGAGGCACCACAGACCAAATCCAGGAACTGTTAAGCTGGAAGATGAAGAGCTGGGCAATTCAGCCCTGAATTGTCAATCCTCGGTTAAATGGTTAACAGTTGTACTTGATCTTTGAGGTTTCTTCCAACCTAGATGATTCTACGATTCTTAACACTGCTCATCATGCGCCTGCGAAGCTCACAAGCCCTGTGGGGCCACACTTCTGTTCCACAGCAACGCTTACTTAGCGAGAACTATTACCTATTGATTCTTGCTATCTGAGAGGCACAAGTACAAAAAAAAGTTGCAATAAACATGAATCTCCTGGGTGCTCAGGATAAAGGAAAGCAGCGTTGTGATGTCCTGTGCTGGAGAAAGCCCTTTTGTTTTCTGACCAGGAGCACACCAAGCGTGCACAGAGCCCGGAGCCGTGAGCGGGGGCCTCAGATGCCACCCACGGAGGAGGAGGGAGGCGGCCGGCCCTGCAGGTCAGCGTGTGACCTTCCTCTGCTCCCCGCTCTGTCCTGGTGCCCCAGGCCACGATCTCTGGGGCAAGGAGAGCAGAAACCTCCCCCTGCCCGGGGAACCTTCCAGAGCCCCGCCTGCGGGGACACATCCAAAACGGGGGGGGACCGGCAGCAGGCGCCCAGCACCCCGCAGACCGCGGGGAGGGCAGCGCCGAGGGCTTCCCTTCCCGCTCCATTTCCCGGCGGCCTCGCCCGCTGCCACGCGGAGCAGGAGAGCCTTTTGTCTCGGCTCGGCCGGCCGGGGACAAAGGCGCTGCTGCGCCCTTGGCCGTGCTCTGGAGGGCGTGCACACACCGAGCTGCGGCCGCCGCCGCCCCGCAGCCCCCGGCACGGCGGGACCCGGCCCCCGCTCCCGGGCCGCGGCCGAGCCGGCACCCGCGGCGTGCCCGCGCCCCCGCGGCGCGTTGCGGCAGGAACAGCGATCGGGGAGAAGCGCAGAGGGAGGCCGGGGTGACGGCAGCCGGCGCTGCCGAGCGGCTCCCCTGGCTGCCGAGCGTTATTTTCCATGGTAACCGGCCCAACAAGCCCGGGAACAGCAACTTGGTTGGAAAACACGGCGGCGCTCAGCCTCCTCGCTGCCTCTCCCAGCCTGCTGGGTGGCAGGCACGTTTGTCACAGGTGACACCACCCTCCCGTACATCACGTGGGGAGAGGACAAATTATCTCATTACTCCCCGACAACTAATTCATTTAAAGGACCAAACCAAGCAGCACATCAGTCCGGCAAGTACAGTGAAGGTGAGAGGCAGAGCTATAGCCGCGCACACATTACATACCAGAAGCCACGATGGAAGAGCACCGGGCGTGAAGCAAAATGGAGCGCACGGGGAGAGAGGTGACCAACGCAGCTCCAGTTTGCCACCTCGTGTCCCTCGCGTCCCACTGGGGATAACCCAGCAGCCAGCTGTGCTCCTGTGGGTGCAGGGCCACCAGCAGCCCGGGGCTGGATGAAGGCAGGGATGGAGGCAGCGCCTCCTGCAGCCCCTGCCTCGCTCCCACTTCCTGCGGCGAGCAAAGGATGCTGGTGGGGACAGCCGTGCATGGACAGTGCTGTCCTACAGGCACGGGCTGCTCTCGCCTCCGTTTTGGAGCTCGTGTGATGGTAGGCAAAGTTATTTACAACACAGAGCTCTCGCAGCTGCCTGCTCCCTCCACATCCCCGTCTGCTGAGCGCCCAGCAAGAGGTTTCCGGGATTTACACCATGTCAGAGATGAACGCTCACAGATGTGTGCGGGCCAGCTACACACACAGAAGGTGCTACACGAGCAGACCTCGGGTCCCATGTGCCTCACATTGGACATTTGAGCATTTCACCACCCTGATAAAACATGCTTCTCCAGCGGAGGGCAAGTGCAGAGCCCCCGCACCGGGACTCAGCCAACAGGCAGTAACTCAGCTCTTGCAGCTGTGCTGGTGCACCCAGCACACAGAGCTCTCTATGGTTGTTCAGTAGAGTTATTTTATCAGGTTTTATGGTTTTCCTAATCCAGCTCTTTTGTCTAGAAACACCTTACCACTGCACCCTTCTTCCTGCAAGAGGATGAGTGGCTCAGGGCACCCCAGGTACGATGCCCAAGAACAGGGGCTCGCTCACCCCGGGCTGCAGCCTGCTCCCTCATTAGCAGTGCTATTAAGCCCAACACTAATTCAGTGGTTTGCGCTTTTTTTTTTTTCCAGCTGAAGAACAGGAAAATGTAGACAGTACCTATCCTGGAAAATCTTTCCCTTTGAACAGAGAAAAAAATTCTGAATTCAACAACAAAAAATGTTTACCTGCATGCGCATGGGGTAATGGGGCTCAGAGACAGTAGGCTTATGTGTTAGGACCAATTCACTTCTTTATCTCAAGAAGCACAAAACTCAAATATTTTCCTTCTGATAAAACAGTGTTATGAGCAAGCAGCGCCCGTAGAGCTGAAGGCAGCACACGCAGCAACATTAAGGCTCAGAGGCTTACAACTTCGATACCATTCACCCTCTTGCCCCCAGCTCCTTACTTTCAAATACTCAGAAGACAACAGGTAATAAATCTGGATGCTTTACACTTTTTCATTTCCTCTTACCTCACATTTAATGAGATTTCTCCCTTAACAAAGGTACTATTGAAGCTGACTCTTAAACAAGACCAGATAGGGGCTGAAACATTTTGGGGACGGGTAGGGGAAGAGGACTGCAAAAGGCTGGGGGAAGGAAGGAAACAGGAGCTTAGCAAAGGGTCAGCCTGGCTTTAGTTCAAGCTTTGAGTGAAGGTTTAAAAGTGATTTTCTTTTATCTCAAACATATATCCAGCCTGGAAATCATCCCCCCCACAGTTGTTACCTTGAGATGAGCCTGGTCTCAACAAGTCCCGAGCAGCCCAAGCACCAGAGATTCAGTGCTGCAGCAACCAGAGCTCCCCCACCACAGGTGGAATTTATACCGGTGAGAGGGACACCAGCTGAATGCCCTTGCAAACATCAGCAGGGGGATAAACAGCGGGACTAACTCCAGCATAGTTCAGTCATGATTAATTTGGAGTGCATTCCCCTGAGCAATGCCTCACAAAGGAGGGGCTTTGAGCAGTGCAGATGTACAGGGCTACGGGTCTGGCAGTGTGCAGGTAACGCCGTGCACACCTGGGCGCTCCTCTTCGCCCCTGGAAATGTGTGTGCTCTGCTAATCCTACACCGTGCATCAGGGAGAGATGCTATTTTTGCCTAAACTTAACCACCCTTGAACAAGAAGCAAACCCAGTAGATTTAAAACTACAGGAAGAAAACTCCGGAACTCAAGCTGCAGCTCTGAACTTGGGGAAGCCAAAACATTTTGCAAAACCTCCAACTACACAAGGTTTTCCCAGCCCTAAATACTTTAGATTTTAGTAGCTGTTGAATTTCAGAAGTTCAGTATTGCAACTGAAGGCGATTAACGAGCAAAGGAAAGGAGGGAATCAAAGCTCCTGGTCCTGTGAGTGCTCTCAAAGGAGATTTCAGGTGGAAGTGATACTTCTTAAGTCGGCTGTGATCATACCGCTTCTGTTAGATACTGCAGTGATGGCTCGGCTCTGCTTGCACTCCCCATTCTCCCTCTCCCTTTTGTTCCTGTTGCCATTTCATTGGTTTAACTCCTCCTTTTCTGTGTCACATATTTAAAAAAAAAAAAAGGGATATTTTAATCTGCTTTCCTGTCCTTCAAAGAGAAAGGACCGGCTGTTGTGCTCCGTCCCATCCCCGCTCCTCCACCCACTGCACGCACACTGCGCCGAGTGCACGTGCCACGGGGTGATGCTGAGCACCAGGAGCCAGCGTGGAGCCCACGGGTGCCCTCCCTGGTGCACCAAACATACCGATGAGGGCGTGCTGCTCCGAAGGGCTGGGAACGGTGCCCTGCCCTTCCCCGGGAAAGGCAGGAACACGTCTCACTGTTAATAACTTGAGCTGGAGAACGCACCCAAACAGGGCAATAAAAAGGGAAGAGCAAAGGACAAATATGATCGCTGGAGGGAAAAGCAAAGCTTCTGGAGGGGAACCCTGGCTCCGGAGTCCGTCCTTCGCAAGTGCAGCGTGCGCGGTGTCTGACATCTGCTAGTGCTGCGACGCGGAGCTCCAGCCCGCTGGGTCTGGAAAAATGCTGCGCTGTTTTAGTAACTCTAGGCAGTTGGCAGTTTCACTTTAAATTGCAGCGTTAATCAGAAACACATTGTCCATATTGTCAACACTTCGTTTAACCACTTCTATAAATTCAGTATTAGTGTTAAAAAGATTCTGATTTGATGGATGAAATAGTCATCCTCCTGCAAGCCAAACCCAATAAAAGAGAGCTAATAATTCAAGGAAATAAGGCAGAAGATACTTGACAGAGGCACAAACTGGTGAGATTTCCCTTCATTTGTATCCGGTTTTGAAAGAATGGCCAGCGAAGCCAGAAACGTGAGACAGGAGAGCAGCTCCCTGTTGACAGGCTCGGTGGGAGCTCCTGTTCCCTGCCGGTAGGTATAACGGCTGGAGGAGAGCACGGAGCCATACACAGGACATCGACAGAGATTAAGTGGCATGAATACATCCTGAGTGTGTCTTGCTTTGAAGATGGCACAAGCTGCCCTGGCACATGAGCTTTTCTGGGCCTTTTTGGCTTTCTCTGGCTGGAGCAATACAGGCAGGCAGCGCCCATTCACCCCGTGCCGGCAGCAGCCCCGTGGAGGGGACACACGGAGCAACGGATCCTGTCCTCGAGGGACAGCCCGGGACCTGTCCTGCTCCTGGCGCTGCCCTTCCCACCGGCTTCCCGAGGACACGGCCCCAGAACGGACCCGTGGGCTTGCTGCAACCTCGGGGCGGTGCGGCTGGGCGAGCGCCCACTGCTCTGCCGCTGTTTCCCTCCCCAGAGCCCTCTGCCACTTGTGCTGCCTCTGACTCGTGTTTTCTGCAGCAGGAGCGGCCCTGGGTGCCGGGAGGAGCCGGGAAGCGTCGTGGTGCCATCCCCACCGGGCTGCTCCTGCCCACAGCCCGCCGATGGCCCTCGCCTCCCTCGGGCCTAGCCGTGGCCCTGAACACATCCCCCTGAGCAGGATTAGCCCACGAAGTGCTGCAATGACCTGAATTTCCTACACCTCCACCCCTTATTAGTGTAGCCTTCTGAAAACACTTTTTTTTTTTTTTTAAATGTGAGCCAGGCTCCAGATTCCAAATCTAATTGCATGAAACAAGAGGTTTTCAGCAGTTCTCATCCTACACAAATAGTTTCCATTTTGATTCCCAATCTTCTTGACAAAGTATTTGAAAGTTGTTGTTTTTACTGCAATATGAGTATAAAAAAAATAGTTCTAGTCAGTGAACTTGGAAGTCATGGAATAATAATCCAACAACACAAGCCTTCTTGGAAAACTCTTCTGAGAATAACAGTGCCCTTGGGCATGTCTAGAGCCTTGTTTATTAAAACAATATAATTTAAGAATTAATGCATTTATAAAGCACGACTTATTACATAAGAATATTGTGCTTCTTTCATCGTTACAAAGGATCTACTTACTAAATTAATGTAACTCATTTTAGAGTTTTTTTCTCTTAATCTTATTTGGATTTAGGTAGCTGTTTTTGAGAAAAATATGGAAAAGGGGAAAAAAGGAAACCTTTCCACAAACACTCATGTCAGCCAAACTCTTCATGGGTTCTGCTTCTAAAACTGAAGAATGCAACAAGAGATCAAAATTAGGGGAAATAAATCACATTTCCAGAAAAATCTCTATTTCTGTTGGAACAGAGCATGTCTGACAAGCAGGGAAATATTGGGGGACTAAGGGAGTTGGGAAGCACTAAAAGCAAATTTAGGTTCCCATTCTGCAAACAATTAAGCACGTGGCTAATTGACGTGCGGGCGGGATGCCCATTCCATAGCTGCCTGCAGCACCACTGCTCACGGCGCTGCTGCCCCGGCTGCACCGCGCGGAGCGGCGTGGGGACGCGGGTGGGAGCAGGGACACGGGTGGGTGTGGGTACCTGGGGGGGTACAATGATGACAGCGATGCCAGATCCCCGACTGCAGGCTCAGCGTCCCGCAGGGGCAGATGGAGCGAAAGTGGAGCAGCGTCCCTGGAGTATTAGGGCCTGGCCCCAACGCCCAGCTGGCCCCAACGCCCAGAGAGGAGAGGAGATGTGGCACAGGGAAACATCATTTTTTCAGACCTGCTGTTCTGGTTGTCCCTGTGTTTCAAGCCCACAGGTAGCCAGGCAACAACAGCAACCCTGACAGCAATCCTTTGGGTCAAGCTGAGCCAAGGGAGAGGTGCTGGGGCAGAGCACATAATGCCATGGTTCCAGCCTCGCCAGGTGCACAGGACAAGGTGCCAGCGGGCTCCCAGCGGTCAGGACAGACCCCAGGGGACAGGACAGACCCTTGCCAGGGCCATGCCAGCTCCAGAGTGCAGAGCTCTGCAGGACCAGCTGCTCCTCTGGGGGCTTTTCGTGCCCGCTCAGCACCAAGGGGCATCAGGGACGGCTCAGCTGCTCTGGTTCAGCCGCCTTCTTTCCACCGCGGGCACTTGGTACGAGACCTGAAGGGAGAAGCACCCAGCTCCTGGCAGCACCTGCAGTCAGGCAGCTGAGCTGGGATTTGCCCTTGTTTCTTGGTGGCTCCTGGCTCTGCAGGGTGGCCAGCAGCAGGGTGCCCGCCTGGTGCCGGCTGAAGCTGCCCCTCCATGGGCAGGGGCTCTGCGCTCCCCAGTCCTTACGCTGGTTACCTGCTGGGGGGGCAGTAAGAGGGGTCATTTTAAAGTCACTTTGGGTTGGGAGAAGTCTGGATTTCATAAGCCCTTTTCAGTGTGAATTTTTTGAAACTTTTCACAGTGATATCACTTTGAGGTTTTCCACAGCCTCAGAATTTCTTCCAATTAATGGGAAAAACATTAATGTCCATTTAGGAAAATAACTTCTACATTACTGACAAACGTCTTCAGTTACGCCGCATGCAGCAGAAGCCTTTCCAGAGGAGAGGCACTTCGCACCAAATACCGTTCCTTCATGCCTTTTTAAGCGCCGTGGCAGTGCCCATGGGTGCCATCCTCTCTGAACCAAGAGGTGTCCGGAGCAGGGACGGGGACAGCGAGCAGCCCCCACAGAGCACCCGCTGTCATCCCGTGCCTCCGCCCATCACACTCCCCGGGAGCCGAGGAGCATCCCGCCCGGCCACAGCAGTCACCCTTCACTCAAAGCCTGAGCTGCCTTCAAGCAGTGCTCAGGGCTCTGCTGCCACCCCTGGCATTGGGCTGCTCTTACCATGCTCTGGCAGAACCCTGGTTTAGCTCCAACCAAAGCCAGGTGCTGCTGAGAAAGCTGGGCAGCTTCATCTCCGCACTGCGGCTTTCGTGCAGCGTCTTGCCACCAGCCTGGTCCTGGCTTTGGGTTCCTACACAGTCCTTACTTGTGCCGTGCAAATGCAGCTGGTGATCTGCTGATAAATGCCTGAGACAGCACATACAAGTAATAAAGTCAGCGCTGGGCCCCTGTGCACCACATGGCCCTGGGTGCTGAACCCCTCTGCTGCTCTGGCCTCGCATGGACAGTGCCAAAACAGCTCCCTGATCTGTGGTGAGAGGACAGGGGTCCCCATGGATTTTTCACAATTTGTCATATTCAGATGAAAATTCCTCTCTCTTGGCCTCTGTCAATTCATTTAACACGGGCTTCTGGCCTGGTGAGCAGCAGGGTGCGCACGCTGCAGCTTGGGGCTGGCAATCGATGCAGCCGGGTTCCTCTCCCGGCACAGTCCGGAGCCGTGGCACTGTGCTGCAGGCCCACATTGCCCTGCTGGAGCGCTCACAACCACAGAGCGAAAGGCAAACACCAGGCCCTCCTATTTACATTAATTTGGCCTTTAATATGGCTGTTTCTTAGGCAATATGCCACAGGAAAAGATTAATTCAGAAATGTAGAACGGCTTCTTAAAATTAAAATATTGCAAACCAAATACCTAAAAATCTCAGAGTAGACCACAGCACTGGGTAGGACAACTCAGCATGTATAGCATGGGCAAGTATCCAAGTATCGGGAGAAGCCATGTCCTTTATTTCTGGAAGATTAAACCAGAATTTATACCTAGCAACATTTCATTAATATCAATAATACTGACAAACCTGAGCAGCTTGGTGAGGAGCACACCGGCTTCTCCAACGAGGAAAACAAACAAAGCACGACTCTCGTCCCAGCTGGTCGGGGCATCCCCGGCAAACTCTGCTCGCTGCCTTCGTGCTGCTGCTGGCAACTCCCTCCTCTCACACTGCGGCAATTTTCAGTAACAGACCAGGAAAGGGCAGAGGCACATGAAGTTTTACTCAAAGCACTGTTTATGTGTTTTTCAGCCATACAAATGCTTGCTCTCTGATGTGCTTATAAATAATGAATGAAAGGAGTCCAGTCTTCATTGTTTTATTTCTGCATGATCCACTCCTATCTGGTAAGGGACGCCAGCATGTTCAGGAATGTTATTCAGAAAAGATAGCCATCCTATCTCGTATGTGAAGTATTACTTTCATAAGAAACATTTTCACGTAAAAGCTACTCAAAGACCTTGCACTCAATGTAGGGCTGAAGCAACCAGCAGATACACAGCTCTTGGAGGCTTGAAGCTCTTTCAAGAACATTGTACTTCTCCTCCCAGTCGTCTGAATAAAATATATGACTATTTTTTTTCAGTCGCTGATATCTTCTGTCAGGTTCTGGGACAGTTAGCAGACATTGTAAATAGAATGTGCTTTAATAGGACTGTAAAGAAAATTTATGGCTGCTGTAACTTAAAGCATTCAGGCCACAGGATGGTTTTTAAAACGCTTGTGCATTTTTTTATTTAATTTTTTGTTGTTGTTTAGAGATTTCACCATCTGGGAAACTTTCTCCCTTTTCAGTTTTTGGGATATGGAAATGTCTATGAACAGAGTTGAAAAGATGAGCAGCATTTTAGTAACCTGCACCTGTTTTTCTTTCCTGCACCATGTGCTGTTGTTCTGCATCCTCAGTTTAAAAAAAAAAACAAACCCTTTTCACAGGATAGAAGTATATATTCCATTTTCATCGTATGTGCTGTGTTGGACCAAGGCTGTACCTCCCAGTGCTAACATGGCCAAGTTAGGTTTCCACCTAGAAACAAATTCCCTTTGTTCTCTCAGTCGTGTGTCTGCGTGCGAGTTCTGTGATCCAGAACACAACTTTTATACAAGTGGACAATGCAGCTGGGTGAAAATGTGCAAAAATAAAAGAAAAAAAAAAAAAAGGATGGCAATGGGTGACCATACATGACGGTGCTGAAGGGTTCCAGATTCCCAGGCAGTCTCCCGCCACTCCCCCGCAGCGAGGGCATGGCACAGGTACGGCAGCCCGCCACCCGAGCCCGGGCTGCCCGCCTGGGCAGGGGCTCTGCACGCGCTGCTCCTCCCAGCTTTGGTTTCTCCGTTGAAACCCTCGGCTAGCGTTCTGCTTTGCTTAGAACAAGTTCCACCTTTTTGCGGTGGTGCAAGAGCTTGGCCCCGGTCTAGGAGGTCTTCTGCATTGGCAGCGGCCCTAAGAGCAAGTGGAAACTCTCGCGGCCACACGAGAGCCTGCGTGGTCTCGTCAGCACCCCGGCTCTGCCAGCAGGGCTGGGAGCAGGGCGCAAGGCAGGGCAGGCGGCATGCTCAGCTCGGGCCGGGGGTGGCTTCGGAGGTGAAGCAACTCGCTGCTTTAAAACCTGAAGCTCGGCAACAAGCTCGCCGTGCTGCTTCCAGTTAGCAGGCGCCGAGGCTTCCTCCTCCAGGAGCCGCGGGAGGAGGCGCAGGGGTGCCCGGCCCCGCAGAGGGGCAGCCGCCCCGGCCTGGCGCATGGCGCCCGCTGAAGTCGGGGCAGCGCAGGGGGGGATTTTCTCTCCGTAAAGACTTAAAGGGTCTTAAAGACTTAACAAAATAGCTTTGAGTGGTGTCTGAAATAGTATAGCTCTGGGCTTTCAGGCCTGAAGTGGAGTGCTCAGTTCTCCGACTGAGCATTTCCATCAGAAACTGCAATTTCAGTGACATGAGAGCGTTTCCCAGGAATACGTTGATTCTGAGAACATTTTTACAGGAATTTTGTTCTGCAGCTACTGATACCATTCATTCGGGTTTTATTATTCTGTTTCATCAAATATTTAATATTTGCTAAGAATACCAAATTTCAGACGATTTTAAGGCATGACTTCCCCAATTCAAAATGTTTATTAAACATCATTTTCTGCGTAAGATCCATCCTGTCTTCTATCTGATTTTAATTTCAAAGTTAAAAACTTTGCAGTCACCATTATCGGGAGTTACAGCAAGGTAAGGGCAGGGTGCTGGGTGCCGCTGAGGACGGTCCCTGCCTCCTGGCCCGCTGCTGCGCAGAGCACCCGTCGCCGTGCACCGCTCCCTGCTCAGCTTCTCCGCGGATTTGTCAGCAAGCGCGATAACGGCAGCGATAGCGCGCAGCCATCAGAGCTGATGCCTATCTGGCACAGGGGCTGAGCAGGGCCCCGGTCTCCGAGAAGCTTTGAGCTTCAGAGCCTCAGAGCCTGAAGGAAATAAAGCCCTTGGTAAAATAAGCGGATCAGATAAGCCAGGAAAAAAAAATGGAATTGCATAAAGTAAAAATAACTAATCTATCTGGTTTTTACCACATACAAAAAGCAAGAGCAGATCCGAGAAGATACCTGCTGGATGTGTGCTCATTGGTTCAGAGGTTTCTTTCTTACTTTTAAGAAAAACGTGGAGATCTGTAACTGGGGCCAGTGAATCAGACTGCGCAGTACTTTTAACTGGTATTCAAAGGCTGTCAGACTTGAAAGCATTTAAACCCAGGAAATGCTAATATTATATTTTATTACATTTTAAAGAGACAAAAATCCGTGGAAAAATCTATGAAAAAATAAACAACATTTCAGTTCTGAACTATGGGCGTCGGGTTTAACATTGACTCTGCTGTGCAGATAGGCTGCCTGTAACAAAATGCTTTCCTAAGGACTCTGAAGCTCCAGCGGGGCCCCTGTTTGACTAAGGGAAGGAATTGGGTTCACATAACCCTCACTTAAAAAATAGACTGGCACATTTTTGCTTTATCAAACTCTATTTGCAAAAGACTAGGGCTAAATGATCTGAAAAGGTTATTTTGAAGCAGGGTCACCCTTGCTGCCACAGGTCTAATAAAACAAAACTATAGCCAAATTAGAAACATATTTCATCTAATAGGGGAAAATATAATTGGTGAATCTGTCTGGTGTTTGACCTACAGTATTTATGCTAAATGAAAGTTTAAATATATCACAATGCAGCATGAACAAGAAAAGCTGCATTCACTATATATTCTGCGGTTTGATTCCTTCCCCTTAACCCTTAGCTTCACATGAAAGCCAACATCAGCAGTGCACAGATGCTGTGAAATAGCAGCAATGGCCAAGATTTGCAGAAGTGATGAGTGATTCTGGGTAACTACTCGAGAAACCCAGGGAGGGCTCTGGAAACGCTGAGTCTGTCCCTCTGGGAATCAGAGCTCAGGGTGGGGAGCTGGGCACCACACTCTGAGGCTCTGAACGTCCCAAGTCAGGTTTGGGGTCTGTGCGTTAAACCCAAGGACCCTGGCACTGGCGTCCTCGCGAGCACAGGGTGATGAGGGCATGACCTGGATACAATAAGGATACGGATCCTGCATCTGCAGAGCTAAAATAATGTGCTGTGCTCATAAGCGCAGGCAGCAGGGCTGAGCTGCCACGGCAGCCACATGAATCCTGTGCACACAGGTCCCTTCGGGGGCTGCTTGTGATACAAACCAAACACTTCCGAAGCTTCACCACACTGGACACGGACTTCTGCAGTTGTGGCTACACATAACAGCCTTGCCAGGAATCTGCAGCAAAGAAATTCAGGTGCTAATAGGTGGTGTCAGCCTCAGTGTGTCCTGGGAGGCTCGGTCCCCAAGCACCGG
This sequence comes from Anser brachyrhynchus, assembly GCF_964034855.1. Taxonomy (NCBI): domain Eukaryota; kingdom Metazoa; phylum Chordata; class Aves; order Anseriformes; family Anatidae; genus Anser; species Anser brachyrhynchus. The sequence continues at coordinate 786,059 of NC_137710.1, read as the reverse complement.
CCGGCTGCGGGTGCCGGCTGTGCAGTTTGGGTCAGCCAGCTGCTCGTAACCCCCACCGGTCACGGAGCCCCCAGAGCATGAGCTCTGCATAAAAGCAAGAGGATCCTCGAGCAGCAGTGATGGATGGAGGAGATTATTACCAAGGATATCATTTTAAGAGAGCCTGTCTTTTGGTTTCTCGCAGTTACATAACATTTCATAAATTTCCTAACAGGTCTGCTCCCCGCTCGTCAGCCCAACAGCCGCCGCCCCGGCCGGCCCTGCGGCAGCTCGGCGCTGCCCGTGCCACGAGCCCCGGGCGGGCAGAGCCGCAGGGCCGTGCCGGGCACCCACCCGCGCCTGCAGCAAGCGCGGCCAGCGCGGGGGCTGGCAACAACCGCCAGGATAATGCTCTCGCCTGCCCTTGCCAGTGCAGGGGTGGGGGGAACGGATTTCTTGGTATGGTTTTTGGCACCACAGTGGAAACAAGCACAGTTTATCCAGGTCTAGACATCAGCTGCAAAAACAGCTTTCAGCGTCAGCTCAGCAGGGTCCACATCCAGCCCCTCCAGCAAGCTGGGAAGCCAGGTACCCCGCGGCTCTCCCGCGTGCCCAGCTCACCGAGCAGCGCTCCGCTCCCCAGCACCCAAAGCTTCCACCGCAGCCTGGCACGAGGGCGGCTCCCGTGGGGCACCGCGTGCTGCCAGCGGCCCCTCTGCCTCCTGCCACGATGCCTGCAGCCTGCAGCCCGCCGCGGCCCCTGCGCCAGGAGGTTTTCCCCTTTGCACCAGGGCCACGTGGGTGCAATGCTCGGCGGCGGCTCAGAGGAAGCCCCTACGCAGGGATATACGGTACTCGTTGTCAGCGCTCTTCTGACGAGGGACACGTGCCAGTCCCTGTGTTCCCTAGCATTTATGTGTTCCAGCAAAACTCTGCATGCTCAGCCAAACTCATGCAGCTATGATTCATCCCTCACAGGAGTTCAGGCTAAAAACAAAGATCCCAACCAAACAATCCTTTAAACTCTAAATATCCAGTAAATCAACTCCTTGAGCAGGAGGCAGAGGGATGCGCAGCTCTTTCCAGTGCCACGCTCAGGACGATCACTTTACACGGGCAGGACCTGCTCTGATCATCTGGGCATGGCTTTCCCCAGGAGAGACGCGTTAAAATCTTATATAAAGTACCAAGACTACAACAAGGAGCTGAGAAGATGGACTTAGAAGACAGGGAGCTTTCTTCCTTCCCTTTTCTTCCCCCTTCTTTTCTTAAAGCTTCATGTGGAAGAGAAAGAGGCTAATTAAATTCTTTTGCTGAACATATTTAGCAAGTCTTTCAAAGTACTGATTTTGTTTGGCCGCTGTCCAACAGTGGGGAGATAGGACTGTGCTCAGTGAAAAGCAAGAGCAGAGCATTGATTTAGGAGGATCCACGCAGATGACCAGCTGACAGGATCTGGCCTGTTTCAGACGCGGAGGGAGGAACGATAAGGGTGGCCAAGGTGGCTTTCTTGAATTCCTGGTGCATGAGGTTAACGCGGAGTTCGTCTCCACGACATCCTCCAGCGCTTAATTTACAGCGCACCCCGAGCGTGCGCTCGCAGCCCGTGCACCACTCTGTCTCCGCTGATGCAGGCGTTATTATTTATTCAGTACCAAGCATCCCGTGCATCCAAAAATAAACAAAACTGTTTGTTGCATCAGCAGCTTGAGGCCCCACCCAGAGCTGCACTGACACTGAAACATACTCAGATTTCCAGCCTCATTCATGTCCAACAAGCACTGAACATGCCTCCGAGCCCGGCTGCTTGTCTGAGCCGAGTTCCCAGGCTCGCGGCCGGTGCTGGCTGTCCCGGCACACGGCAGGGATGCCCCACGCGGGACGCAGGAGGACGTGTGCTGGCAACCACTGGGGGCCCTGCAGCGTGCACGCCTCCGGGGTCTCGAGGGCACGGTGCCAGCCCTGGTGTGCTGCCGTGATGTGTGGGGACGGGGACCAGGCAGCACGGCCCCCGGGTCCCCCGGCAGCCTGGCAGCCAGCCCCCGTCCCAAGCACAGCACCAAACCTGCCCCTGCGCCGCGCCAGCTGCCCGGCGGGATGCTGGCTCCTGCAGGGTGGCACATTTACATCTCTTCACCTATTTCCGGGGCAAATTGCCTGATTTTATGATGCCTGACCGGCTCCCTCGGGGATATCATTAGGCGGGCAGTTAGTGAACCACGACATGAGGTTTTGCTTTTCCCACAAGGTTCCTGTGAGAAAGCCCTCCCTCCCTCCGCCCGTGGTTATCTTATCTCCAAGCCCTGCTGAGCTCAGCGCCTCAACCCCTGCACACCGGGGAGCCCCAGGGCCCGTCCCCACACCCTGGCCAAGCAGCCACCCGTCAGCACCATCCCCGTCCCCGTCCCCGTCCCCGTCCTGGCGGCTGCTCCCCAGTGCCTCAGCCGCCACTCAGGTGGCTCCTCTGCTCTCCTGGGCAGCTTTTCCTTCCGATTTCGGCTCTTTTTTACGACTGGTCTTTGTGCAGAGAGCCTGGCTGTGATTTTAGAACGTGAGACACTGCAGATATGATTTCTGCTTTAATATCCACGTGGGGCTGAGGCGATCCAGCCTCGCAGGCATAGGGGGCTCTATCACCTCTTGGGTCCAGCACCATTCCCAGCACTGCTGTGCGCGAGACTGGGACCCGGGACACCCTGCCTCGGAGCGCATTCCTCAGCCCTGGGCTCGCAGACCATCTCACTAAGGCAAGGCGCTTTACTGGGAAAGTCTGAACTGAGAGACAGTTTCATCCCGAGCAGATGTTTCAAATTTGTTGCTAACCCATATTTATTTAGACTGATAATAACAGGCAGCCTTCCAATCGTGCCGCGAGTTTTTACAATAAACTCGAGCTCACATTATCAAAAGCAAATCAATTAGCAGGCACAATCAGCCCCCCCGCCGGGCGAGCGCTGCCGGGAGACCCGTCCTGTCCCATCCCGGGGCTGGGCCCCCCCAGCACCCAGCCCAGCTTTTGCCGCGAACCCCAGCAGCACCGCCCAGTCCCTCGTCCCCTTCCCCATCTACGGCTCCCTTTTAATTGACTTCAGAGAGGAACAGTGATGCTTTCTAAGGGGAGGATTGATTTAGACATGCAGTTCTCTCCACAGACTTCGCAAATGGTTGTAACAAGGTCACAGAGAAAAACAATTTTATCCTCTGATTACTGTAACATGATATGAGCTTGGAATTGCGTCCACTTTGCCTATTTATTTAGGCGTTGCTTGTCTGGTCCCTGAAGAAAAGCCTCCTGGTGCAGGAGCAGCGCGTGGACAGGGCCAGGACTGCTTCTTGCTGCCCCCAGCCCCCAGCCCGCGGAGCTGCCGTGGCTGCGAGCACCGCTCAGCACACCTCGAGCCCGGAGCGGGACACAATGGGGCGCGTGTCTGCTAGACAGCCTCTGGACAAACAACATCTTTCTGCACCCCTTTTTTTTGAAAAAAAAGAAGTCCAAAATAGCATATTTTAAAAGTGCAGCTAGGAAAGAATACAGCACATCAGCTCTCCTTGATCAGCTGGATCCACACAGATAAATGGACGTGGCAGTTGTATGTACGCACCTCACTTTCTGAGAATGTTCCTCCAGAGTGAAATATTACAAATATTCGGTGGATTGTCAAAATAATGGGAATATAACAAGGTCAAAATACTAGGCTATAGGATTGTAACCAGCCCTAATTCCAGCAAAGCCATGTTTAAAGCCGAATGTTTTGTCACAGTTTTTTTGTGGACCGATGGCTTTGTAGCACAAGGTTGTTTGGACCAAGTCATTTCTGATGAACACTTAATATAGTGGGGAATGTCACATTCATTTCATACTGTGAAAGTTAAACTTTCTCGGATAATTTAGAGACTTTTCAGCCAGTAACCTGTTGCCTGATGAATGATTTACGTGCTGAGGAAAGGCAGAGCACAAGGCTGGGGCTCTGCTCTGAGCGCTGCCGGACACGGGGGCTGCGGGGGGCCCCCGGGTGCACGACAGCCACTGGGGGGGTCCCCAGGTCCCCCCTCTCCCCTCCGCCAGCTCCCAGCCACCCGCGCCTGGCGCGGCCGCCCCGCCGCAAGGGTTAACGTTCCCGTGCAGCGAGCGGTGGGGGTTTTGCTGACTTCTTGCTCTTACATCATGGCTGTGCTATGAGGCCTGGCAGGGGTCCGCGCTTCAGCACTGCAGCTCGGCCCCGAGCGCTCTGTAATTCTTGGCAGGCGGGGAAGGAGACTTGTGTGGGGCTGCCGGGGCGTGGGGATGGGGCAGAGGCACCGCGTGCGTGCCCTTCCCCTTGCTGGGGGCTGTGGGGGCTCACCCAGAGCCCGGCACCTGGGGTCTCGCACCCCCGGGGGGAAGGTGACAGAGATCCTCCTGCAGCTCCCCGTCATTGATCAGGCTGCAGGCTGGGGAGATTCAGCCTGCGCAGCACGGCAGCGCCATGCGGAGCAGCGTGGCACGGCATGGCACAGCACCGGGCGCTCTGCAGGATGTCACTGGTCTGCGTGGGCAAGCATCACGTCACGTCAGGGACATTCCTGCAGTGCCCTGACAGCGAGACGCGAGTCGCCATGGGTCCAGATCATGGGAATGAACTTACAGAGCAAAACCAAGCAGTCGGAGTCAACTACTCCCTAAAATCATCAATTACACCGTGACAGCCCTGAAGGAAGAAGGGGAAGTCAGGGACGCGCTGCTCAGGGGAGTATGAGGCCAGAATTAGAGCGCAGTGCTCAAAAGCAAGGCTGCGAGTCAGGAGGCAGCAATTGCATTTCCAGATGCAGGAGCCCTGGAGGGGCCGTGAGGCTTCCCCCGCTGCCCAGCCGAGCTGCGCCGCACCTCAGGCTCCAAGGAGCACCAGGGCACAGCTCGGGCCGAGCCCCGGGCCTGCAGCAGCTCCGGGAGCCCCTGGAGCAGCAGCACGGGCATCCTGGGGAGGGAGAGGGTGGGCAGCAGGCGCTAGGGCAAGTATTGCTTATAAGTACCACTAGTACTTTGAAAGAGAGAATAAACACCCTATCAATAAAGTTTACAGACGAGACTCAGCTGGGATAAATCACAAATACCACCACCAGCACAAGAAGCAGGACTTGGAAGAATCAGTAAAATGCAGAATATGACCAAGAGAAACGCGGCTGGGACCAGTGCAGCTGATACAGCTGAGACATGAGGGAGGAAACAGGAAAATCTGGATACAGTTAGGATGGAAGAGGCAAAAAAAGATTTCAGACAAAAACTGGGATGAGTCTGCAATGAAGGATGAAAGCAAAGATTGTTTCCAGCAGTGGTATCACTTCAGGCCATGCACACAGCCATTCTGTCGGTGACTGGAGCAGAGCCAGATGCCGAGCGCCAGGCTGGGCTCCTCCAAGGCACAAAGGGCACCTGAGGAACGCAAGAGCCGTCGGACCCCGCGCTATCGGATGGGCTCACGGCCGCCCTCCAGCTCCACCACACAACGGCAGGAGGAGCTGGGACAGGCGTACGGGCAGCCGGCCACACAGATTCTCAAAAGGAGGTATAAAGAGTTGGACCTGAGCATAGACACAGTATTCCTGATTTTCTCTTTTCCTGGCAGAATGATGTATGAGATACCCAAGGGAAGCAGTAGAAACTTTCATTGTGCATGCTGTTGAGTGAAAAACAAAACAGAAACAAATAAAAACATTGACTGAGTATTTGGAAATATATCCTAGAGTGCAGTCTCAAGAGGTGACTTAACAGTTCTTCAGCACCTCTGGCTCTAGAAAACAGTGAGACTAGTGGTGAATTTACCTATTATTCAGCAAAACAAAGTTAATTGGAACATGGGAAAATCATCAGCAGCAATGTCTTTAAAGAACTTATTCGTAATAAATATAGTCCACAGAAAAACAAAGCAGGAGTATGCATGGGACTAATATTATATTACCTCAGTTTTATCATATCTGAACTGGAAGGGGAATGCAGTGACATCTGGACAAATCATTAGCAGTAACAGGCTCAGCATTATAGCCGAGGGTCACCGCAGTCCTTCCAGCACAGCAACCAGAGCCGGTGCGGGGCTGAGCACAGGGATTGCATTTCCCCCAGAGCCGGGGTTTTGACCTCCGGAGGAAGGGATGCTTTTGGCCGAACATGCTGCATGGGGAGAGGAGGAGGAGCAGGCCACCAAGCTGGAAATAATTCCTAACTAGTTTCTTCTCCTCGAAAAGTAGGTTACTTCCCCATGGCTAACTTCACTGTCACCTTTTATGTGCCTTAGAAATCCACAGGCTGATGGATGTAGAGTAAAACTGAAATGAAATGCTGGGAGATAATGGCCTCATGCACTTCTCCCCCTGTCCCCGGACCTGGGCTGGTGGCTTTGTAAAGCCTGCAGACCCAGCAGCTCCCTGCACCGCCCCAGGAGCAGCCTCGGGGACGCGGCAGCATCGGCGCTGCCGGCACAGGAGGGACCCACACGAGGCCACGCCGCTGCAGCAAACCCTGCTCAGCTCTCCTCAGTGCTGGAGGGGAAAGGATGCCCTGGGACCTGGGGGAAGGCTTTTATTTGAGAATGAGGAAAGGAATGAGGAAAATCAACTGTAATTCACGTTGATGAAAACAAACACTTTCCATAGCAGCTGCTCAGAAAAAAAAAGCCTCTTTCCATTCTCTGCACAGGAGCCAGGTGTTCCCACCCCCAGGAGGACAAAGGGGTCTGTGGGGTGATGGTGTGATCCCAGGGCCAATTCCTCACATCCAGAGCAGCCCAAGATGCCCCAGCCATGCAACTCCATCGCATTCAGCAGCAGCTCTGATCCCCCGCTTGATGCTGTGAACCCCACAGAGCCGGACCACGCTCCCGTATCTCCCCACTGTGCCCAGGGGACCCTGCAGAGTCGCACCTACCCCAAGGAGACCCCCAGCAGGTCCATGCACGGGTGCTGAGCCTGCTGGGGCCACAGCACACCCGCGACAGCCCCGGCAGCCCCACACCTCGGCGGCTGTCAGCGCCTGCCCAGGCAGCCTCAGCCCCGTGGGCGTGGGGCTGGGGGCGCGTGTGGGCAGCGGGGCTGGACAGGATCATCGTGCTGCAGAGAGAGGCAGAGGAAACGTTTAATGAGTCTGGCATAAGCTTTAAACAGCGTGCTGAAGTGTGGGGGGATGCGTGTCCAGGCTCTCTGCTCCTGCATCTTGTAAAAGAAATGTATGCAGCGCGAGCGAACGGGAGCGTAATTAAAGCAAACAGCAGCTCACGGCGGCTGGCAGCGGGAAGGGGCTGCGGAGCAGGAGCACCGCCAGGGTCGGAGCAGCCAGAGCCACGCAGGATGTCTTGCTTGCAGCTGAACGAGATTATATCACCACCTTTTTGTTTGAAATACATAAATATCCAAGAAGAATCTGCAAGCGTGTTTACTCAATTTAACATCTGGAACATAAATAAAAGATGGTCAGAGAGAGGGATTTCTTCGGAGAGCAGAAAACAAAGTACCTTGCAACTAACTTATTTTAACAGTTCTCACTAACATAATTTCCAGTTCATTTGGTTATCAAAAACACTGATTATTTTCACGCTGAAGAGGTGATTTCAATGCCCAGTGCAGTACGTCCTGTGTTTGGGATTCTGCGTTAGTTTTTTGATATCCACTAATTTCTCCATGCTGAGGCAAATTTGTCACACGCATGGGTCTGTTTGATTTCATTAAACAGAATATTTAAGCATAAAAATTGTTTAATCGCCTTGTGTCATTATGAGATGAATTTCATTTTGCATACATTTGCATATTTCATCAAAATTAAGGCTGCTAATATGCAAATGAAAGACAGGTTGCGGCTGAGGTGTTTATTGTAATAGCTGCAGGCTGTTCCACTTGAAAAGCTTTCTGGGTGGCAGGGCAGAAGCGGGTGCAGGAGCAGGCTGGGTCTTGCAGAAACAGCTCAGAATTCTCTTTAAAGTCAGTTTTCTGCCATTTTTCCCATTAAAGTGCACTGCAAAAATACTCTGGCTTGTTAACGTGCCATTGCTCTCCTTCACCTTGGTGCCTCACCTAGCCGCTTTGTTTTCCCCACACCACAGCAGCAGTCACTAGAACAGAAGTAGCTCCCAGCCTCTAAATTGCTGAGAAAGCCAGCGAGGGCGAGCAGCGTGCCCAGCAGCAGCCTGGGGACCACGGGAGGTGCCCGGGGCCACAGGAGCTGACACCCAGCCGTGCCCAGCGCCGCGGAGCTGGGAGCTCCCTCGTCGCACCGAGCAGCAGCGAAGGGCAACGCCAAATTCCTCCAGACCCCTTTGAAAGGCCCAGACAGACAAATCATGGAAATCAATCCGCAGTGGCTAATTAACGCAAGCTTCATTAACACGCAGTGGCTGAACAAGCCTCGCCCAGCGGTTACTGTGTTTTGTGGTAGGCCGAACAAATTCGGCAGCAGCATGTCACCGGGATGAGTTCCGAGCTGCCCGCGCACCCAGCGCCAGGCGCTGCTTGGCTTTGATTTTCTGATCAATAGGAAGCCTCCCCGGCGTGTCACAGTCAGCACTTCTGCTGCTCAGAGCGTGAAGCTCCAGGAATTTTATATGATACAGCATCAGCCCCTTTTGTTTTATTTTTAAAATATATTCTTTGGTTGTTATTTATGAAGAAAAGTATTTTGTGCTGTTAACCCTTTTATAGACCTCAGCTTTCAGTAAAGTCATTCTGTAAACTAAGCGACTGCTTTGTTTTAGAAGCTGGAGTAACGGGGTCTAAAACAAAGCCCATGATGAGCAATTATCTACTTCGACTTTTGTATAGTAATTAAAACAAAATTAACTGGTGAACAGTCATCTCCATCCATCCTGAGCAGGAGCACTTTCTGCTGACTCCGCACAGAGCACACAATGCAGACGCACAATGTGAACTCTTGCTAGGGGCTGTGGACAATGGCTGAGCCGCACAAAGAAGAGAGCTTATGGGAATTTTTAAAAGCTTTTGGAATTAACATTTAAAGCACAATGAGCTTTTTCAGCACGTATTAGTCAAACTAAAAATTATATCATCGTTTCTCTAAAGAAAACTAACGGTGGCTTGGCTGTCATGCTTGGAGATAAGTGCTGCCGGTGTATTAGAACATAGGTATTCCTGATTTTTTTGTGTGTTGTTTTTGGGGTTTTTTTTAAATATTAGTTCTGAATGGCCACTCCACGATGACTAATAAACAAAGGTAACCCTGCACTCCACACAGCACAATTGCAAAGGAATGCAAATCCCAGTGCTATTCTGAGTATTTCTCTTTGCACAGAGGAAGGAGAATTGGACCACCTTAAGTCCTTCTGAAAGGCTAAGGCTCAAAGGTATGTATTTGTTTAAAAAAAAAAAATGGTAGTGATTGCAGAGAAAAGAGAAACCTGAGAGCTTATTCTTGAACAGTCAGACAGGGTCACCAAAACCAGACTAAATAGTCTGACTGCAGGGCAAAGCACTGGGGCTGTCTGAAAAATGATCCTCTGGATGGAGGGAATAACAAGAAAAAACAGGGAAGGAGGGATGGGTGGGAATGCAGGGCTACCGGCGACATGGTCACAGCAACCGCAGAGGGGGACACCACACCCAGGGCTCCACAAAAGCGCACCACAACCCTCGCAAGTGAAGGTCCTCCTTGTAGCTTAATGGGACATCAGGATATAAAATTTGTGTTTCAGAGGCTGTTTTTTTTAAATAGTTGAAGCGTTCAAGTATAGCCTAAAGAATTTATGTCCTCCTAATGTCACTAGCACGCAGAGCCAGGCCAGCTCTTGCACCATCCAGCAGCAACCAGCTCACTCTGCACCAGACACCTGGAGCACTCAGCTTTTCCTCTACCTCACTCTACAGCCTTCTAGTCAAGCACGTTGAAGCAGAACTTGACCCTGGCAAGGGCAAACTCTAAAACCCTCCACCGCCTGGGGGAGAGGAACAACTTAGGGCGAGCTCATAACTCATCTGCATTTCAGAGAGATTAAGGTTGATCTAGAAACCACTCAAGAGCTCATTGCATTAGAGCTAGGTAAACGTCTGTGCTCTCCCTGTTGCTCATATCTTACTAGGACATTGCTACTAATGCCAGCTTTTTTTTTTTTTTTCCAAAGGATTACCCAACTTTCAGTCTAGAAGGACCTTTCCAAATGCTCTCACAGACCATCTCCAGGAAAAGAGCTCCTAAGAACAAGCAAAAACTTTATTCTTTAGATAAAGCTATATATCATCTCTTCGTAACAAAATTGTGTGCTAGCATCTCACAGAACAAGAGTTCTTGGTTTATTCATTTTTCCAGGGGAAAAAAAAAAAGCCTAAACCAAAACACATTCAACTGCTTTTACTGATTGCCTTACCTTAAAATTTGAAGCTCTACAAACCCTCCCCTACCACACCTCCCGGTGAGGGGGGGGGAGGATCACGCCTTTACCCTTATATATGCTTCACCTGCGCTAGGTCCACCTGTGAGGAGCAGGGCAGCAGGAACAAGCCCTGTCCCACTCATCGAAAGGCAGCAGGCTGGTGCGCTCAGGCTGTTGGGTGCCCCATGGCCATGAGGGCCCTGCTATATCCAGCAGTAATTGCATTCCTGGAAGGTGCTTGCAGGTCCTCTGTGCCTTCGTGGTTTGTCGTTCTTCAGTCTTTTTCTTTATTTATTCTTTTGCTCTTTCAGACTTCTATTACATTTTCTTAGTGCCTAGCTTGATTTTTCCATTCTATGGCATGAAAGTCTCCTTTCTGATTTTTTCTTTAGTGCCCAACGTTAGCCTTGTTCCCTGTTTTTCTCCTTGCTGCACCTTCTCCTGCATCCCCAGCCAGCTGCCCTTTCCCATCAAACTATGACAATCCCTAATCTTTCCTGCTGGCCTCCCTTCTCATGTGGAGGCCTGCATCTTTTCAGGTTGGAGGCTGATGTCTGTTGGTTGTGGCACTTGCCTAGGAAAGCCCCAGCTGCAGTTGAGAAAGCACCGGCGTGCTGTTGTGCATAGGTGTGCGTCTGCTCCTGCTCCTGCAGGCATGCAGGTATGCGTCTGCTCCTGCTCCTGCAGGTATTTCTTTCAGCATGCAGCAGGCTTTGGACGATAAAGGGCATCCCACAATACCCCATTGTGTCCATGCCCCCGAGGTTGCCTGGGGGGAGCCGGGTCCTCACCCTGGGGAACAAAAGCAGTACACAGGGTGGTTTTGAAAAAACACAATTCAGCCGAATGGAGAGGCAGATGACTGAGTAAACACGAGGCACTTGCCAGATATTAGGCAAGAAAGAAACACACGCTCAATTCTTTTAACTTATGACTGCACTTAATTACTGCTTTTTCCTCCCCTCCTAAGTTACATATGGGATTAATAATAATGCTGAATCAGATATACTCTCTTATTCACCGAAAAGAGCAGAGCAGTAAAAATGAGCAAAGGAAGCTCTTGCGCAGCAACACGTACGTGCTTTGGAGGGAGACGTCTTCTCGCAGGGGGCTGCCCTGCTGGGGGCAGCCTGCAGTGCCTGGCTGCTGGCTGGAGCCGTGCCCAGGCTGCGCTCCCCCTGCCCGGCCGGGGGCTGCCAGCGCCGACCCCCCAGTGCCGGGACCTTGCGGCGTGCTGGGGCTGGAGCTCAGCTGGGGCCTTCTTGGGTGAGCCCAGGCAGTCCAGTTTGGCACCCTGTGCCTCCTGTGCCTCCGTTTCACTGTCTGCAGAGCGGAGAAGGGTCCTGACCTGCTTGCAGTGACCCCAGGGCCACCAGTGTAAAGTCTGGATGCTGTATTTTTTGCATTGAAGCCCACAGCCCTGAGGAGCTGGAGTTCCGCGCCCAGTCATCGCCAGGGCAAAAGGCAGAGTGCACTCTCCTTGCTGACTGTGTGACACGCTTCTAAAAAATCGGGCAAGTCTGTAACCCCTGCAGGATAAAGACATCTAAACGCTCACGTTACTCAAAATCAACCTGAATATATTCATGTAGAGCATCCGAGCAGCCTGCAGCTGGAGGCCAGCAGATAAGTTGCAGCACATCCCCTGCTAGAGCACCGTGCGGGGAGGGCAGCAGCCCCCGCTGTCCCCGAGCACGGTGGTTCAGGCTGGTGAAATAGCAGTTTAACTAAACCCAGTAACACAACACAGCTGAAACCGAGGAACCAGAACCCTGTTGCAAGGGGTTTGATCGGCGGTGCTCAGAGCCACAGCAGCCCGCAGGACGGGGCCGCGTGTCCCCCGGGTGGTGCGGCCCCCCTGCAGGCACCACGCTGGCCGTGGGCTGGTTTAGGGGAGGAAGGGGCTCCCTCATGCATTTCATTTCACTCCATTGATTATTATAGGCTCTTTATCTGGGCATGCCAGAGGGTACAGTGCTCAGGGACACTTTAATAGTGTGAAAATTTAATTCAAAAAACCCAAACTATGTGCTCTGCTGTGTTTGACTGTTTACCTGCTAATGTTTGCCAACCGCTATCTCATTAGCTGTACAGGAAATATAATTGATATTTCTGTAGAGAGATGACACTTGTGCCTCTGCTGAAACTGGAAGGCTTTCTCAGTGCTTCGTATCACTCCTGTTTGCTGCTTCCCATAAGTGATACTGCCTCATTTTGGGAAGGAATCCAAGAAATAAGAGCTTACCGGAGAGGCCTCTTGAAAGTATGGGCAGCTTTATGTTAGCCTGGGAGCTCCCTCGGACACAAATCTTCGGGAGGAAAGAGTGGATTCTCTGCTGTTTGCAAAAGGGCCACAAATGGGAAATAAAATGTTTGTGCAGCTCTTTAATGTGAAAAACATCCATTTTGGAGCATGGATTCTGTGCCTAGCCTCAGCGAGGCTGAGCAGGCTGCAGTGGAGGGGCTGGTGGGAGGGAAGCCAGAAACATTTCCAGAGGCCCCGGCGCCCTTGCAGCGGGGCCAGGCCCCAGGCCGGGGATGCTCGCGGTCAGCACAGGAGAGCCGCCGGCTCCCGTCCTCGGTGCCCGTGCCTGTGTCTGGAGCTGGGGTCTGTGGGGCAGGGCACGGCCTGTAGTGGGGCTGCGGAAGGCTCCGGCCTGCTTTTTGCTCTTCCCTGCCCGCCAGCTGGGTGCCAGAGAGAAGCAGCAGCGGTGCGCGCTCCGAATTGCCGAGGGCTGACAGCGGCCAGCTGGTTGCTGCGAGGCCCACGCCTGGACACCCACAGCAGGCAGCAGCACTGCATTCCGGAGGTGCAAGGTCCTGGTGAATGGGGTGCCGCAGGACACCAGACACAGCACTGAACGTGCTCCTCCTGGTCCCGGCCTTCATCCACTGAGCTGCGGGGAGCCGCAGCCGGCTGCTCGCTCTGCCCGACGCCGTGTGAGCACAACGGAAACAGCCACCGTGGAGATCGGCGGGCCGCGCCGTGGCTTCCTGCTCTTGTCACCAAAGGTATTGCTGCCACTGCTCTACTGTTCCTTCCCACGCCAACCAGTGCCCCCAGCCAACAGGAGAACGTTGTTTTCCTTGAAAGGCACCGGGGGCTGGAGGCACCCCCACGACGGAGGGGCAGCAGGCAGGGTTCTGCCACCAACAGGCAGCAGAAAGGCACGCAGAGCTGCAGAGCGGGGGTGACCGGGGAGGAAGTAGGCAGGATTTCCATCAGCAGAAGGAAGCAGGCATTAGGGGAGAGCACGCTCAGAGGAGTCATTCTCAACCATTTCCAGCCCGGAGTTAAGCAGGTATTTCTGTAAACCTGTCCGCAACAAGAACTATCCACACGGGGCTTGTTGCAAACCTACAGGAAAGAAGAATTTCTGGTTTGGTGGCTGTGTGTCCTCATGCATTTCTGTTCTTTTTTTTATTTTGAGTAAATATTGAGATCCTCTTGACCTATGAAATCTGTATAGTGCATTATTATGCATCGTGGGGTTGCTGCAAAAAATAGCTTTGCTGCCACAGCCGTTTCCTCTTTTCTCCTTCCACTGATGATAGGGTTCTGGTGTTATTTCTTGCCATAAAACCACATCACCTCTCTTCTGAGATTTGCATACAGTTCATACATAACAAGACATTCTTCCCTGGGATTAAATCTCTTGAAATCTGATCCGTGAACACATCTAAACAGTAACGCTAACAGGTAACTCAGAGATATGGAAATGTAAGTGATTCTCCAATCAATAAAGATAATTATAGTGAGAGATAGACTGACATGCAGTATCTTGAGGCTTTTTTCTTGTCTTCCAAGGCTCCCCAGAGGCACCAGAGACACTGGTGAATGTCTTTCCAAGGCTTCCTATGGCTGGGGAAAATTGTTCGCTGAAAGAGGAGCACAAGTGACACTGCCAAGTTAACAATGTGCACGTTGCAGCTGAAGCCAAACTTCTCCAGCAGACTAGGGGCAAGCAATAAGAGCACAGTCATTACCAAGAGATTTTGAATTCCATACTTCACTTTCTCATTGACATCCTATTTTTTGCTGTAATTATAGACAGCATGATAAAGAGATTAACATTATTCAGTTCTTTTCCTACTTCTTAAAACATGTCACTAATTTTGTCCAATTAGCCTTGGGTTTTAGCAGACTAAATACAAACTGCTGTCAACTTCTACAGAACCCAGGAAGAGGCAGAGGTTCATTTTCATTTTTCCCCCAAGGTTTTTAACTGTTGGAGAATGCTCTGTTTGCACGTTTCTGGAAGGTCTGACGATGCAGGTCACAGAGTATTTTCCAATATGACCAGCTGATCTTCCTCCTGGTTATAGCATCTTTGCGCATATGTGCAGAAAAACCCCTAAAGGGGACAGTGAAAATTATCAATTAAACAGAAAGCAGCTTTGTTTGAATCAGGAGCTTCCTGAGCTGGGCAGCGATGTCCCCTCCGTCCCATTCTGCCCACGCTCCCTAATCTCCTCCCGCATCCAGCAGTGTTCCCATCCAACTTGCACTTGTGGCTGCTGGCCTCCCTGTGGAAAAAAACCCTGGTTTCCTGTCCAGCCCTCATCTGGATGGTCTTCGTGTGGAAGAGGAACATTTAAACATTCTTAACACAGTTCATTTTGATTGAACTAGTGAAATGTTGCTAGTGCAAGCTTCAAGAAAGACCTTTTAAATTTTCCTGCTTCAACTTCTGTCCATTTCATGAGCCAAGACAGACACTTACGAGGTCATCTCCCCCTCTGCTTTCAGCTCCTTTAAAAAGACATGTCTGACAACTTTGATGCAACCCAAAATGCAATGCATATCTCCCTCCATGGCACTAGTTTAGATGTATAAATATATATGTACTTGGAGAGGAATGAAACTGTGAATATGGTGGTTAAGGTCATGCCATTACGGGTGGTTAAGGTCACACCATCTGACACATGTCAGATGAAAAACTCAAGCAAGAATATTCAGCAAACTGCTCGGTGCAGTTTTTCATCCTTTCTGCAGAGGGAATAGCCGGTCTCATGCAGAGCAGCTTTCAGCAGCATCGGTCTAGTCCTCCCTGCTGGCAGGTCAAGGCAGTGTGTGTTTCAAATAGCACACGGAATATCTATTCGCCTTTAACAAATGTGATGCACAAGAAAACGCCAAATTTCACTCTCCCTTTCTTCCTTCTCACCATTGTATTTAGCGGAGGAAGAGAGGAAATCGCTTCTCCCCATCCACATTTGCCTTCTGTTCTCCCTGGGATGAGAGGATGCTCCTGAAGCTTGCTTTCTACAAGTACAGACCTTGCTGTAAGGGGCCGGCCTCTGTTTCACAGGTGCTGGGGGTCAGTCCTGCAGAATGGCGTTCTCAGCTTGCACTGGGGGTGCTGAAGCGGTGCTGCCCCGTCCCACTCCCGGCTGCCTCGAGCCCTGCAGGGTTGCTGCTCCGATGTGCTCATACCACGATGATAGCAACTGATAACACCGAGCACGCACCACCGCTTACACCAGGCTTGCACTATTTCTGACTCCAAAGTACAGATGGCTCTGGGGTGGCTTTTCTTGGCACCTCCCTGCAAAACCTAGAGAGGGCATCTGCTGAAAACAACTGCTTCGAAAGAGCTGATTCCTCGCCCTCTCCCTCCCGGGTGCTCCCATCTGGATAGCCCACTGACCTCACATGCTGCACTGTGCTGGGTTAAACGCGCTCACTTTAGTTATGTACTTCCAACAGCTTCAGGCAACAAATGTATTTCATGCGCAGTCCTCCTGTACCTCTCCTTGATGTTCTAAAGCAATGAGAAAGAAGTGTTAAATTTGTTCTTGGCTACTTTTCCTTGCAACTCCCAAAGGCACCGGTTACAAACTGAATCAGTTATCAGCTAGTTAGGCTGGCAGTTCCCGAAGGTACTGCATGAATACTGATAGGGACCCATGCATTATTCAGTGCGAAGAGCAGAGGAAAATGAGCAACACGTCCAAAACAAGAACAGCAGTGGCAGTAAGGGAATAATTAGCGAGCTGTCACTTGTCCCTGTCAGTATTCCCTCCCTTAACACATGAGGGAAAATAATAAAAAAGGGTAAGATCATCTTGCAAGCTCTGCTCTTAAATATGCAGCTGGTAGGTTAAAATACAATGATAAAGGGGAGAGGATAGAGAGCTCTGATACAGTTTTCAAAAGATATGGCCTCCATTTCCATGGAGACTATATATTTTTTATTTTTTTTTAATCCCACAGGCACTGGGTTATGCAGTTAGTCCCTGCCTTAAATATCAGCCTATGTGCAACAGCATGAAGGGGACGTGGCTCTAACAGGGGGGCTTATCCCAGGGAAAATATTTAGGGTTTTTTCCTCCCTTTCTACAAAACACAACTGGAGTGTGTGTGTTTTAGAGAAACCAGGTTCACTGAAATAGGCTCTGATGAGCAATTCTCAGGCTCGGAAGCCAAGTGTGAGAGCGGGGGAATCCTGCTGGCCTGGCTGCATGCACAGCACCGTGCCCCCTGTGCACCCCATCCCTCCAGCGGGGCTGGAGGTGTCTGAGGGGCAGCCAAAACTGCAAACTAGAAACCTACCTCACACAAAGTTTGTCTTGGAGTAAATTATTAACTAATTAGCCAGTTTGTGAGCTAGTGGGAATAGAGTCGTTCTGCTGTGATCTGCTGTGTTCTGCTATTAAATAGCCTCCAAAGCTTCTCCTGCAGGAGCAGAGTGCTGTGCTGCCCGGGGGTTAGCCGTGCTGGGGAAGGCAGCACCCGTGCCCGGTGTGGCCTGGATGGTCTGAGTGCTGGGGATTTCTCCAGACCAGACTGCAACAGCAGCACGCCACGGTGCTGTGCAGTGCTGGTGGCCACCAGCACGATGCTCTGGGCCTCGTGGCCTGGCACTGCAGTGCTTGCCAGCACCACGCCTGGGCTCTGGCAAGGCAAGGACAGAGGCAGAGCTGCACGGCCAGGCTCCTTGCTGCAGGTGGAGTGCTGCTGGGGCAGCCGCTCGCCTGCCTCTGCAGCAGGCGCCCTCCATTGCCGCGTGCAGCAGCCCTCCGAGAGCTTCGGCACTGCCTTGCTAATTCCGTTTAGGGCGGGGATTTGTGCAATGCAAAGAGAAACTATTCATGGCAATGTTCGCAGTGGCTTCCCTAAAATATCCTGACATGGATTCCTCAAAGCAATCTGCCACATCACGGTGAAGCTGTGGAACTGATCAGAATAAGGAAGCGAGCAGGTCTTGAAGCACGTGGCCCACCATGGATCTGAAAATGTCAAGATTCGCCAGCAAATTTCAGCCCTCTCACATGTAAAACAACCACAGGGATCATCTACAGAGAATGCAATGTTTAGAAAAGCTATTAAAGAGCCTAGCTTCTTCCAGAGATCTCTAACACTTACGTCATTGAAGACCCACTTCTCATTTTCTCTGCCCTGATTTCTTAAAGGGAAATTTTGGACAAACTGCCGCTGAAGGCAGCAGCGCCGCCAGGCAGGTCGTGGTGCAGCAGGACCCCCGCTGCCCAGCTCCCGCAGCAGGGGGCAGGGGGCTTGAAGGCCTTGTCCGGGCAAAACAAAGGGGAAGAAGGGAAGGGAAGGCTGGAAAGAATTGTCTGCGAGGGGCTTCTGCCCAGCTTCACAGGAGAAGCTCCTCAGCAGCCTTCTTCTTGCTCTGGGAGGATGTCTCCTGTGAAGTCACTTTACATTGGGGTACTTAAATGACAAGTCCCTTCTTTTTCCCAAAATATATTTCCTTGCTTTTTCCTGCTTCTGCATAGCAGCCAGTAGGATAAAAACACTCCATATATAGTTTTGTGCTATAAAAGTGCATCCAAAGCAAACCATTTTCATGTTGGGTTTTTATAAGTTCTTTCAAGTTACTGACTAATCCTTGCCCAGCCTCTGACATGCCATGGTTTCCTTTGATATCTGGTCCCAGATTTGCACAAATGGCTACATTTGATTGACACAAGATGTTGTAGATAATCCCCTATTTAACCTTTATTCCAGCACAAATTTACAGGAAGTTTTTGGTTTATCAAATATCTTTCTTGGATGTCCTTACACTATTAACTGGGTGGCCATTTTCATTCACATGTGTTATGCATTTTTCTAGGTCCTTGATGAGCAAGCCTCTAGATTATATTTTTTAATCCCACAAAGCTTGTGTATGTACTGGGGGAAGAAAACCGGGGAGACTACATATCAACTGAACAAGCATCTGTGGTGTCACATGCCGTGTATTTCTGCATAAGCACCCACAGGTTCTTCAGCCTCCCTTGCTGAATGAGATCCTTGTCACGGATGAATATTCATAGGGGAGAACTCGGAAGAGCTGTGATTTTCAGGAGGAGGAGTGTGCTTTCCTTGATGCTGCTCTCGTGTACAGTCAGCCCCAGGTGATGCCTCCCAAGCTCCGAAGACTGGGCTGGAAAAGCAGCTCCCCACTGGCACAGAGCCTGGTGCTGAGCAGGCCACAGCCCATCAGCAACCAGCGCCTGCCTACTGCGGCAAAAGGGGTTACTCCGGTTTGCCTAGCAGGGATCTCTCCCCCTGACCTCCATGTGGCTTTAAACCAGCCCAGATCAAGTGTTCCATTTTTCCATTATGCTTGCAAGACAGATCCTAAGCTCCAAAATCCAAATTCTAAGTGTAAAAGAGATTTCTGCCCTGCTCTCAGTAGGTTTTCGTTGCTTAGCCCTTTCCGTTTGATACAATTCATTTTCCCTCCCATATTTCCATGCTGCACTAGCGGCACAGACGGCAGGACCAGCTCTGCTGACGGCATCATTATTGCTGTCACATACGCGTTATTGACAGGCCGTGGTGAGCACTGGGAACCTTATGTTCTGCCACTTCCGCTCGGCTCTTCGCATCCCGGCTCTGAATTACAGGACCTTTGTTTTCCACCCGCTGGATGCGGCTGCGGTTTGATTACGGGAGGATGCGCGATTTAACTGGCGGAGAATGAATAATTTGGCACAGAGTATTCCTTGTTATTCTGTCAAGGAGTCTGTGTGTCAATCGATGGGCTAACAATTATGATCAATGTCAACAGGAAAAAACAAAGAAACCACCATTAAGCAGCCGGCAACGTGCGCAGGCACGAACGGCCTCGCTGCTGGCTGCTGTGGCTCGGCGGGCAGGGTGTGCTGCCACGGAGGACAGCGGCTGCACCCATCAGGAGGGGATGGGGCAGGACAGCAGATGGCCCTTCCTCCACCCACGGGCCATTGGCTGGGCCCCTTCTTGCCACTTTGGATTTTAATCACCAAGATGCAAGATTCGGAACCCAAGAGCAAATCCAGCCCGCACGCCGCATGCTGCACGTGCCACGTGCCTGTTCCGGCCGAGGCTGGGCAAGCCCGGTCTGCTGCTGACGGCACTGCAGCAGCCAGTCCATAAACATGCTAAAGGCACCCTGACTTCTCCAAAGAAACTGAGCCATGACCTGCTCTGGCTGCTTTACATTTGTACTCCAGTGCCTGAGACACCAGGAGCGTGTCTGCTGGCCTCGAGTCCTGGGGGAGCGCACGGCCCAGGCAGGAGCAGGGCACCAGGAGGGGTGCCCAGTGGGGATGGCTGGGTGCTGGCACACGCCTCCCACAGGTGCCCACCACGGCTGGATTCCTCCCCCGGCCCCGTGCGCAGTCTCAGCGCCGGCAGCCACAGCCGCTCTCTCCAGCGTTGGTCGCTCCTTCGCTTCTTGTTCGGCGTGCCCCCATCTGCAGGGATGGCGAGGGGCGTGCGATGTGCAGTGCCAGCGCAGGCTGGCATCCGAGCAGCTGGGGCTTGATGTGAGCGTGCATGCCTGGGGCTGGCAACACCTCCCGTAATTAATGCAGCTCAGACACACCTGATGTGCCATTCGAGGGAGACGCGAGAGCATTTCAGAAGAATGCTTGATGCCCTCTGTCACTCATTGCCAGGAATAATGCTCCTCTGCTGTCACACCGTGCTCATAGGATGTTGAATTAAACAGTGGGTCTTTTGATGCTGCTGAAGTAACTGTTGCATTAATTATCCATAGAATTTGCACATGCACCTTACATAGAGAAAAAGGTGTGCTTCCCCAAGACTAATACATATTTGAATTCTCAGCCCCCACCCTTCCAAATCACACATCAAGTCACTTGGACTTCCAGAATGCATTGTGCCGACTTGCTTTCTTCATATTGTTTATTAATGAACCGAACCTTGAAAGTATGAGATCTTTGCCAGAGGTTATTTTTACTACCACGTTAGTTAAGGCTGAGAGTATTATTTTACACACCAATGAATAATTTACCTGCCATTAAAAAACTTATTCTGAAACAATCATCAGCTCTGGCCATCCATTACCTGTACAGCTGCATGTATGCATCTAGACCGTACGGGAAGTGGAATTCCATATGTACGGCATGTTTGCTGCAAAGTTGTGGTGGAAGGAATGACTTAAATGGCTGTGTAAAATGAAATGTCCACGGCACCAGAATTTTCATGAGATGTGGCTAAATCTGTAAGTTTATAGCATTATTATTATTAATAATATTAATAATAATAATAATAATAATTGCGATACCACGTTTTTTGCTTGTGCTTTTTCTGAGATCTCTATTTTTCCCCTTATATTCTCCATGTCTCCTGATTATTTATAGTATACCAGACCTCGAGCCTTACAAAATACCATGCATGACTTCTCCTTGCACTCAGTGCTGAGGGAGGCTAGGCACTTTTGGTAAAAGATTTAGCTTATTAATAGAGTAAAGCTAGAACAAAGCTCCGTAATTTGGTATTAGCTTTCCCAACCTGATTGTGTTTATTTAGAAAGCAGCTAAGACACAGGCATGTGGGGCTATAAATCAGCAGAAAATCAAATGCTAACATGTAAATAAATTGCAAATCAGCTGAGAAATTGGTTTCATTTTGAGACGATAAAGCATATTTCTCCTGTACTGATTTTATAAGGTGCCCCTTAAGAATTGTAATATTTCTGTGTGGTAATGATAAACATTAGTGAGTTGCTTTAGAAATGAAAAAATGGCAACCCTGTGGGGATTTGAAAAACATATGCACTTCAAATTTGAAAATCCAATTTAACTGTCCATTATATGGAGAATAAAAAAAGGTAAGGATAGGATAATTTTGCAGTTACACAGCATTTGACTAAATCTGATTCAGGGATGACAGCTACACTTTAAAAGCTACATGTCTGAATGTAAGGAGACAGCAAATCATTTATTTATGATTGTAATCTAGCTCCTGTCTAACAAGTTAACAACTGTGCAGAGTGCTCCCTGAGTGGAGGCAGCCTGTGTAGGCTTGTCAGTTAGCACTTTTTAAAACACTTTTCATAGAATTTCTGTAAAAAAAATATATAAAATAAAATAAAAGAGACAAAAGAGAGTCCCTGTCAAATTTACCAAAACAAGCAGATGTTAAAATTGCAAAAGTTTGAAGAAACAAATCCTGCTCTTAATTTCACACGAAGCACCTTTTGCACCAGCTGCACGGTGATCAGAGAGGCGAGCACAAGCGCCGCGGGCGTTCGTTCGCACCGACGCACTGCTCGGCCGCCCTTGCCTCGGCCGGTGCAAGCCATCACCTCCAGCACCGGAGCCTCCACGAGCTGGGGCTCCTGCAAGGGCCCCAGCGGGTGCAGAGGGATGCCCCTTTGTCCCCCACTGTCTCCTCTGGAGGTGGCACCTCGGGCTTCGCTCTGGTACCCGTGTCCGCACAGTCGGTAGCGCCTGCAGTGTGCTCGGCCCGTCCATCTCTGCGTGTCCTGACTTTGGAAACCGCTTCGGCTGTTCCTTGGATTACATGCAGGCAGAAGAGTGATGTGTTTGTAGTTGTATCTGTCTCACACTGAAGTGTTGATGCAAAAATGCTTTTTTTAGGGAAACTAAATCACAGGAACAGGTATGAAGAACTATGAACAGATAGTATTTACCCAAGAGCTCTATTGTGATAGTGGTAATCTAATATCAGCATTATATATTCTCTCATTTTAAATCCTCTTGCCACCAGAGGTCTAGAATGTGAATAATGAGCTGTGATGTTTTCCTCGAGAGTAACAGGAAGGAGCTGGTGAGCCCATGGGCCCCGTGTCCACGTCAGACCAGCAAGCAGAACCGACCCCAAGGTGTGGGGCTGACCAGCAGGAGGACGTGCGCTGCAGGATGAGCTCCCTGCGTCTCCCTTGGAGCAGACAAGCCCGTGGCAGGAGAGGTGGCGGGCACATCCTCCAGAAGGAAAGGGGCACAGCTGGAGGCAGTGGCTCCATGTGGCGTGGCTAAGGGACAGCAGCAAGGGATCAGAATAACTGCTGGTTTTCACAGGGGATACTCACGGGATCTGTTCTGGAGCCAGTGCTGGAAGAGGGGATGGTAAATGATCCAGAAAAGGCAGTGACATGGCAACATTTGTGGATAACTCAATGTTATCTGTCTTTCTAAAGGCAGTAACAGTTACAAAAGTTGCAGAAACACATCTCCGGAGTGAGGGGCAAGGCAGAGGCAGGTGAAATTCGAGGTAGCTAAATGTAAAATCCTGAACTCCGTGGGGGTGTAGAACCAGAACTCCCATCCTTACACACACAGAGGCCCTGGACTGATGGCCACCACCGAGAAGACAAAACCAAGGGCTGCAATAACTAATGCTGTGAAAGCACCAGCTCAACATCCAGCAGTGGCCTAAAACCAAATTAAACAGGGAATTATCCCTAAAAAAACAGGGGACCCAAGTAAGAGCACTGTGCTGCTATAGACGTCTGTATAGCACCCATGCCCTGAGCCCTGCATTATTCTGTCCTTACCCCATGCCTCGAAGATGGTGATAAAAGCAAGAAAGGTACAGAGCGGGACCACAGGGATGAACAAGGATAAAAGGCAGGATTTCCTGGGTTAAGGCTTTTTAGCCTGGAGAAGAGGTGTCTGAGGAGGGACACAACAGGAATCTATGAAGCCAGGGCAGTGATTAAGGATTTGCTGTTAACTCTTTCTCACAAGATAAGCAGGGCTGTGCAGGGGAACTGGCAGGCAGCAGGCTGAAGCTGTGCAGAGAAGCAGGCTGTTTGCTCACAGCAGTGGGCAAATGCCTGGAGGGAACACAGAGCAAATGGGAAGATACGGGCAAAAAGTTTGGGTGTCAAGTCCCTTGTACATTGAATGAAAAATTCTGACTCAAAGAGGGGTTGTGGTTTGCTACAGGCCTGCAAAACAGGGGTCACACTTTCCTTTGCATTTCCCACCAGCTTATGATCAATTTTTAAAAAGGATAATAATAATAATAATAATAATAATAATAATAATAATAATAAATAATGCCCTATTCTGATGATTCGATATGGTGCAAATCCCCTTCCTCCTGAGCAGATTAGAGCTACTTATTTTTGCAAGGTGTCTACACATTTGTATCCTTCTCTTCCGCTTACGGAAAAAAGATCTGTCTGCTTCCCCCCGCTATGGCACGGCGCTATCCTGCAGGTGTACAAAGCCGCTCCAGATGTGGTTGCGAGGCAGCCTGGCTAGCAAATCCAGTGGAAGCTGTGCTGTTTATTGCGCTTCAGAATCAGAGGCAACCAAACCAAAGGGAAAGTTTGAAATTGTGGTTGTCAGATAGTATCACCCTCACACCGTCTGCTGAATGTTAATAAGTGTAAGTAAACAGAAGTCTCTGACTGTTTATTTATCTTGGATTAGGTCAGTGGCTGAAAATATACAGTTTTGCTTTTTCAGATAAAATAATTCTTTTTCAGATAGAAAAATGCTGGTTTTGTCATTCACGATTTTCCCTCTTTTGACTTAGAGAGAGAAATGTAACTTCACAGTCTTAGCAATGCAGGTAAAGCTTGGTTTTTAAATGATACTCTGCCATTAAGAAAATATGTAAAATATGGTTTGAAAATAACCACTAGTAGATTCTTTTTGGAAAAAAAAAAAAAAAAAAAGAGTAGAACAGTTAATGCCGTACTGTTTATTGCAGTCTTTCTGGCCACTTGCTGAACGGATTACTCTTCTGCTGGAAAGGTACGGCCTACAGTGTTATTTAAATTGGATTAAAAGTAAAAGTGTTCTAGATAATGTAAGAGTCTTCCCAACTCGTTTTTCTTGAGGAATAAGAAAATTTTAGAAATCAATCAATTAATTAGGATCACTGAGGTCCTAGATAATTGCAGTTTTCCCTCCCTATGTCCTCATGCTTTCTATGCCTCAAAAGAACAAAAAAAAAATGTTATTACTGTGTTTTTGAAAACGAACCATTGGTTCCTATCATGTCATCGTGCAGCGGGGATGTGTCCCTGCTGGTAATTACACAGTGAAGAGACTGGAAATATCTACATGGCTGATTGACAGCTACAGCTAAGTAAACAGAGCCTTCTGCAATCACTGGCAGTCTGGACGAAGGCTGGGCTTGGCTGCAGTTTGGCAGCAAAAGCCAGGAGGCCGTGGAAAATGGCACTGTTAAACCAGCCGGCAATCTGTGGGGTCTTCAGAACCTTATCATCCATGCGAGTCAACAACTGTGCTAAATTGAAATTGTAGAGTTGATTAAACGATGTATTTAAGGCCCCATAAAAGAAAGCAAGCAAGCCAGGAAGGGAGAGGTGCGTGCGCGGTGCGGGGGGAGCAGCAGTGCAGGGAGGGTTTATCTCACCGCGAGCAGCAGGCTCAGCCACTGATCTAATCAAATTATTCAGCATTAAAAAACTGCCAAGGCATTCCAGTGCTGCAGCTTCCAGAGGCCCAGCTGGGATCAAATGCTAATCAACATCTCCACGATATTTATTCCCACTGTCAGTCTGGTACGTGTTTGTTTTCCGAGCACTGCATACTAAACTGAAAGATCAAGATGAATCGGTGGAGATGGGAGATGACGAGCAGCCGGGCTAAACGTATGGAGAAAGCACCGGCTCTCCAGGAATGGGGGCCGCGGGAGGGGGCACTCACAGAGCCGGCAGGCAGAGGGGATGGAGACCCCCGGGTGCACCCCCAGCCCCTCTCGTCCCCTGCACAGCAGCCTCCAGCCTCAGCCCCGCTGCCCGCAGTGCCCTGAAGCCAGGTCCCAGGGACGGCTTCATCCTGGCAGTGGCGCAGGCTGGGTCCCAGTGGGCACCCTGGTGTGCCTGGGGACAGACAGCACCAGGCGCTGGCCACGGGAGCTTTTACCCGTGTGCAAACCTCTGAGGTCCTCCTTAAACTCTAGCCATCGGAGGGCTTAGAGACTAATTAATTTCCTTTTTGTTTTTCAGAGTTTCATTTTTAAATTACAGTCTTCCCTCCTCTCTAATAAATACTCAACAATTAAAGCTTTTTTTTCTCCGACATGCGATTCCAACATCTCAGTGTCCCACCCTCCTGTCACCTTCCCTGCCATAAACAGATTCGTAAAAACTGCTTTTGACGCCCCAGCTGCCATTAGCCACTTAAAATCCCATAATTATCATCCTATCATGGGCCTGTTAACGAGCAGTAAAAATAAGGCCATTGAATATGGTAATTTATTCGTAAATTAGCCTAATGAGAATAGGTTTCAGACACTGTTTACTTTCTAGCTGCCTGTTTCGGTGCGCGCAGGCTGGCTGCGCCGGGATGGCGGAGCTGCTGTCGGCACCGGCACCGCCTGGGCTCCGCGTGGCGCCGCGCTCGGCGGCTTTGGCACCCGCGTGTCCGTGCCCGGCCCTGCCGCAGCGCCTCGGCTCCGCAGGGATCCTGCTCGCACCTCGCATTCCTCTCTGCTGGCCTCACCGCCGAGCTGATGGTGCCCGTGGTGGAAAAGTGTGCTGTCAGCTTCCCGCTCCCCCGAGACTTCCCAGCCCGTGTCGGCAGTGCTCTGTGTTGTCATCTTTTGCTTCCCCAGCCTCTTAATTTGTGGAGGTCAAAGACACGCTACCTAGAAACAAGAGCCAGCCTAGAACGGCAGACTAACGCTGTCTCATCACAGAGCAGTTTTCGGCAGACCATCGCAGCCTGTCCCGGTGCTTTCCAGAGCTGAGGAAAAATACCAAGGAAAAAGGGCAGTATTGTGCTGCGCACTTGCAATGCAAAATAATAAGCACTTGTCCAGTTTTAAGAAGGCAAAGAGTGAGGATTCAAAGGGAGGAGTAATTGGGAGGAAGCCTGAGCACTGCAAAAATAACTCAGAGGGAAGAATCTGAAGGTGCTTTTAGAAAGCAGCAGGGGCTGGAGGGGTCGGCAGCGCTTGGCCGTGCCCCATGGGGAGCAGCAGCCCCCCCAGGGCGGTGCTCACCACGGTGCTGCCCATGCTCTCATCCCTCGTTCCGGACACCTCTGGCCCATTTCTCCAGCTATTTGTGAGTGCTAATTCCCAGCAAGCAAAGACAAGGCTATTCCTCACAGCACCACGTATGCAGCACCCCAGACCCATGAGACGACCCCATCCGCCACACGCTGTGGTCCTGGGGAGGGGAGACGGCTCTGCAAGGCAGCGGCTGAGCCCGCGGAGAGGGGCTGGTGGCAGAAGAGAGGAAAGCAGGAGCTGCCCCTTGGTGGCAGACGCTACTGACCTGAGGGTGGAGACCTTGTGCTCCGCGTGCTCAGGATGATGCAGACAGTAAGGATGCTCTTTGGTGGCCAAACATTGGCTAAAGCCACAGCCCATTCCTCAGAATTTAAATGCCCATAAATCAGACCAGGAGGAGGAAGAAGGATCCAGTACTGACTCCGTATCGAATCCCATAATGGCAGGTCTAAGCACTTTGGCACCTGGGCAGCTTGTTTTTCCTAAGCTCCATCTTTACAAATAGTTATTCTCAGGCAGTGGAGTGGTAATAAACCCTGAATGAATGAGGATGAGAGGTCCTTTCAGGGAAGAGGTGAAGAGCTCTTGACTATGAGCCTTTCACCCTCTAGAGTATTTTCATTCCTAGGCTGGCTAAAAGCCAGGAAATAAATCTGCACGGCCAGAGCGCCTCAGCCAAACCGCGAAGCCAGAGCGTGCAACACCCCGGGCACCGCCGCCCTCCCTGCTCCCCGTTCCCCACGGGACAAGGCTCAAACCACCCCCATGACCCCCACCGGGGCCGAGCTGTGCCGCGGGTGCTGGGGCTGTGGAGATGCAGCTCGGGAGCACGCCTCGGCCCACGAGTGGCTGCAGCGTGGGTCTGATCCAGCAAAGAAGGGTCCGCAGCGCTGCTGCCGGAGTGGTGCACAGGGGCCAGGGTGGGTGGGAATGGGGGGTGCCTCCGTAAGCCGGGGGGCTCGGCCGCAGGCAGCAGGGCGGCTGCAGGGCTCGCAGCAGGTTGCTGCCATGGCACCTTCCCGAGAATCCCGACCGGCTCCAGCGCCCAATTCCTGCCTGCTGCGGGGAGCCCAGAGAGAGGAAAGTCCCGGCGATGGTCCCAGCCGTGTCACCCCAATTGCTCCTGTTTGTCAGGCGGTGGCTGCAGTCATCGTGCTTCGCAGTGGCTGTACTCCTGCTTTCCATCTCCTAATTTAATTACAGCTTGTTTCTTTACTAATTATAATGCTCAAATCAGAGAAGAGCTTAAGGCCACTGTTGCAGGGAGGCTAGTGGCTGTCTCCTTCTTGCTAAGATGGCCCCATTATAATTGCACTTCCTTCTGACGGAGATTATAAACACTTTATGTCAAACCACTTCCCAGCAGTTCTCACAGTGTGAAAACGATTGAGGTCAGGAGATGCACACAACCTACCCATCAGCTCAAGTATATTCCTCAAACACTGACACGCAGTCTAACTGCGGGGAGGTCACCTCTGTAAGAAACAATCCTTCCAGACGCTGAGCAAGTACCAAATTGCCGTGTTGGAAAATAATCGTGTGGAACACATTGAAACTAGCTCCCTAGGTAATAAATGGTTAACAAAAGCAGCCACTTCCATCCAGCATAAACAGGGACATAATCGTTATAAATAAGTTAACCTATTAGTGTATTGTCATAAAAGCACATCTCGTAGCTAGACACAGAAGACACTAACATTTAACTCTTGGAACAGCCTTGTCTGGAAAAGCTGTAAAAGAGGTAAAAGGCTCAGCAGGAGTAGGTGCAGCTCCCAAACAATGCAGGGCGAGTGAGCATTGTGGAGCAGCAGGTGTCTGCTGGATTGACGAGTACGTGCTGCCTCCCCCTTGCTCTCCTCCCTCCTCACGCATCCTTGCATTTGCAATTTTGATTCAAACAGAGATCAGGTCAGGTATGAGACTTGCTTCTTGTGCTTTTCTATAATCCTCATATCTTCTCCATGAGCACACAGAGCTGCTCCGGTACAGGGCACCACACGACAAGCGTGTGTGTATGTAGTTCATCAGCAAGGCAGAGAAAGACCACCTTTGGCTGCTCGTTTTATTATGAACTTGTTCCTTGTTACCAAGAGCCTCGCATGTTTTCAGGAAATCGTCTCACACATGCACAGGTGCATTCAGACAAACAAAGCTTATTCCAAGACAATGATTTTGTTTACAAACAAAGGGGTGTTTATGGAAACTCTGCTTTCGGAGGTGACCTGGAGCAATGGGCAGTGAGCTACCAGCTGCCTCCCAAGAAAGCCTCAGCCGGCCGCTGGCCTCCCTGCCCCGGGCAGCACTCACAGCCCCCATGGGCAGCCGTGCCATGGGGATGGGGGCTGTCCTGGGGGGCAGCGGGGGCTCTCCTTGGGGATAGGGGGCTCTGCTTGGGGTGGGGGGGCTCTCCGTGGGGATGGGGGGGCTCCCTGCCCACCGCCGGTCCTTTGTGGCGTGGCATCCCCCCAGCGAGGAGCGGGGGCATGCTTCACAGCTCGGCGCTTGGCGGGGATCCAGCCTGAAATGAATGCATGCAAATACATGGATCTTAGATCGTTTACTTATCACATATGGGCCTATTTGCAAGTTTGTAGCAGAAGTAGCATATTTTGTAGATTTGGGGGGTGCTTTTCTGTTTCCAGACAATTTCTTCGTCTCTACAGTTATCAGCCATTAAAGCAGCTCTGGAAAATGCAGAAAAGACAGTCTCGTACCTTTGTCACAACACGCGCGTCTGGTGTCACAACAGCCCTTCATAAAGGCAGATTCACTGGGGCAGCTAACCCGAGAGTCGCTGACTCTCAACCACAGCTCTCTGAATATGTTTCATTTGAAAACAAGGATTTTTTTTTCCCTTGTTTTTCTGGCTGAAAAGTCTGTGATTTGTTTCAGCTCTTTTACAAGAGGGGCCCGTGTCCAGAAGCAGAGTGCAGGAACGAAGGAGTAGCTGAGCCGCGCTCAGGAAGAAATCGTTTTGTCCCTCCCTCCCTCTCTCTCTGAATCTTTCCCTGCAGTGGGTGGGCAGTTTTTGAAAAGCTGTTTGAAGAAAGTCTTGAGTCGCCCCTGCTCATTCCAGGCTCTTGCCAAAATTAACAGATTTATGGCACAACGTTTAGTTTGAATCAAGTTTTAAAAATGTAATTTGCAAGAGATACATTTTTTTTCCTTGCTCAGACACGTTATTTGCCCATTAATGTGCACCACAATTTCAGATGCCTAATGACTGTTCAAATCTCTTCCTGCTCATATAAAATGTTGCTGTTGTTATTGTGATTAAGGGCAACTCATTGCTTCGCAATACAAATATCCTGCAGCCAGAAGAAGGACGATTAATTCTCAGAAGAGGGGAGTGCCCCGCGTGCTGGGCAAGGGGAGCAGGTGCGTGAGGACCCCCCAGCCCCAACCCCGCCGCAGCACATGCCCTCACCCCCCGCCCTGGCCGCATCCGGACGTGGTGCTGGTGCTGCCCCTGCCCGCTGCTCCCCGCACGGCCAGCAGGACCTGGGGCTGGGAAGGGCCGGAGGGTCCCGGTCCCCGCGGGGGCAAGGGCACGCCTGCTGCAGCGGGGCATGGGGAGTGCGGGGAGGGGGCTCAGGGCGAGCGCTGGGCGCTGCGCCCCCCTTGCCTACACTCCTCACCCCCCAGGCGCTCCGACCCCGCACCGCTTCGCTCCTACCAGCAGCTTCAAAACCACAAAACAGCCCGAAATCTCCCTCTGACGACTGGATGCGAAGCGAGCTACTATCACTGTTTGAATGCCCTCACATATATTGACATTTTGGTACCAAGGTTAATTATAACTGGTTATTCTTAAATGAAACCACAAACACCCTTTTCCCCATGTTTTATTACTTTATAACTCACCATATAAACCTGATTCCTATAACCATAAAACAAAGCTGAAACGAGTTGGACATGTACCAGTGAGGAGAAAAAGAAATAGCCGGAGGGGCCTCTCAGCTGTGCAGTAATGTATATCCATGTGGATTTCTGCGTCTCCTACTCTCGCAGAAACTTAATATTCCAATCAGCTACTGAGCTACTGCATTAAGAGCCAGCGAGCGCATCAGTGCCCCTATAGCTGAGGGAATATTACTCACCGGGTCATGGTCGGCTGAGTAAAATACAACCCTCATATATCATCATAACTGCCAGCAAATGACAATTATAATTGAGACGGCAATAACTAGGAAAGAGTTCTTTAATTTAACATCCAATTATTACAAGTTATCACTCCTTAATAAATGTAATATAACAGACAATCAATGTTGCATGCGACGGGCCAGGCTGCATTGGGATGGGAAATTTATATCCTGGGGAAAAAATACTGTGTGTGTGGGTTCTGCTTTTAAAAGTCTGCAGTGGTTGTGATAAGTGTAGCAAGAACTCGAGCTATAAATAGCTGGCTGCCATTGCCACATTTGCATATGTACAATAGCTCTAGGCCAAGGGGAGAAAAAAAAGATTACTTCTCCCCTGTGTAGTAAAATAAGAACAACAATAGAAAGCAAAGCGTGTAGTGTGAGCACTCCTTCCCTGCTCCAGCTCAAATGAGCACTTTAAAAGGAGAGTACAGCAAAACCTGATAAAAATCACCTTAATAGCAAAGGACATGATTCTGATCAGCTTCAAAGGGGAATCACAGTGAGCAAGCTATTTAAACCTTCGTGAAATCAGATCATTTGGGTATTAGTGTTTTTTCCCGTGCCCTTTCTGAGCATTTCCATGGTAAAATAAGATGTGCATATTAATCGAACCCCGTAACGGTCCCAGACTGGTGGAGAAAGAAGGGTGTATTTCAGCGGTGCGCAGCGTGGGAAGCCCTGCTCCGGGTTTCCGCAGCCATGAAGGAGGCCTTTGTGTGCCTGCCCGCAGGTGCCCAGCGCCTCCCGCCCCGCTCAGCGCCGGCTCTGCTCCCGGCCCGGGGCGGCCGCGTGCCCCTCGCCAGCGGGACCCCGCGGGGACGCCGCACGCCCGGGCACAGCGGGTGGTGCTGCGTCTGCGGCATGCGGCAACCCCGCGTCCCCTAAACCCCACCAGGGCTCCTGTGCACAGGATAATTGCTTATTTTGCGTGGCTCTGCGCTGGGAGGGAAGGAGTGCTGTTAGATTTCTCTTTTACTTTTACCCCCAAATTAAATTTTCAGTGAAATCTGGTTCGTATTTTTTTTCTCTTGTCTGCCCCACCACAGAAAGCATCTGTTTTGTTTTCTCAAGCTATTGGCCAAAAAAGTTCATTTTCTTTTCTCCTTAAAGCAAAGCCTCGTGCAGGCTGAAGCTCGAGAGCAGGACGGGCTGGCTGCCCAGGGCACGGGTGGAAACGGAGTCCTGGAGCTCCAGCAGCCCCCCGGAGCAGACCTGCCGGGGGAAGAGCCCTGCCCCATGGCGCCGTGTGGGGCTGCTCCTCTGCAGCGGGGACCCGCGAGCTTCCCCCTCAGCCGCCCTCGCCAGGCTTCAGCGCCAATTCTCCTGCACCAGCCCAAACGCTGGTTTACGTGGGCTGGCCACGGGGACGGAGCAGCCTTGATTTCTTTGTCTCTATATGAAGCGGATCTGCAGTAAATTGGAGAGGCTGGTTTGTTTGGTTGCTGGGTTTTTGTTGGGCGTGTTGTGGCTTTTTTTTAACTGACTGATTGGCTGACATCTATTTCCAAGGAGATCATTGACAGGGAGAGAATACACAGTTTACTCAACCACAGTGGAATACAGAGCCATTTGCATCGAATAGAAAAAAAATTAATTCTACTTGAAATGCATGTATGTGTCAGAAACACTTGACACATAAAGTAGAAAAAACATTGCTTTGAATCTGTAACATTTATTGTACTGCACGTGCTACACAAATAAAATACATAATTACTAGACAGGCATAGATAAATTATCATCTTAAAAATTTCACTTTTTTATCACACTCCATTTGCAACCTGGACATTTTGTAGTAACAACCTGTATTTTCAGATGCCTCAGGAAAGCAGAAGGCACTTACGGGGTCCTGATTCCGGCAGATCTCAGCAGTGTGCAAATCCAGGCCAGCTCCTGCTTTGTGCTTACCTTGTCAAGATCATAATCTCAGCTTGTGAGTTTAACCACAAAATGTTTTTAATAATGGATCTTAACACAAATTGAGGCAATTTTGCTTTTTTGATTAAATGACTTTTAAGTAATAAAACACAAAGTGCGTTTAAACCCCACTGGTAATTACCAACTCTTTTCAAGTTTTGCTCGTCTTCCAATTAGGCGGGTGTTTGTCAAAGCACAGCAGAGGAGCTGTATGCGCGTGGGACGCTAGGGGCGGTGTCACCGCACGGGGTGATGTCACAGCGCGGGGTGATGTCACCACACGACATGACGTCACAGCACGACATGATGTCACAGCATGGAGCAGGGCTGGGGGCACCGCGGCCAGGCTGGGGCATGGGGACCGGGAGCCTCCGCGGGGCCTGGCCGCCCTTCCCAGGCCAGGTCCCAGGGCCGCAAGCCAAAGCTGTGGTTTCTCGTGCACCTCACACACCCCCGTGGAAACCCCGCTCCCTGGAGTTTGTCCTCTGCCGCCAGATCTAAGTGACAGCCCTTACAGAGCCGAGGCTCTGTGTTTCTCTGGGGGGTACAACAAAATCTGGCCTTGATGCCACCAAGGGCCATTTTGCCAGCCCTGCCTGTGCGCATCCCAAGCTGAGAGGCATTTGTCCATGATTAACGGGAAGCAGAAGGAACAGTGACACAAGGAAATTAGCTGCTACTTGACCAAGGTTGCCAGACATGGTGTCAAGCAGCCCCTCCACGGCAGGGTGACAGTGCTGATACCGGCAGCAGTGCTAATAATCATCAGCTCACTCTGCTGGGGAGCCCCAAGTCCCCAAACACAAATGAAGCCCTGGACAGCTTACAATTTTTTTAGGACAAGAGTATATAAGTGGTTGTAAGAAGCAATAACAATAGGAAAAAATATTGATCAATACAGTTGCCAGAGTGAGGTTGCTGTGATCGTAAAGAGAGGTGCGCACACTGCTAGGAGATGTAAAACCTTGAACAAATCACTTTGGTAACTTGCTGTTAGCAAAGGCCTCACCGCGCCGCCGCGTCAGCCCCTGTGGTGGAAGCTGGCAGAACCCTTGCAAATCTCTGGAAGTCCCAAAGAGGATAAGTAGAAGGCAGTTCAGCTGGGTCTTGCTTTCCGTTCCCCAACCAAATTACACATTGTTTTAACTTGTCTGCGGCACCTGGTAACAACCCTAACTTCTTCAGAAAGGGTTCCGTGTTTCATTTCCTCTCATTCAACACCAATTACAGAGCACCTGAGATATGAGAGGAGAGGTGCAGCCCCCCTCCACGTGCCTCTGTGTCCCGTCTGAGAGCCGGAGCAGGCAGACCGGTACCGGCTGTGACGTTTCCCTGGAGCTCTCAGGCCTTCGGGATTTTCACGTTCTCAGTCTCAAACTGCAGCCAGAGGTGCTGGGATCAGGGGGACCTGGAGGTGCGGGGTTTGTGCCAGCCTTCCGATCTGCCTCCTTCACGGGGCCTGGGGACTGAGCCAAATATTTCCTGTTACGATGGTCAGCTCAGCCCTGGTGTATGAGGAGCAGCACGGGCTGGCACCCACAAACTTACATGGGTGTATCGGCGTCCCTCAAGATCCATCCCTGGTGCCCTGCAGGCTGCAGGTGGTGCTCGCAGCCCTGAGAGGCACGGGGCAGCCCTTGCTTCGCAGAGACTGAGCGCTTTCCTGGCGGTGCTTCAGCCACGGAGCAGTTAAATGCTGCATGGGAAGGTTTCCTCCTCCCCAGCTCCCCCCAAAACTGTAGTAACATCTTAAGTAGAAGCATCAGACGGACAAGATAAAGGCAAAGCCCTTCTGCAGGAGGATTTGTCTTTCAAATCTAGATTAGCAATTGGTGTTTGGGGAAGATGGGACCGTAATCTGATTGAATAACGGGAGTTTGTGATATCAATCTCCTTGAGTCCCATTGTCTTTGTGCTGCTTTGTAAATTAATATTCATTTTCATCTCTACATTTATGCTGAATCTCTTGTGCTTCTTGTCTCTCAATGTTTGATGAATTACAGTCCTACGTACTGGATGCTGTGCACCAGAATTAGCATTATATTTTGTTCCTTCACCTTATACACGTGTACAGCAGGCACGAGAAGAGGAGCTGAGGCTGCGGGGCCAGAGCTGCTGGTGGGCACAGGGTGGGCTCGGTGAGCCCCAGCACCAGCTTCCCCACAGCGCCCAGGCAGCTCTCCTGGCATGGTTCACTGCTGGTGCCACCTTCCCCAAAATTCAATTTTTTCCCCTTCCCTTAGAACATTGCATCTTGTTCAATCCTTCCCCTGTCACACAAGCTCCAGCACTGTTTCAATTGGATTCCAAAAATAACCTCTTTATTCACACGGCTCATGCTATTATATCGTAGTACAGCTCGGGCAGGCGAGGGGTCATTCCATTATCCAGGAACGAGATAACTGAGTATTAGGGCAGCCAGACTCTTTGACTCTCTGCCCTGTGGTAATGGGCCTTTTTTAAGGGCATTAACCAATGTTTCTACTTAGGTATTTGACAAGAGTAAAGGTAACATTGCCATTTAATCCTCCCTTTTCTTATTTTTTTTTCTTTTTTCCCCTTGCCTATAGACAGCACTCACACATTTACTTCTCTTCAAGTGTTCAAACTTCAGAACCACAGAGCTCATTTTCACTGCACCTCTCCCTGGAAGCCCTGGCCCCCAGCAGGATGAAATCCTCCAGGGGCTCAGCCTCCACGCTGCAGCTGCCCCGCGGGTGCTGGCGCGGGGTCCTCCAACTGCCCCCACCACGGCAGGGGCAGCCCCGGCCACCCCGCGGCCCCGGGAGCTGGGGCAGGGGGGGCAGTGCAGGACCGCAGCCTGCATCACGCCCGCAGACTGCCCCGCTGCCAGCCCGCAGCTCCTGCCGCGTCCAGCTCCCGCCTCCCTTCCTCCCCGCCTGGCACAGTTTTAGCTGCCGGGCAGAGGCTTAGAGCCGGTAAAGAGACGAATCATTCTGGTGGATGGAGCAGAAGCACACACGCTGCCACGCGGCCAGGTTTCAGCCCAGTTTGCCCACTTTGCAGCCCCGCGCCCCCACTCTGGCATCGTGTGTGTGTGGCTGGAGGCAGCCCTGCTCCCACTGCAGTCCGACGGGTACACTGCTCCAAAGACAGAGAGGGAGGCCTGGCAGGTTTTGTGCCTGTGTAATTGTGCCATTAGCGCAAAGCATTCCAGCTCACACTGCTCTCCATGCGTGTATTGCCCTCTGATAAGGCTACAGCCTGTGAAACACACTCGGGAGTTAGGGGCAAGGTTTTTTCACGTCCCACTTGCCCCAGGTGCAATACCCAGCAGCATGGGTCAGCCCCTGTTCACACTGAGACTTCCTCCAGGCTGAGGAGTCAATGCCCAGAAGCCTTAGGTGTCTCTGAAAAACCACGTGTCACCAGTCTGTTTTAAGGAGCACGTCAAGCAGGAGGCCCCAGACAGCGTGCTGGAAGGTGCTCTGCTGCCCTGCTCTCCTCAGGGCTGTGCCGCTCGGTGCCTGCACGGCCCCCGGGGCCGCGTGGAGCTGGGCCGGGCTCAGGGCAGAACGGCTCCTCCGCCTCCTGTGCCGATTGCAGCCCGGCCACGTCCTCACCGGCAGCTGCTGGCAGCCTGCAGGGATGGGATAGCTCGTGAACGGTCCGAGCACCCTCTAGGAATGCTTCTCGTGTCCTTCTCTTCTGCACCTCTCAGCTCCCATGCGGATCTGTGCAGGCAAGGATGGTTTCAGGCTCTTCCCCACCACGAGCGCACAGCCCTGTCGGAGCAGGGTGAGAAACTTCTGCACAGGCCTCTCCCCTCCCGACCTTGTCCTGGTAGAGCTTCAGCTTGGCAGCAAAGCAACTGCAGCTGGTGCCTGTTGGTGGACATGCCACTGGCTGCCACTTCCCACAGCTCCCCCCCAGGTCCCCGCTGTCCCCCCTGGCCCGCAGCCGGCCCGCTGCAGTGCAGCCCCGGGGAGCACGGGGTGCCTGGTGGTGCACGGCTCCACGAGCTCTGCAGCTGACACCAGCCCGCCTATCCAGGTGAAATGACGTCCCGAAAGTTTGTAATGCCAGCATCTCACCTCTTTAGCGGTGGAAATGTATATACCGAGGATTGTGGCTTAATTGATTGATTAATAACAGAAACTCTAATTGAATCCTCCCAGCTTGTACATAAGATGTCTTAATGTTAGAGCCTAGGGAGTAAATGCACAGCATGGAAGTATGAAGTGCAGCACAACCAGTAACACTTTCAATTTAAAAGTCAATCTCATTATACGAGAAGCTGTTTTCTCTATCCCTCTGGAAAGGCAACAGCAATCTCCCATCTTCTCCCTACCAGAGCCACATGGTTTGTTAGTGTCTGTGGGAGATGCAAATACAAGCTTTTTTTTTATTTGTTCCCACTGCTGCATATCTGAGCAGTTCAGTAAATATTCATGAGGCTGCCATTGTAGGAGCTCTGAAAACTACAGAAAATATGCCCTCCGAGGTGACATGTAATTTGGCACTTCCCGCATGGAGAGGCAAAGGATGCAGCCAGAGCAGAAATATCCTAATAATTAAATACCTTGCTACAACCTAATCTTTTCTGTTTCTCATTAAACATGAGACACCTCAAACCTTTTCCATATGCAGGGGCCCCTGTAGCACAGAGTTTGGCAGGACCAGCTAGGAAGGGTAGCTCTGCACAGACTGTCCAGGAGACCAGGCAGCATCTAGGGCCAGGAACATCTGTAATTTCTTCCCAAATTCTCACTTTGTGGTCATGATGCCTCTCACCCTGGAAAACAGAATCACTCTGTGCTGAAATATCTCCAGATCAGAACAGGCACTGACACAGTGCCCCCATGTTCTCCTTGCTCACCAAGGACACGGTCCTCCTCAGTTATTTCCCCTTCTGGGCCTGGCAACCCTGTGCGCTCCTGATTTAAGCTTCCAGACAAGCCTCGTGTGGAAATGGCTTGAGTTCATACTCTTGGATTGACTACTGCAAAGGCTACAGCCTGCTTGCTCCCTCCTGCAGCTTTCCAGTCCCCACCACCTGATGTCTCTAAACAAAAAGCCAAACGGTGCTAGAAAAACAGCAGCAATAAATACAAATCCACTCCTTCAAGTGTTCTCCATGCTTTGCTCCAGTTCATCATTCTGGTTTCCTGGACTCAAAATCTCAGAAGACTGGATCCTTCATGCCCAGACAAGGCAGCAGCCGCTGCCTCTCCCATCAGATCCAAGGGGCCACTCCGGGCTGTTCCTGCTGTGGGGCAGGAAGCTGGCTGGGGACCTGCTTCCAGCCTTTTTGTCATGTTCGCCTTTTTTCCTTTCCATTGCAGTAGCCTCCTCTTACAGGAGGTCTGCCTTTTCTAGACAGCTCTACTGCAATCTAAAAGGTCGGAGTCCAGAGTCGTGTGGAAGGAAATGTTAGCTCGGGCCATTTTATTAAGGAGGTTAATGAACTGTTAAAGTGGATTGTTCCCAGGAACTGATTCTTGGACGCCTGCCTAGGGGAGCCCTCTGCACCTCTGCCCATGAGCCAAGTGCCTGCGAGGCTCCAGGCTCCCGGTGCTTTAGACACGGAGGCTTTAGACACGGAGCCCGGCAGATGGCCTCCTGGCCCAGCACCATCTCCGTGCTTGCAGGGTGGCTGGGCATGGTGTCGGTGCACCCTGGCGGGAGGCAGGAGGGTCCCTGTGCAGAGGTGAGCTCCCACCAGGAGCCTGCTCGGCCCCCATGGGCGATGGGGGTGCTCTGCACTTCGTAGCCTTCAGCCCTCCGCTCGCGGGGCAGGAGGCAAGCACGTCCTGAAGAGGCCGTGTGGTGATGAGACGGCCGCAGAGGATACTTGATTGAATCTGATCTTGCCCCCACTTACTAGCTGTGTCTATAACATCCCCTTTATAGATCCGCCAGCCAGGAGATGTCCTGCCTGCTGCTTGTCCTGTTTCCTTTAACTACACCATCATTGGCATCTCAGTGTCATTCACGCCGTAATCTCGCAGATATCTGTTTCCTATTTGGATCCCACCTGTCAGAGCACCTCTTTCCCACTGGCGGTACGGGTAGTGAATGACCTTCAGCCAGCGAATGGTTATAGCCTTAAGACAACACAATTAAACATGTTTTATTGCTTAACACACTGTGTCAGGAGCCTTAGTTGTGTTTTTGTTCCAGTCTTCTATCGTTTTCAGAAATGCCTGGAACTGTGACAGCTCAAAGCGCTGGTGCACTCCTGTTCCCAGGTAATCAATAGAAAGCCTCAAGGTATCTCACACTTCTGTCAAATATGGGATTTTTAGCATGAAAGCATTTTCAAGACTTTTTTGGTCACTGCAAGGCTCCCCCGCCCTCCCGCTCCCATAGCTGTCAGGGCAAGGACACTGGGCTGCCACAAAAAGGAGCAGCCGAGCCGCGGGTGAGAGGGCTCTGGATGCGCACCAGGACAGGATGGATGGGTTGGGATGGGTGGGACCGGACGGGACGGATGGGGCAGAGCCGAACCAGGGCCCCGCAGGAGGCCAATGCCACTGTGTGGGGATGCCACTGCACTCCCCAGCCTCCGGGGAAGAACTGTAGGCATGGAGGAGGGACGGGTTTGGTGCCAGTGCCACCTACGTGCGGTCACCACGCACCCCCTGAAAGCCTCCCGTGCTGCCCAGCACACACAGAGCGAAACGAGGCGTGGGGGGCGCTCACGGGGCTAGGCCTGGCTGAAAAAATGTTAATTTTGTTACTGCAGGTATTCCACTTTCCCTCTGCTTCGGGGTTGTGGTTTTGTTTTTGTCTGTTTTCTGTTGTTGTTGTTGTTTTTTAAGAATCTTTGTGAATTAGATCCCAGTAGCAATTTATCTGTTTTTCAGAAAAACGCCTGTGTTCGCATGAGCAGCATGCCAGGGTGAAATGTTAGTTTCTTTGGGTAGAAAAACTGTCTTTTCACTTTAGAAAATTATTCCAGGTAAAATTAAATATTTATGTATTTCACAGTCTCACAAAGCTTGTTTTTGCTCAGATGAAGAAGAGTCTCCAATATCATCCCATTTGTATCATCACAGCTTTAGCTGGCGTTTGTCTGGCTGCTGGATCTCTGCATCTGCTGCATCTCTTAGCACACAGCTCAAAACCTTCGGCTCAAACCGCCACCAAGTTGAAATGGAGGCAGCAGACATTTTGAATAATATCTTATTTCTTTCTAAAGTGTTCATTTTCAGCCTATGGCATCTGTGAGTTATTCTTCGTTATTTCTTAAATGCATAATCTGTGCAAAGTCAGGCCACGTGATTTGTGTGAACTTTTTCATAAGCCCTCTCTCAGACGGTCTCACATTTATGTGTAAATGACTACTCATTTCCTGAATCCTTATCCAATTGGCTTGTGCAGTTGTTGTCATTAATGGTTTTAACTGCATTTAAATTGTCTTGATTTGTCTGTGAGTTGCATTGGTCAAGAAACGCTTGTTTGACACATGCATCATTTCTGTCTTGATCTAACCTCCAAGATGTCCTTTGTTGCCAGCGGTAAATGCTTTTGGTAGCAACCAGAGGGCACAGCAGGGGTCTGTCGAGCCTGTGCTAAGGTGTGAGGTCTATGCACACAGGGCTGTTCCCACAGGAATTAACACATTTCGTGGCTGACCAAACTATTTTCCTATTCCTCCTCCTGAGAGAGATTTTTCGCTGCCTCTGTGGCAAACCTCCCCAAGTGAAATGATGCTTGCTCCATGCACGGATTTGATGGGAGTTTTGTTTGCAGAACCCAGAACAAACTAACCAAAAAATTAAAGTGAAATTGCTAGTCAGACTGAGATTGTGCGATGTTTTGCTTAAAGGTTTCCTGATGGGAGAGGGAGTCCCTTACCCAAAGGCAGAGCCTCTTTGCAGCATTGCTGCTTCTCATCCCTGCCTGTGTGCAAGATGCCAGCTCTCCGAAAGGCAGTGCAGGAGGCAGACTACTTTTTCTCCTTAAGGCTAAATCAACCTTTTGCACCACAATTATCTCTGGACTAGATTCACTGCATCAACGCAGGGCTGCATGCAATCCGAAACCATTTGCATTTCAAGAATTTCTCCGGGGGCTACCAAGGCTCCACAGCGGCCTGGAGGGGAGGCAGGAGGGCGTGCAGCACGGAGCCTTGGGGGACAGCCCGTGTGGGGGGCGTGCACGGGAGCCTGCGGGGAGAGCTGCTGAAGCACCCCGCTCCCCTGCCGGGCCGTGGCTCAGTTTTTCCCGGAGAGCAGCGGTCAGCATCCAGGGGCAGGTGTCAGTAGCCGCAGTCTGGCTGACGGCTGATGGCAGCGTGTCCCCGTCCCATTCCTGGTGAGGTCTGGAAAGCTCTGCCTGGGACGAGGCACACCAAGCCTTCCTCCTCCAGCCATGCAGAGCTGCCTCTGCAGCAGAAGCAGTGAAACCCACCCGTGGCAGAGCTGTCATCGTTGTTGGACCCCACGCTGCAAGGGTCTGGCTTTGTCCCCATCCCTGCGTCCCTCCCACGCGGGAGCATGGCTCTCCAGAAGGACGCTGGGCTGCATTTCCACAGCACGCTTCTCCAGTGCTCCACATCCCACGGTCTGTTGCTGCTGGTGCATGGCAAGCCACTTTCCTTCCTCCTCTTGCTCTCCGGGGGGCCAGACCCGTTCCCACCCATGCCCAGCAGAACGTGGCGCGGGCTGCGTGCAGGCGCTGGCTGGCAGCGAGCGGGGAGGCCACGAGGAGCCAGAGCAATCGTCCTTGATTGGAGAATCCTGACACAAATGGCAAGAGAAAAACAAATAGGGAGGGAAATGAACAAATTATACCGATAATTGGTTTAAAAAATGCATCAAAGAAAAATGATATCCAATAATACTGCTGGTTCCTAATGAATGTGTGTGTAATAAAATCAGGCTGTTTGGGCCGTGGTTAGCCCTGCACTTCACATCCCCAGATTAAAAATGGAACATCTGTGATGATTTAATTTACATGTTAATAACAAACAGGCCTCCAGAAACCAACGAATAAATGCCTTTTATTGCCGGCGTATCTTTTCCACTGCAGCTTGAATGAAAACTCTGGTAATTAATTGTTTTAAGCGATTCTATTAAAAAGTGTCTGGAAGTGCTGTGTGCCGAATGTTTATGTGGGCAGGCAGACGAGAAGAATACAGACGAGGAAGCAGCCTGCTAATTATGTGCCTTTTTAAAATTCACTGCCTTAAAGACATGGGATACTTTTAAACATGGAAGTCGACCTGGGCACATTTATTTTTCCCCATTGTTCCTTTCCAGTTGAAAAGTTTGCAATTTAAAACGAATAGCGGATCCCGATGTCGCTGTCTTCCCGCACAGAGCACCCTGGAAGGGAAAGCTGCCTTCTGGAGCATCGGGGCTTGGCCGGGGCACCGTGTGCCAGCCCTGGGGCATGGCAGCTGGACGTGGCCGCTGTGCTCCGTGCGAGCTGCAGGCACCTTGGCCAAAGATTGCCCGGGCGTGCAGCAGCTCCCCAGGCAGCTGATGCTCCGTGAGACAATGACACTGTGGCCTCTCTTTCTCTCACAATGTGTTTAATTTTGAAGGGAAATTCTTTCACATGCTTTGAGTTCTGGAAACAGGTCTTACAAACGTGCAAGTGCCTCTGTCCAAATTGCTGCTGCCCTGCGACATCTGAGCTGTGCAGCAGTTGCTGCCGTGCTGCAGCTGCCCGGCTCCCGGGCAGTCGGGGCCCCTCCACGTGCCCACCGGCGCTGGCAGAGCCGGCCGAGCCGCCCAGGGCAGCCTGCAGAGCTGCTGATGGGAGCAGGGTGAAGCAGTGCTGAGCAACTCTGAAGCTCCCAGCCACAATTCCCATTCCTGACGTCCAGGAGCTGCCCCGCGGGGCTGCTGTCTTCCTGAGATGCCGCTGGTAAAGTTACTTTCATGACCACTGCATGTCCTTAAAATGAACACCACGGCTGCGGCTTCATCATTAAAATTATTCAGTATGTTTTGCAGAGAGCACAGGCAGGCCGTGGAGCTGCCACCCTGGCAGAGGAGCGTGCCCAGGGCCTCACCCTCACCTCGGGCTGGCACTGGCGCTGCCCCAGCCGCTTGCCGGCCACCTCCGAGGTTTGCTTTGCCGTGGGGACAGGGCCTGGTTCGTGGCAGAGATGCCCTCATTGCTCACTTGGCAGCGACTGCCTCCAGGATGGGAACATCTGGTGAAAGCATCGCAGCCCTAATGAACTGCTCCCTGGCTGTGGACTGAACCAACGCCTAAAGCAGCGTGAGCGGCCCCGGAGCAGAGCGCCCAGCCTGCGGCCACCGGGCAGGGAGCCGTGCGGCACACAGCTCCCCGCAGCACGGCCGGCTCTGCCGCGGGGTGCTGGGACCACGGGGCTCGAGGCAGCCTGCGAGGTCTCTCGTGCATCTGAAGTGCCAGCGTGTGGCCGTGGGAGCAAGCGCTGCCGTGAAGTCGCTCACCGCCGCAGCCCTCCGTGCGTTACCTTCTGCTGGGGGTGAGGATGAGTATTGTTTCCTCTCACCTCCCTTGCTATTGTTTTCTCTCTGACAGGAGAAAAGAAATCAGGAGGCTAAAGAAATAAAGAAATGCCCCCTTTACAAAATAAAACAATGGCGAAGTGTCTGGATAGTCATGCCTGTGGCAGCTCCTCTATGATACTATTTATCCACTTTTTTAAAAAGATAAAAAGTGTGCACAGCTCTCCTAGTTATCCACTGTGATGAGAAAAGGACCCTTCCCAATATTGCTAATCAGGAGTTGTCTGCTTGCTACCATTTTGCTTTCTGCGATAACAGAGC
Organism: Anser brachyrhynchus; assembly: GCF_964034855.1. Taxonomy (NCBI): domain Eukaryota; kingdom Metazoa; phylum Chordata; class Aves; order Anseriformes; family Anatidae; genus Anser; species Anser brachyrhynchus. Next base: position 742,729 of record NC_137710.1, on the reverse strand, counting down.
AGCCGGTTTCACAGATAAACTGTGTCCTGAATTCGTTTGCTTTTAGTGTGAGCATCCTTGCTAAGAAGAACACATGGAAGCTCCCAATTAAACTTTTTGCTCTGATTTGATGCTTTTGTGCCTTTTTCTTGTCCTCAGGTAAACCAAAACTACATATAAGCAAACTCCAATACCCCAGAGCAGGCTTTTGCACAGATGGCAACACTCCCTGTCTCTCTCGATGGTGGCTCACACAAGAGGGTCAGACACCGGCGGCCCCAATCTCCGTCCCAAGCTGCCTCTCCAAGCACCACAGCAGCACAGAAGAACACTGCACGGGGCAGCATCCCTGGTGTTCAACGCTTTTCACGTGCTGGCTACAAATGCACAGACAATGCACCCTCCCGTTGGGTGGGTAGACGCGACCTGTGCGGCGCGCACATATCTGCTCACACAGAAGGCTGGTCTTTGTCACCACGTCACTGCCTTCGGCCTGCAGAAACACCCCTTCGAACAAACAGCTCGTTTCCTGGGCTTGCTGCGGGTGGCGAGGATCCCAGGCCAGCTCCAGGCTGTGTTTCCCTGCATTGAAAGCACTCCGCACAAGCACAAGGGGCTGTGCTGCGGGTTACCAGGAGGATGCCGGGGAGCTGCAGGTCCAGCACCTTGGCAGCACCGGGCTGGGCAGCACCGGGGGCACGGAAGCAGCGCTGCGGGGATGCAGGGGGCAAGGAGCCAACAGCGGGGGTGCCGGAGGCATTGCTGACCCCGGCATGGCTGGGAGCGACCTGCGCTGTGCCCCGCCACCCTTGCCGGCTGTCCCACGGCTCAAGCAGGACAGACGGACGGGGACACCGGGCTGAGGACAGGTTCCAGCCGCCCACGCGCCGCGCCCCGAGCACCCCGCGGGCGGGCAGGAAGCGGATGTGTGCGGGGTTATTTATGGCGCGTGGCAGCAGGACAATGCTTCCAAACTAAAAATTGCTCCTAAACCAAAGCATAAATTTCAGCTGACAGCAGGCAGGCAGTGAGGTAAATCGGGAGGAAGCCGAGCGGGCTGTAACATTTCTGTTGCTGTTTGCTATTAAAAGATAGGGGCAAGGGAGACAGAAAAAAATATCTGCGAGGTGCAGGATTACACATTTCTTGGAGTAATTACATCCACAATTCTACTTGGGTGACAGGGAGCTCCCCATAATCACTGCCAAAGAGGCTACAGACTAATGTGCTCTAATGAGAAGGGAAGACTTCTTTTCCACCCCTCTCTGCCTTTCATGTCGTGATTGTTCAGAGCTGAGAGCTGCCCCTCTTCGCCAGGGGTGCACGGCATTCAGTGTACGCTTCCTAGCACCACAGAAAGAAAAGCCCACTCTCTGCCTTTGTTTTGCACATGAAAAGCTCTCCTTCCCTCGCTGTCAGCTGAATGCCATAAGACAAGGTCCTTTAGCACACGCAGAGTTTGGGCAACCCTTGCTGTCGCTGGCTTCCCCCTGGGCTCCGTGTGCTCGGCATTGAAAGCAGACGTAGAGGAAACCTCCAGTTCCATTTGAAAAGCACCTGGGAGCGTTTAGAGAGGTCCCTCTGTGGGGTGGAGATGCCGTTCCTCCTGCCTCCCTCCTAGCTTCTCCTTGGAGCTGGGTTGTTTGCTGCTCAGCTCCACTCTGGCTGTTCCCCAGGGGCCGAGGCAGCTTCGCTGAAGGTTTCTTTCCCCAAAAAGGAACAAGAGGAGCGCTGCTAAGGCAAGGAAAGCAGGAAGGAGGGAGGGAAGGGGTTCCCTCGAGGTTGGGTGTTTGCACAGGAGGCGATGGGAGGGAGGGAGCCGTCCCCAGGCCCCGCGCTCTTGGGTGCCCCTCAGACGCGGTGCGGGGCTGGCTGTGGCTGGGAGGCCGCCACCTTCACGGCCCCAGAAAGCAAAACCCCCTCCCTGTGGGCCGGTGGGCAGCCGGAGTGGCTCCATCCCTGCGGCAAACAAAGGGAAAGAGCCACTTGTCAGCTCTTCAGTCAGTCAATATTTCACTGAACTTTGTTTTCCCTATTTAGTACAATTAAAATCCCAAGGAGAAGTCTTGTATAAATCAAAGTTCTTTTAAAGTGTACCACGCAGACACACATATCGGTGCTGCTGCACAGCGTGTGCCAGTAAAAAATATGCAACCCCCTTTGGCAACACAAGCAGAAATAAGCAATTTAGGATCTTAAAAGATAAAAGATAATAAAAGTAATTAAGATAATTAACCACCCTGAAGAGAGAAGAATTTACTGCTGTAAATTTTGTACTTAGTTTTAGATGGCAATATCGCAGCTGCCACTCCACTTAATATACAGCACATCAAGGCGTGCTGCCTGTGCCAGTGCCGTTGGCTACAAGGGGGGCTCACTGCAGCGTGGCTATCAGTGGCCACGCTGCACAAGCCTTGGGAAAGCCTTGCCCATGGCCTGAGCTGGCTGCGACCCTGGGTCACACAGCTCCAGCCTGGACAAGGAGCATGGAGCGAGGACAACACGGCACAGCATTGAGGCACAGATGCTCCTGAGCACCAGCTCCTCCGACACCCAGAAGCTCGCTCCTTGGGCAGCCCGGTGCCAAGCCAACCTCGCAGGGACCGAGCAAGAGATGGGTTTTCTCTGAGCCTGGCCTGGGCTCTACAAAGTGGCTTTAAAGCAGCAGCAGCCAGCCCAGCCTGCACTGCCCTCAGCAGCGGTGCCACAGCCTCAGGTGCCAGCGCTGAGAGCAGGACGGGCAGCATTTAGCCAGCAAGGCTCTGCAGAGGTGCACCTTGCGGTTTCGTTGTTTGCACATGAAATCCTCTGGGGCCAACGGGGAGTGCTCTGACCATGCCTGGCCATGCAGCGAGGGGAGTGGGGCACGGCCTGCTCTGCCTACGCCACGCACCACACACTGCGTGCAGGGCTGGCACTGCCCTGCTCCCAGCACCAGGACCAGGCGAGCACTGCTCCTCTCATCAGCCATTTGCTGGGTTTCCAAACAAGTGTGTTGTCTCGTGCTGGCTGTCATGCTTCAGACGAACCACCTGTGAGCATCCCAAAGGAACCAAAATGCTCCTTGAAATTCTCCATTGCCTCCCAAGCTAGACTGCTGCTGTGCTTTAGTGAGCGCACATCATGCTACTGGTATTGCCTTGTTGTTTCCTCCTCTCCCCATCCGTCTGTATCCATCTGTTGCGACTTAGCTCTACTAACAAGCTTTCTGGGATGATGAGTGCTTTTAGCTCCATGTTAAGCAGTGCCTGGCACAGCAGGAACGCAGCCATGGCTGGGACTGCTGGCCACGCTGGAGCACAAGCCCTCTTCTTCCTCGTCTGCTTTTCTTAGCCTTTGCCCGATGCAGTTTCACACCGAGAGATGCTGCACAAAAGGGGTCATGAGAGTCATCCTGCACATGTGTGCAGGGATCGCCAAGGGCCAGCATCACCTTTGCTCTTTTCAGTCTCTGCCTCTTTGCAAGGAAATTCCTTCATTAAACAAGGACCAGTAGTCCCATTCTCCTCACTGACAACAGACCCTCGCAGTGTGAGCTGATTCTCTGCAGGATTGCCCTATTCTTTCTCCAATTAGCTAAGCCAAACCAGCCCTGGCTGTCTCGGTGCTGAGGCAGTGGCTCTGCGCATCTTCTTGTTTGTTCTGCCAAGACTCCATCACCCAGCGTGCCTGGCCCACTGGCCCTACTCAGCACTTTGCACAGCACAAGCCCAGGCACATTCTGGCCTTACCACAGCGTTAGGAGACAATCACACCGTGCACTTTCTGATAAGAGCAAACCCAGTTTCACTGAGCCCTCCCCAAGCCAGGTCCTGGGCTGCCTGCTGTGCCTTCCCCTCCTGCTGGCTCCCTCCCTTTAGGTTCACACCAACTGCTCATTCCCGAGAGGAAAACTGGGACAACATCACAGGTCCCTGGGGCGGGTGGGGCCGATCCTCTGTGCCCAGCCACTGACTCCCACCCTCAATGGCATCACCTCTGGCATGACCTGGATTTCCCAGGAACCAAGAAAACTAACCCTGCAAAAGAAAGTAAAGAGCTGAACTTGGAGCTGACTTGATTCATTAGCGGGCAGAAAACCAACAAGCAGCTGTGCCTGCACCCCCGAGATGCTGGGTTTGTGGCGAGGACGGGCAGGATGGCAGGGCAAGGGCAGGGCAGGAGCAGGGGAAGGGGCAGGGGCAGGGGCAGGGGCAGGACATCCCCCTGGGCACAGCTGCTCCGGCTCTGCGGGTGTGCAGCTGGCGGAGCCGCCGCGCTGTGCCGTTGGGATTCTCCCTGCCCACCGCACTGGAGCATCTCCAGAGAGGCCGCATCCTGCGTGCCCTCCAGCACCGCGCAGGGGGGAGGCCTGCTCTGAGAGCAGCCAGAACAGCCTGCGAGAAAGATGGAGCAGGGGAATTGTCTGTGTGTAAAAGAGGGCAAGCTGCCGAGTCACGGTGCTGCAGAGGGACCCCAACACAGGCACGGGCCAGCAAAGCAGCCGAGCGCTGCGGCCGGGGGCAGTCGGCAGCCAGGGGCGTGCTGGGCAGGGAGGCGCTGGGTCTGAGAGCAGGGCTGGCCGTGGGGACAGCGGCTCCTGCTCGAGGACGGGGCTGGCAGTGGGCATGAGGAAGGAGGGAAGGGGGTGAGGGATGAAGGAGAGGTGCCACCCTTACAGCACGGGGCAGTGAAGCTGAGGAGCGTTCCCCGGTGAGCGAAGGAGGCGCTGCGAGGTGGGAGGCGGGCTGTCCCTTGTGTCAGTGACAGGCGGTGGCCGCGCAGTGCCTTCAGCTCAGCACTGCCAGCGGAGCCCCAGCCAGCCTTGGCTCCAGCACCCCTCTCCTCCAACGCCAGGCAGTGCAGAGCCCTGGCACACCCAGAAGTCACCCACCACCCCCCACACCGCCCACCACCAGGCCGGCTGTCCCGTGCACTGGCAGGCTCACGGCTTCTCTGGGTCCCTCGGCCACCAGCACAGCTGCACCGTTCCTGCTCACCCCCACGTCCCTCGCTACCTGCTCCAAGTGGGCATTCACCGCTTGGTCCCATCCACAAGAACCTAAGCAACGTTTCTGCGTTCCCTCTGCTGCCCATCCTTATTTCTCGCTTGCTGTTTTAGCATTTCCACACCCTGTGAAGCTCCGTGGGCAGGAACAGCCCTGGGAGGACTGCTTGCTCTGCACTCGTGGGGCAAGAGCTGAGCCAGAAAGAGTTTAGAGAAGAGTTGGAAGCAATCAGAAATTACTGGAACCAGTCTGTCCAGTGAGCACAGGCATGGAAAGGGGAAGCAAAATTAAGCCGTGTGGAGAGGAAGGTGAGATCCAGCACGGTTTTAGCTTCGTTTTCTAATGAAATGCAATTTACGTGATCAGGCTGTCCATGCCTGTCTGTACCTGGCTACATGTCTGCTGTAATAACTTCTTAATCTCTTGGCAGATTTCAACCCAATCTGACAGAAGTGTGGGATAATGACATTCCTCAAAGTTGTGCGAAGAAGGGCTTCTGCCTGGGGGGAGGTTCCCCCTCCCTGCCCGTGGCCAGGGCCCGCTGCCGGCACGGCTCTTCCAGTACCGGGTGGATCAGGACGGATACTGGCAAGAGCTCATATCGACTACCCAAAATGCAAAAAGCCTTTGGCAGAGCTCATGAATGATAGTGAGAGATGAACTGATGAGCAGTTCTGTTGCTGGTTCCTGTGCCCTTGGATCTACTTACACCAATGCGAGCTGCAGGCGTTGGGAAGGCGTTTGTGCGGGGCAGAGGCGGGCGGCAGAGGTGGCACGGATCTCTGCTGCTCCTGCAGCCGTGCGGGGAGAAAGCAACGGCTCGAGCTGGACGGGGATGTGGGGGGAGGACAAGAGCAAGCAGCAGGGCTGGCAGCAGGGGCCGAGCTCGAGGCGCAGGGGACATGGGGGACGCAGGCAGATGCCAGCAGGGAGCGGCAGCGCAGGGCGCAGGGCACAGCCCAGCCTGGCCCCAGCCGCTCTGCTGGGTGTCATCAACACGAGAGCAGCTCACTTCACATCACAGAATGTTTGTTTGCCGTAGGAAACCGAAGTCCCAGATCGCCTCCTCTGTATCTGCCACCAATTAACGCAATTTATTGCACTGTAAATCCCCACGGCCGGCAGCCCCCGTGGCCGGGACTGAGCCCGCCTGGCTTCCTCTGCAGCCAGACCTCAGCCCCTGGCCGGGAGCAGCTGGGGCCAGGTTTCTTTGAAATGCAGTGCTGCGAGGGTCTGGACCTGAGAACAAAATCCTGCCTGTGGCGGAAGCAGACGGGGTTATGCAAGAGACCCTTTTTGGCTCTTGTGGCTGTGGCTCTGTACAGTTCCTGTACTGCAAATAACACCGGGGAAGACGCGCTGCCATTAATAACATCTCAGCGCCCGTCTGCGCCGCTGCTTTTCCCCTCTCATGTGTTCGCACCTGCGGTGCCTGCCCGCGGTATGGGGACGTGACAAGCGGAGGCAACCGCTGCAGCCCCGGCCCCCGCTGCCACCCTCGAGAGCCCCTGAGCTTCAGCAGCGCAGCCAGCCACCGGGGATGGCCTGGGAGGCCGAGCCAACCCACCTCGCGCCCAGCAGCCAGCTGTAAATGGACATTGCTTTTTTTTAATCCCATAAATCACAGAATTAAGAGACAGAATCAACCCAGATGCTTGGAAGTTAACCAAAACTTTGAAGAAAAAAAAAAAAAGTGTATTTAGCAGAAAACAGCTATCAAGAGCTCGTAAAGGAAGGGGAAAAAAATCATGGAGCAAATTTTTATGAATCTTACTAACTTCCTGCAACTGTCTTGTCAAGATATCTGGCTGCAAAGCCTCTACTCAATGCTAAAAGAAATTTTGTGAGTTTGCTTTGCATTTCCAAAAAGGAGGTTTTTTTAGAAGAAAATTCATAAAATGCCTCTTATTTTATAATTTTAAAAAAAATACTTATGAAATTTTAAGTTGCATTTAAATGACAGAACTCCCCAGTAAAATTTGTTTACTGCTGGTATCAGTTATTTTTAGAATTTTCAGCAATTCCTGCACTGTGAAACAGCTTGGAATAAAAATAGACAGGAGCATTAAAACAATCGGATAAAAATGTCGTTTTGAAGTAGCCCCTTTTAAATTTAACAGTAAATAACTATTCCCGGTGCAGTTTTCTCCCTGTCGCCCCCTCCCAGCATTTCCCCACCCAACATTAACGAAGTTCTCCCACGAGGGCGTGGTGCTGGGGCTCCTGCCTGCTCTCGAGGAAGACAGAAAATCTCGAGGCCTCTCATCTGTCCTTAAAACACTCCGGTTTGGGGCTGATGGAAAAGTGTGAATGTCTGTATTGTGCACACAAGCAATTTCTGCAGCCTGGGAGCCCCCTCATTCCTTCCAAATACAACCTTCAAGCATTCTCTTCATCATTTCCCAAATCCTTGTGTAGCTGCCTATTGTTCAGCACAAGAAGCTCTCAGGAGCCAGGGCTGAGCTTCGTTTAATTGCCGAAACGCAGCGAGCGGTGCCTGCCCGGGGAGGGAACGGCCGCGGCAGGGCAGCCCCTGCCCCAGGCACCCCCGGACCCCCGCCCAGCTCCCCGTCCAGCAGTCACCCCGCTCCCTGAGAGCCAACGGCACTGGCAGTGCTGCCCACGAGCCGGAGCATCCTGGCTGTGATCTGAGCTTTTACATCGCCGTGGTGGTTTTGAAAAGGGAATAAAAAGTGGGGTCGGGCTGCCGGTCGCTGGGTGCTGGCAGGGCTCGGGAGGCTGAGGCAAGGGCTGGTTCCTCCTGCAGCCCCGGGAAGCCCCCGGGAGCCGTGAGGAGCCGTGAGGAGCCGTGAGGATCCATGAGGAGCCGTTCCCTTGTGAACCACCCGGCTGCCTGAGAACACCGAGCGTGGAAGTCGCTCTGTACCCCAGCAGGGTGAAGATGAAGTGAGCTGACCCGGGAGCAAGCACGCGCCTTCATTTACCCTTTGCACGTATTTGTCCAACAGCTCCAGTACCAGAGTTGCTTGCAGGGAAACCTGAGAGGGAGGAGTTAAGGAAAAAAAAAAAAGGGGGGGCAAAAAAAAAATCAGTTTATTTTATTCCAGAGTGACAAATGTATTTTGAAATGAAATCCAGAAGTGTTGCCAATGAGCCTTTGTTTGCTCTCGCACAAAAGTCCCAGCCGGGCGGTGAGGAGCAGAGGGAGGAGGAGAAGGAGAGGAGGAGGAGGAGGAAAGATGTGGAGAAGCAGAGGAGGAGAGGAGGAGGGCAGCGCTGCTGAGGCCCTTCTCAGCTGCATTCCAAGGGGCTTTCTGAAAAGAATGAAGTGCTGAGCGTTTGCCAAATAAAGGAGGGGGGCAAAGGTTGCTATTTATCCCAGAAAAGTAGCCAACATTATGTCTATTGATGGGAAGGAACCTGAAGAATTGTGGGAAGGAAGAAAGTTCCTTCAGCTGCCAATCAAGGGCCCAAATTTCCATGAGCTGCCAATCATAATTAAAAGGAATGTGGCAGTTCAGGAAGGTCACAGCAGCAAGGATCTCTCTGAATAAACACCGGGTCCCAATTGAAAACCACTCCAAAGGCTTCGAGTGATAAAAACACTAACATCTACATTGATAATTGTTGTTGTTGGTCTCTCGGAAAGACTACCCTTTTTCCCTGACGCCCGGGATCATCCCCGGCTCGGAGCCGCTCATTTACACGTGTCGGGGCACAGACCCCGGCTGCGGGCAGGTCCCGGGCTGCCCCCGCCAGCCCCACGGCCCCAGCAGCGCGGGCAGTGCTGCCCATGCCCCTCGAGAGCTCACGGCAGCCCGGCCCGGCCATCTCCCTGCCAGGAGGGTTTTGAGGTGGTTTTCCCACACAGCCTCCAAGCAGAACACTTGCCTTGTCTGGGTAAAGCAAACCTTTCCCCAAAGCGGCTCTGCCCAATTGTGACGGCGTTCGAACCGCCCGCAGCCCCCGGTCAGTGCAGCCCTCTGTCATCTTATGCTGTTTTTGAAAAGAAGTGCAAAGCCTCTCAGCCCCTCTGTTCAGCACCAAGGTTGGCTTTCATCATGAGAAAAACGTAGGTGGACAAAACACAGGCCCCACGCAGCCCAGAAGGGCACTGCAAGGCTCCGAATTTAGGCTTGCCTTGCTAGTAAGGAAACTGGAAATCTGGAAAATGATAGAAATGCCAGAAACAAGCAGTGGAGCACCCACCCCCTAAACAATTTAAAGGACGACACGGGAGCATGACGCTAGCTCCCAGGGCTGCAGCTTTCCAGCTGGCAGGGCAGCCCCGTGAGCGCGCCCACAGGCACCGGGCAGCCCGCAGGCACTCGGCGGCCACGGGCTGTTCCCGTCTAACCGCGGGCTGGCGAGGAGAAAATCGGCTCTGGGCAGGGAACCAGCACGGGGCCCCTGAAGCTGGAGTGGGATGCGAGTGAAGCACAGGCATGGGGCAGGACCCCTGCCAGGGGTAATTCCACCGTGACCAGACAAATTCTCTTACACTTTCAGCTTTTTTCAGCACCAGCCATGCACTTCTTTTCCCCCAGAACGCCGCTCAGCACCCAGGGACTGCAGAAAGAATCCCTTTTGCATCCAAGCCTTCTACACAAGCGAACCAAACTGTTTTGTTCTGTTTGCTTCAGCACACCCAACAGAACAGGGCAGTGGGTGCTGATGTTTAAATACTGCTTCCAACAGCCACAAGGTCACCAAGTTCCAGTGCTCGCACGTATTAAAAGGCCATCAAGTACCAGCAGACTGGAGGAGGAGGAAGTATGTAAGTTAGAGGAAGGTAGGAGGAGAAGTAGGAGAAAGTAAGAAGAGGAGAAGTAAGGAGGAAGCTGTAAGTTAGGCAGCATACAAAACGCACCAATGCTTGTCTAACACAGCTAACTGTAATCCCCTGCGCCTGCAGCCCGAATGGCCGGGCTACTCGTACACAGACAGTGACATTCACACAGAGAGAGCAGAACAGCTCCGTCTGTGCTTCTGCCGTGGGCTCCTGCAGCCTCCACAGCCCCTAAGGTCAAATCCAGCACCGTCGTGCCTTCTCCTCAGGGGCTACGCGGGGTCTCGTGCACACAGCCTGCTGAGCACCGTGCCCAGCTGCTCCCAGCACCGGCGTCTGTACGCAGCACGTGGGTGAGCGCGGCTGCTGCGGGTCCTCCCTGGGCTGCTGGCAGCACTTGACACGTGGTGGTAATGCAATGTGACTTCCAGCTCCGCGCTGCCTGCTGCAACACGCTCCCCTTCAGACTGGCACAGATGCACGATATTTCACTCGGTGCCTTCAGAACCTTTTTGTTCTAAATGTATTTAAAAATTAGACGTTTTACGGCCTCTGCAGAGATGTGGCTTTAGAAGCAAAAATGAAATCTCTAACATATCTTTAACAGAAAGAGTGATAAAATGCAATCGTGAGCTTGATTGAAAAAAAGTATACTGTACAGCAATTTCTTCTGCAGACATAATCATTCAAATAGCTTGGCACAATAATAGTTAAAATAAATTGAAGAGCAACATGCCTTCTTGTGTCCACTCTTGATTCAGCTCTGAGGTTTCTCATATGGAGGCATCTGGCAGAACTCCTACTGCAGAAGAGGACTTCGGGGCTACTTATTTTATGGTGAAACGGCGAGCAAAAGCCCTGAAACTGAACTTGACGTCCCCCCAGACTCTGCCAGCGTGGGGTGTCCCCGGGCAGGGACGTCCCCCCGGGGGCCGTGCTGGGGGCGCCCCTGGGCTGGAGGCACCCCCCGGGGCAGCGATGCCCGACGGGGCTCCGTGCAGGGCTCCTCCGTCACGCCCTTGATGTGTAAGCAGGAGGCAAGGAGGCAAGTCCTAGGCTCCGTCCTAGCGCTCGGCTGGCGCCTCGGCGGGGCCGGGGAAGATGAGCCCCGGGACACGGCCGTGACGGAGCCCAAGCAGCCTCTGTCGCGGGACCCACGGAGCCGCCTCCGCCCCGCTCCCGCTCCGCGCCTCGCCCCCCGCTCCCTTCCTCCCGCTCCCTCCTTTCACTCCGTGGCCGGGCTCCCGGCCGTGCCCCCCTCGCCCCCTCGCTGCCCCCCGGCCCCGGAGCTCCCGTCCCGGGGGGGGCCGCGGGTACGGCCCCGGGGGGGGGGGGGCCCGGGCGCGGCCCCCGCAGCCCCATCGCGGCCCCGCCGCCCCGCAGAGCCCCCGCGGCCCCGCTCCGCTGCCTGGCGCCCGGCCCGGCCCGCACAAACCCTCCCGAGCAAGCACATTTTCGGAGGATGCCGTAATCTCGCTCGGCTGCCCTCCCGGATCCCCGGGGAGGTTTCGCTTCGCTCCTCCCCGCAGCGGGGCCGTAGCGGCCCTCCCGTCCCCGGCCCGCGCGCGGATGGGGTCTTTTTTAGGCGACTCCCCACGCGTGGCGGGGCGAAGCCCCCGGAGCCCGGCCGGGGCCGCGGCAGCCCCCCGGGGGTGCAGCCCCCGCCCGCCGGGGGCCGCCTCCGGAGGCCGTGGCGGGGAGCGCCGCGTGCTCGCACCGGGCGTGCCTCGACCCCGCGCAAGCCTGCACTTCCCCGGCTCTGGTCTCCCTCTGAGGTGCCAGAAACGGCGTTCGGATAATCAATACCAGCAGCGATCGGGCTTACAAATTGCATACCGTTCATGCAAATGGCAAATGATTAAAAAAAAAAACGCTTAACTGCCCTTTGTGCATAGACAGCTGCAAAAGTTTGCCCTTTTCTTAGTGTTAGTTAAGGCTAACATTAAAATACTCTGTGTTCTTGGTGCCTGTTCAATATATTTTATATAAGTTTAATAAAAAAAATTGCTAAGATCATTGGAAGGGTAAATAACTGCCATGCTGACATTGCTTCTATTTAAATCAGCTACACACTGCGTGCGTACATCGTTTGCATAAAACAATATTCAAGTAGGGTGATTTTAATGTTCTGTGCTATTTCTGACTCTCTCTGGATTGCTGTTTGCATATATTTGCATACCCTAGGAGAATTAAACTAGGAGTATGTAAATGAGCTAGCAGGCTCTGTGGTGGAGGAGTTTCTCGGTTCTACAAAGCCGCCTTCTCCAGCTTCCCCTGCTGACAGGCCGCCTCCAGCTTTACGGCCAGGTCGGAGGCTGGAGCAGCCCCGCAGACAATGCGGCGATTGTTGGCGAGGCGCAGGCGGAGGCCGGGGCCGGCTGCTTGGCGGGTGCGCAGCCGCTGCCCGCGGCTCCCCGCGCCCTCCCCTGCTGCTCGCCGCCCCACGCCCGCGGGTGCCCACGCAGGGCCCCCGCTCGGTGCTCCGCTTCTCCCCTGGGCGCCAGCTCCGGCCTCCAGCGGCGGGTCTGGAGAAAAGGACCGGCACGCACTCGGGAGCGGCGCAGCATGCCCGCTCCTTGGCGTTACCCCGAGGCGGGGACAAAAGGAGCGACGATAGCTGTTCCTACAGGGGCTGAGCAAACCAGTTCCCGTCAGACTAAATCAGCATCCCTCCTGCCAGACTGGGCTGTCCCTGCACCCCCACCGCCCTCACCGTATGGCACAGCAATGCGAAACTCTGGGGCATCTCTGCAGCTCCAGGGTCCTGCTGAGCCACCAGGGTCCAAAAATCCTAAACAAAGGGTCTCCTGGTGTTCCTTCCCCTTCCAGGAGGCACAAGGGTGGTGGGAACAGTTTTCAGTGCAGTGTGATGAATCTCCAAGAGGCCACATGGGGGCTTAATTAAGCAGCCTGGTGAAGTCTCAAATTTTCCTACTGATAATTGCAGAGCAGTCTTTATACAGCGTGCCTTCCCTGCTGGCATAACCGAGGAAGCATAGCAAGGGGCTTGACCACAGCAGGGTCGCCTCTGCATGTCGACAGCTGGAAGCCCGGCTCCTCCGGGAGCACTCAGGGAGCACACACCAGAGCACGGCGCCGCCCCGTGCTGCCAAGGGACGGGTGGTCACGCTCCCAGTGTCAGCTGGGCACTGGGGAAGGTGTCTGCCCTGCTCAGAGCCCGGCAACCAGCAAGGGCCAGGCTGTGCACCCGCTGTCCTACCTCTGTCCCTGGGCACCTGGGCGGCATCCCAGAGAATTGAGCTTCTGGCCCTTCTGGTAATTTAAAGACGTTCAGTTGTTGGCCAGCAATTCCCCGCTGATCGCAGACAGTAGTGCCCTAGCGCAGCCCGCTGATGGGTGCTTCCCCAAACAGCAAAGTATTGGCTAAGCTCAGAGAAGTGCCATAGTGCCCTGTGAGGTGCCCTGGATCAGGTCTGATGCTTCCCGGCCTAATGGGATGCTGCATCTGCCCCTCTTGTGTCCCGGTGAGACTGATGGAGATCCTGGGATTTGCAGGCAGAGGCAGAACTGCTCTTGCACTTGTACACAAGCAAGCAATGTCAGGCTGCCCAGCATTATGCACTTTGCATCATCCATTCCCCCATCCATATGTCCCTCATAAGGGCCAAATGACAGGGCAGCTGCTGGCAGGGACGCACATGAGAAATGCAACGATCCCTGCAGGCTCCTCCAAAGCCAGCAGCAGGGCAAGGAGCACAGGCCCTGCTGCTCAGCCCCACGCTGGTGTTTTGCACAAGCTGAGTCCTTGGCTGCTGTTTCCGCAGCCTGGTAGCTGCACATCCTCTTGTTGAAGGCTTCTTTTCAATAATTAAAGAGGTATTGGCTTGTTGAGCTCGAGAGATCATCACTGTGGAAGGAGTGGTAATAACTTTCCACCACAAAAGGACTTTTTCATTCTCCTCCTGATCATGACTTGGCTTTACTGTAAATTAAACACATCCTCACCAGCACCTGAAGGTTAAGGGGGATTTTCCTGCACTAAATCAAAGTGGACACTGGTTTCTTCTGCAGGAAGAATGTGAACTGGCTTAAAAGGTCAAACAGTTCGACACAGGATTTGGGTGGTTGTTTAAGGTCATCAGGCAGCCTGCTCTCGTCAATACATCAATTATTAACAAGTCATTGGAGTTAAAGTGAATTAGTCTTCTTTTTTCCATTCTGTTAACAGGATTAGCAAACAGCAAATAAAAATAATTGCGGAGGTAAGCAAACCGGGCCGGTGCACTCAGAGGAGCTCGTGCGGCTCGATGGGTGTGCGCCAAGGCCAGGTCCCTGCGTTCGCCCACGTAGCCTTCTGCCTGCCCCGGCCTCGGCACAGCCCTCGGGCCGTGGGCTGCTCGCGAGCTGTCAAACACTTGTTGGCCCTTGTGGCCAGGGTGGCCTCAAGCCCCTTCCCTCAGCAGGAAGGGTGTTCAGGAAGGGGTTTCACTGCAGGACCGGCCTGCAGAGCTGCAGACGTGATGCCAAGCAGTGCCGGGAGGTTCCCAGAGGTGCCAAGGGGCTCCCACGAGTGGGCCCTGCAGGAAGGCGCGCGGCGCGTCTCGCTCCACCCCAGGTAAGCGGTGATGCAGCCGGGTTTTCCAGCGGAGACCTTGGCTGGCATACGCAGGAGAGGGCCAGGGCAGAAATTAGTTGCTGGATAACTCTCACCAGCTAATGCAAGCGACAATTTATTTCCAGTTTGTGTGCTCAGACTGAGCCGCAACAGCAAAAAGTAATTAAAAGGACAACAAGAGTGAGAGTATGTGAGGGATTGATTACATGTTTAACAAAACAAGAAAATATATTTTCTTTCCTGTGCTCCGTTGCTGCAATAGCGCTAGCATTACAGTTAAATTTCCTCGTGGGATGGATAGTTAAGCCCGCAATCAGTGGAATACATTACTGGTGCGCCGGCAGGATGGGTTCCGGCTTTCTGCGGAGAGAGTGCGGGGAGCGGAGCTGCGCCGGCACACAGCGCTGGGGCATGCAGCCTCACGCTGGGATTCTCTTTTTCGGTGGGTGGAAAAACATTAAGCTTACTTAATGACTTTTCGGTGTACATTTTTTCACAACATTTTAAATTTTTCATATCCAACTTAAACACAAATTTTGAAAACAAGGAAAACTGTCATGGTTTTTACCTCTTACTTTCTTCTCAGTAGCAAAATAAGAGTGCAAGGGACTGAAGTAAATACGAAGAGAAGAAAAAAAAAAGAAAGAAAGAAAAAGAATGATTCTTTCCCAGGATTTATGACATGCTTAAAAGAAAAAATATATATATATCCAAAAAACAACCCTACAGGGAAGCTTTTTTATGCTTAAACAGTCTTTTTATCACATCAAAATTTTAAGATATATTTTTGTCCTGCATTAGTTTTAATAAATGCGTCTTAGCAGTTCATATTATCACTGTTCCTGGACTAATTAAATGTACACATACATTTTTAAATGTTCACTTTACTTCAGTTCTCTCTGTTTCGATTTTATTTAAGAGCTTGTTTAACACCTTGCACAAAGCCCTTTGAAATTCCTTCCAGAAAATGTCACACTTTAAAGAGAGAATATAGCCTTTCAAGAACATAAAACTACATTTGTACTAACATGCAAATGCATAAACACGCATGGGGACACATGCACAGATGCTCCTGGAAGGCTCTGGGCTCGCTCCTCTCCCAGCTGCACACCGAGGGTTTTCAGCCCCGGGGCAGCACGCGATGCTCCACGCACAGTGACAGCCCCCCCGGCCCCATGGCGCTGGCTGCGCCCCTGCCCCAGCCGTGCTGCTGGATGCAGCATGGAGCCAGGTGGGCTCGGGGGGACGGAGTGGCCGGGAGTGTGGAGTCAGGCGGAGAACAACCCCCCCGGGGGTGTTCTGGCACCAAGCGTGGTCTGACACAGGTGATTCCCGTCCCCTTTCTGTGAACACAGCCTGCAGCAGCAGCACCTTGTCCAGCCTCTTGCAAACCACCAAACCTAGGGCTGGTACTCTGACATTTCTCTATTTTATTTTAATTCTTTCCCACCCATTTTTGTTGCTCTTGTTGCTATGAAGGCCACGGTGTGGTGTCAGAAGCTTTCATCCAGCTTTTCCTGGGCCAGTGGGTGGCCTGAAACCCCCATGGAGAGCTGCGGTGGACAGAAGCCCATGCTCACTCCTCACTTCCTGAAGGGAAGATGGGAAACAGTTTGCTGCCCCAGACCAAGAGGAGATAAGCTGTGGTAGGGCTGGCAACTGCACACCGCGCTTTCAGGGATCTCACAGCGGCGTTTCTGATGTTAACACCAAGAAACTAACTGCGTGGATCCTGCTGGCAGAGTCGTCACCATCAGTGTTAAGCAAGCCTGGTAGTTAAAAACTTTCCCTTTCAGCCTTTTTCCCATTTTTAAAATCGCAAAGATGTGAACATTGAGAGGGAGTCATTCGCAAGCCAGAGGCGGTGTCCCAGGGGCTCCGCCAGGCTCCAGCCCGCACGTGCCCGAAGGGGTCAGCACGGGCAGCACAGCGCACCAGTTAGCGCCGGCTACGGGAGCAATGGTAAAAACAAGGTCCCCCCTCTGGCTTAAATCCACAGGGTTAGCATGAATTAAAGCATTTCTCACCTACACTAGGCTTTCCCGAAACGTCAGCCTTTGTGTGCTCACTGGCATGCTCAGACATCAGATAGCAAGTGTCCATTCGCTGACAGCCTAAAATGCGCCCTCCCTTCTGGAGACAGCCCCCCGCAACGCGTGGAATTATTTGTTTAAAATAAGACACTGGAACTTGTCAGGAGACTTTTTGCAGCATATTGTTTTAAAGAAGACATTCAATTACCTCAGCTGCAATGCTTCACTGTGCTCTGATGATCTACTAAGGGAAAAATAACTAATATGTAGCTTGTTGTGTCATAGACAATTATAGAGAACATCGCTTTTAAGGAAACAAGACTTGTGCCCAATTGTGCAGGATTTATTAAGTTTGCTGTTTTACAGCAACACGGCAAACTAAGGGAGGGGAACACATTTACATTTCCTTCTGCAAAACCTTTGCTACGGGAGGGGAGGATTTTTTTTTCCTTCCCTCATTAAAAGCCGAGGAGCTAGTAGGACTACAAATGATGGAGATAAACATCTCAACAGACACATGATTATTTCCTGCTTTAGTTTTACACAGCGTGAGATTCTTATGTGGAAACAAAGTGATTTGGCTATAGATTTATAGAGGGAGCAAATGATTTGGTCCTACATGATGGAGCATATCATGCATATTTTGTGCCTTAGCTCGTGGGCATATTCAGCTCTGCACACAAGACTGATGGAAGGGAGGCAAGAGGGAGAAGAGCTTGGGAAATGTGACATTATGCACAAGAGGAAATGCTGCTAGGATTTCACAGCTCCTTTGGCGAACAATGTGACTGAGAAATGCACTTACCGGAAAGGATAACTTAATTCATCTACCATACAGCAAGCATCTAGGAACCTATACAACAGGCAGAGGGGCCAGGGAAGCACCAGGAACGGCACTAAACGTGGTAGTGCTGCCGAGAAGCCACTGCCAGGCTCACAATCCTTCCTGCCCCTGCTGCCTCCTGCACTAATACCCATTGACTGTGTTTCCTCAAAGACCAGGGTATTATCGTGACTGTTTGGGCAGTTCTTAGTAATGTTTTTTATTTGAATGCTAATCTCTACACACACAATGAAAGACCCTGCTCCAAGGATCTTACAGTTTAAGACCTTGATCCTGCAGACTTACGAAAGTGCTTCATTTTAAGCGCATGATTAACGCTGTTGACTCTGGTGCTTAAAATTCAGCATGCACATAACTGTTTGGGGCTTTAGCTGACAACTAGAGTTCTCTGGAGATGTTAATGTGCTTTAGCAGAAAACATAACAGTGCATCCATGGGAGGTGCCTACAGAGTCACCCAGAAATAGAACAAGGAACAGCTATTTTTTCCCAGAAAGAGGAGTCTGAGAGCAGTGATACACTCTTTCAGTTGGAGGGATCTGAATTTGATAGGGTTTGGGGTTGTGGGCATTTCTGTAAGCATTTGGATGAGAGACATGAAGAAGCTTAGGGGGTATGATTGATCGGTGATTTAGTCTTCACTGGGAAAGCAAGTGAGGACTAAAAACAATGAATAAGTCTTTATGGAATTCAAAATTCCCACCAAATGCATTTATCTTTTCCATTTGCTATAAATGGGCTGGGAGCAGGATAGTATTATTTCTCCATTGCTGGAAAGCGGAGGGTAGCCTTCACACCACCCACCACAGCGATAAACAATGTTCTCATGAGCCCATTGCTATTTATAGAAGCAATCCTATTTCTCACATATTTGCCTCTCGGTTACTGAGCAAGGGCACTTTCACGGCCCTGATGGATCTGAGCACATTCAGACACTAATCCCAGGGGAGGGATGCCATTCCAGGGATGCATTGCTCTGTCACTGGATAAACCATAACCTGTTACAAGCAGGCTTTTCCCAGGCACTCCACAACGCCAGGTGTAACTCTGTAGCCAAAGCACATTAACAGCACAGGTACAATACAGACGTCTCTGTGCTCTTCCCACCTGTACTGAAGAGGTAGGAAAGGAGAAAGGAGGGGGTGGGGGGGTAGAAAGGATTTTACAGGATGAATGATCTGCTTTCTGCTGAGAACTCAGGCACATCCAATAACCTCAAGCAGAGACAATCTCAGCCTGAATTAAAGGCTCTGCTGGTCTGAATTCTCCTAAATACTCTGCACTGGTTGCAAACACTCCAGTTTCAGTCTCATTTGCTCTCTCATTGTAGCATCTCCTGAGTTAGTGTCCTTGCTTGCTCTGAGATGCCGTAGCCAAAAATCAGCTAACATTTGGGGGAAGATGTGCCAGCTAAGAGGCAAAACAGCTAACTGTCTCCAGCAATGGCGATGCTGATTGCTCAGAAAGCAGAGGCTGATCCACAGCCGCTCCCCAGGGAAGCAGCCCTGCAGGTATTCAGTGTTGGCACCTTCCCAGGGCCACTCCAGCCCGCTGCGTGCCTTCCCCATGCCCCCGGCACCAGCAAAGGCACTGAGTCCTCCCCCCCGCTCCTCTTCACGTGGTGAGAGGGAGAAAATGAGTCAAATGACAGACCAAAAAGAGCTCTGGGTTGCTCACTGTCACCATAATACCATGGAAGAGCGGCAGGAGCAAAACCCAAACAAGACTTCAAAGGGCTCTTGGCTTTTCTTCCTCATTTATTTATAAAAATCTGCTGCCTGGGATAGGAAAAGAGTACACCTTTCTGGCCTGGGTGATTTATTTTTGTGCTTTCCTTGTCTTGTTTTCCTTAATGTGATATGCAAATCCCAGCACAAGGGAATGCAGTGTACTTTTCCCTCTGTAAATTTATCCTGCCCAGACCCAGAATGCCATCCTTAGCAGGCAGCCCAGGAGACCCCTTTAATTAAAGCTGCTGTACAAGGGAAACAGTCCCTGTATCTCCCTGGGTTGTGGGCAGCACGGTGATGGCACCGTCCCGTGTTTCTCAGGGCTGTGGGTCTCGCACGAGGTGTCAGAGTGTTCCTTGGGTAATGTAGTTTTGATGCAAGAAGGTATGTTGCCCTGGGTAAAATCAGTGGTCTACTATTTCACCTGCAGAGGCAAATATTGCACACCTCAGAACACAGCAAAACACGTATGCAGCTGCACTACCGCTAGCTGGGACCCAGGAGGAGGGCAGCAGAGCCAGGCCCGTCCGGTACATGGCTGGGGCTTCAGTCGTATGGGAAAAGCTGCTCCTAGTAGCCGTATGCCTAAGGACACAGGCTGCTGATAGCAAACTTCGCCGAGCAGAGGGCCAGCTCTGGCTGCACACGCTTCTGGCCCCAGAGATGCTCAGCCCCAGCCTCGCTGCGAGCACCCAGCACCCCCGGCCGGACCTGTGTGTAGTGGGTGCTTTACATTTCTGCTGGGAGAGGATAAGGGGACTCCAGAGGTGTCAGATCCATCTGACACTAGGAAAACTCTTATAAATAAAATAGTTCCTATAAAATCTGTATGAGATCTCTACAGTCCATCTAATACAGGCTGTAATAAAGGAGAGACATAATAACGACAGCCAGAAACACCATCTTGTAGCAAGAAATCTTATTTTAAGAAGTATAAAAAGAAAAGTAATTTACTCTGTATTAACATTTTAAAAGTGCGTTAGCAAGGAGGGGAAATACATTCCTGACACTTTTGGTGATTCAGCGCAGTGCAGGGAGCCCGGCCAGCGCAGACAGCCTTCCTGCCCTGCCGGCGCTGCGCGGAGCTCCCACGGCGTTGGGCGGACCCTGCGCCACCCAGGGCACCAGCCTTTGGTCCATCAGAGCCCGAGATCTCTTCATTAAACACTGAGAAGTAGTCATGAGAAGAGCCAATATTGCTACGGGTGAAGGTCAAAATCCACATTTGTTTTCTTTCTTTCTTTCTTTCTTTCTTTTTTAAATTAGAGGCATTGTGCTACCAAACCAAGGCACTCTTCAGTTTCTCTTTCATAATGTCTGGAACGGGGCAGCGGGTAATTATACTCGATGCTACACAGATATTTATTCAGCTCTTATAAGGCATGCCTCACCTGTTCAAACCTTTGTCATCAAAGCATTTAGAGCATGAAACCCAATTAAAGATAAACCTCTTGCTGTTACAATGGAATAGCTACAAGAATTAGCACTTAAGCTGCATTAGCAGGTGGCATTTGTAATGACGATGCACCCAAATTTGTCTTTGGTGATTACTCAGGGCAAGCAAAGGGTAGCTTTCCTTTCTGGGTACATTATCTATCAAGCAACATTTTTTCCCTGCATCTCCATTCCGCACTGAGCGCTGTGCCTGCTGCTTACCCCGCCGCAGGTCAGATGCTCAAGGTCATCCTTTGGGAAAAGGGAGAACGTGCCAGGTGAGGTACGCTGCAGGGGATTTGCTGCTGGATCTCTCTGGAGAAGCAAATGGGTGGGTGCAGAAGCTGAGAGGGTAAAAAAGCTGAGACCAGAGCACATTTGGGCAAGGTTGGGAGTGATGCGCTAGAAAACTTAGGGGAGAATAAAGGCCCACTTCCCGAAAGAAGGAAATGCCGACGCAGCACGTGCTCCAAGGGGGGCGGCTGGTGTGGTGACGGCTCAGAGCACCAGCAGCCGGCTGCAGCCTCCCGCCTGGGCTGCTCGCAGGGCAGCCACGAGCCACAGCAGCAGGCACCGGCTGGGGCTGCGCCGGGGCCACCCGTCGCCCTCACGGCACCCAGGGCAGCCCCTTCCTCTGCCCCTGCCTGCGCTGTGCTCGAGTCCAGAGCCCTCTGCGAGGGGGGGCGCAGCCAAGGGGCGGCACTCATATGAGGCCAGAGCTGCGGGTGCCAGCAGCTCCTTACAAAGCTCCTGTCTTCATAATAAAAATAATTCTCAGCTCATCCGCTTCATCTCCGAAGCACTCTGTAAGCAGTGATTGAGCCATTCTGCCCTCTAGCAAGAGAGGTTAATATTATTCACTCCGGTCTGCGGAGAAGTACGCAGAACCATGCAGAGGTTATGGGCCAGATAACCAAAAATGGCTTTTAGTTCTGGGCACTTTCATTTTAAAGTGGCTGACCTCTGAGATACCGTCAGTCTGATTTTCAAAGGCATCGAGCAGATCCTGCTTTCATTGACCTTAAATGCAGAGGTACACAAAATTAAAGGCAACTATACAAATTCTTGGCCGAAGCAAGCTGCCCGGGGCACAGCGGTCAGGAGGAAGGAAGAGAGGGGCCTGGGGCTGCCGAGAGCTGAGCCCTGCACGCGTCCTCCGCCTGCTCTGAGTTTCTTGTGCAGAACCAAAGGCCAGCACCAGTGTGGGAACTGAGAAGTGTGAGCTTTCCATTAACATTTTGGGGCTGAAAACATGAAGAAGGCTTTTAGCCATCCCTTTGCTGAGGTGCAGGAGCAGTGCTTTCCCAGCCACTCTCCACCTCCCACGGAGCAGAAACACATCCCTCGGGTGTGAGAATGAGCCTCCATCAGGCTTGGGCATGGCCCGAGAGAGCTGGGCCCAGGTCCCTCATCCAGAATTTCCTCCCAGTTCTTCTGAGTATCTTTCAGCATATGTCAGCAGCCATTGACAATAGGTCAAACACACGCAAGAGGATGACAGCGGTCGTTCCCTCCCTCTGCCCACCCCGAAGCAGCCGCACACCGACCAAGCAGTGCACTGCCCCGGAGCATCGCTGCTGCTCCCTGGGGAGGCGAGGCAGGGCTTTGTGATTCAAGAGTTAAGTAATATTACAGCATATTTCAAAAGTTAGGTAAATTCTTCCTCTCAACTGTCATTAACTAAAAAGCTTGCCAACCCCTAGATTGTAATTATGTACATGAATAATGAAATTAGCATATCTATCAGCTAGCTCCCTGCTCACTGCAGGTATCGGTGCCCTCTGTGGGAAGCACTCTGTGCCCAGCTGTCGGAGCAGCCGCAGCCACAGCCGCCAGGGCCGGGCGTGCTCCTGCGGTGCTGTGCCTCCTGCCTCCACCCCACCACTGGTCCTCTTGTGCCCGCCACCGCTTTTCCACTTGTCTCACTGCTGGTCTGCTCCTCCGCAAGCTCTCTAGGGCCTGACGTGTTATTGAGGTGCAGGGAAAGCTGTGCCCAGAGTGGCTCATCCTGCAGCAGACTCTCCAGCTTTTTGGCCTGTGCTTCTGCCAGCAATTTCATAGAAAACCCAAAGTTTAGCTGGAAGCCAGTGGGAAGCCAGCAGAGCCGGGGACCTGCCGCCCTGCAGCATCCCACACCGTCCCTATCCCTGCGCAGAGCCATGCACGGGAAGCGCAGGGATGCGAGGGCAGCTCTGGCGAGGGGCACATCAGGATGGTGCGGGGCGAGACGGGGCAGCAGGGTGAGGCGAGACGTGGTGGTGGGACGAGGCGAGACGTGGTGGTGGGACGAGGCGGGACGTGGTGGTGGGACGAGGCGAGACGTGGTGGTGGGACGAGGCAAGACGTGGCGATGGTGCAGGGTGAGACGGGGCGGTGGGGAGAGGTGAGACCTGATGGTGGGGCGAGGCGAGATGTGGCGGCGGTGCGAGGCCGCGCGCTCACCCAGCCCGGCCGGGGCAGCGGCGGCGCGGGAGCGTGGGAGCTGCGCGCGCCGTGTTTACACCAAGCGCTTCCTGAGCGGGGCCGGCAGCGAGGCGCTCGCCCGCCAGCCCGCGCTGGCCGGTTTGAAAAACTGTTAACGCTTCAGGAATGCGTTAAGGGAAATGTATATGTAGAAATCTCCTACAATGGGAATAACCTTCCCGTGCGCCAGGCTACATAGACTGTTCCTTGACTGTAATTGGGGACCTGGTAATTAGATGATGGCAAAATGTACCAGAAGCTCAGTTTTCATTCTGTGGTCCAAATTACAAACCATCATATTTTGAAAGTGATGCTGACATTCCTCAGCCAGGAGGCTTTGCCAAAAACAACTCGAGCAAGGCTTGTCTTGGCACAAAATCAAACTCAGGGCCTCAGCAGCGAAACTGAAAACATTTACACAGCTGGACCCAAATCACCCTATTTTCTAAAGAGTTTGTCAGAGCCTGAAGCTCTTGGTGTATTTCTGCCTATTTTAAAGGATCCTGTGTTCTTGCAATCTACCAGCTATCCACATATAGGAAATAAAATACACTGGAAAAAAGTGGGTGGTCTTTCTATTAAAGTCCAAAAAAATAATCCAGAAAAGCCACATGGGGATAATGAGAACTAGCCCGATATTTACCCACTCTATCAATAGATGTGCCAGACATATTATATTTGCATATATAGATATGGAAACCTCATCATTTTGCTGTATGTATGTAATGGCTAATAAATGCATTAGCAAACCGCTAATGAAAACAAATTGAAGCCAATGTCACAAATTACGACAGTGTGAGGAATTACCTTTCTGCATTTTTTCCTAGCTAAATGTCCTGCCTATATTTTTTTATTACATCAGTCGTACACATAGCTCATGCATTATACATCAGTCACTATTACCAGGGTAAACACCACTCGGTCCCTCAAGCATCGTCCACGCCCTCGACGTGCGTGTGGGCGCGGGCAGGGGCGGGCAGGCTGCGCGCCCGCTCCGCGTGCCCGGGGCGCTGCAGTCCTGCGTCCTACCGAGGGACATCCTACCAAGGGAGCTGTCCCTGCCGCCAAGAACGAGGGCCAAAGAGCTATCCAAAGACAGTAAATTTCATTTTGTGCCAGTTCCCGTGTTTGCCTGTGGAAGACGAGGAGCTTCACCGCGCTCATGGCACAGCAGCAGCGGCAGCGCTCAGTGCGGGACCCCACGCGTGGCCCCCTCCCGGGTTGGAGTGTCCGGCAGTGCTGGGGCACACCACAAGCCCCTGCCTCTGCCCCCGCCCTCGCACCTCAGAAGTACTTCTATGCTTGAAGCTTGCCTCTTTCTCTTCTTCTTCCTGCGTGCTGCCTGAATTTCTTTTACTACTCATAAAAGCAGTAAGAGCAAAATCCTCTTACGCACCGAGACGTAACGCAGAGCTGTCTTTGGAGAGGGTGGGATTTCTGTAAGATATCATAGCAGCGGCTCTTGACTTAACAGCGTCTTCACTCTTGGACAAAAAGAGGGATATGACAACTAGAGAACTTATCTAGTTTGGCTCTGAGTCATTATATTGATTGTATCCTGTAGCACCCAGTGGTGGACTAGGTCACTGCTATCCAGATGCTGCATAAATACAGTACAAAAAAAAAACAGTCCCTGCCCCAGGAAATTTGGTTTCTTCTCAAAGCTGAGATAATTAACAGGCTGTTTGACAGGAATCCCTCTTAAAAGCCCCTCCTGTGCTTGACTGTGATTGCTACCAGAAGACATGGAGGAGCTATTTTTCATAGCTTAACTTAAATTTTTGTGGCTACGTGGGGACCTCAAAATCTTGCAAAATTAATTTTCTAATGCAAAACCTTGTAAGTAAAAATACTTGTAATTGCAACCTAAAGTGATGTGGGATCTGTGAATGGCTCTCTGATTAATTCTTCTGCTAGGCTAGTCTTTTCTCTCTGTTCTACTGAACAAGCGTACACATATTATTGGGATTAATGCTGCATAATACATAATTAATGAAACTGCATAAATATGCAGATTTGCAATTGCAGATTGACTGCCATGGCTATATCCCTGAACACTATGGTAACTGATTGGATGTTCATTATCACCATATTTAAAACTGTTTCCCTGTGAACATATGCAAACAAATAACTCCAAAAGGGAAGACTGTATTGTTTCAGGCATAAAGATGCCTCTCTCCAAAATCATAGGGAAGGGTTCGTGTATCTGCCGGGTACAACCGCTCAGAATTACTCAGAGCTATGCACACTCCCTGCAGAGGGTCTTGGGCACAGAAGGGAAATGATCATTTGAATGAAAAGTGGAAATAATGCTCTTAACTGGTCGCCTGCATTCGCCACAGACCTGCATTTCTGCATGCTCTAGGATCAAGGCTGTGCTGTACCCTCCGTACAAATTTTCCTTGCACTCCTCCTCCCCCACTGACACAAAGCAACAAAGTGTGCTCTGGGCTACAAATCCCCCTGCACCTGGAAAGCCCCTTGAGAGAACTGGGTGCCCCTGGAGCAGGCAGAGCCGGGGCACAGGGCACCCCCCGCACCCCCCGCACCGCACACCGCACGCACCCACGCTCCTGTGGGCGGCCCTGGGCACCTCCCTGCCCGAGGGACGCAGCGGGGCGAGGGGAGGCTGGCTCTGCTCCTGTCCCTCGGGCAGGACCACCAGCCCCTTGCAGGCTTTGATTTCCTGTGGTGGGGCTGTAGTTCCTCACGCAGGTAAATGGTTTAAAAGGACATAAAAACTGGGTGTCTTGGCTTAAGAAACAGCTGTATCTAGTGGTGGGAATTCACAATGTTTTCATCCTGGTGTCTTAACAAAGAGGCCAGGCAGAGGGTAGGGAGGGCAAGGCTCATCGGGGAATTCAGGTCATGTAGCAGCCACGGGCACCAAAAGCGAGAAAGGCAATCAGGAGGCTTCTGGGCATTTCCTCAGACCTTTGGGATGGGCCACGGGCAGGAACTGTTCAACAAACAGTGCCTGGTCAGTTCCCAGGTGTCCTTCCTAAGTCACCAGCAGTTGCACCACTGGTGGCTCACTGGCACTGCTCCCTGGCTGAGCACATCAGGTGGCGCAAAGCAGCAGGGAGCAGGTGATTCCGAACAGCAGGACGAAGGCTGCAGCCTCCACGTTTGATCCGGGGTCTCTCCCTGCTTTTTGCTAAGGGATAATGTAGAGGTTTCCTTGGATGACTTCCAGGTCATCCAGCAGCTTTCAGCTGTTGGGCCATAATGCGGTGCTAGTGATGGGATAGTCACCGGCAGAGCCACAGGTGTCAGTGATGGATGTCCCCTGATAACAAGTGGAAGCAGGAACTCAGGGTTTGCTGGTGGCTGGAGCCAGCTTAGAGCTCCTAGGGGGTATGTTTCAGGTGTCTCTAAAGAAAAAGCAGATGGTTTGTTTCGTTTTGTGCTCTCTGTTTGCGCTGTTGAGGATGTTGAGATTTATTGCATGATGATTCAAATATTCAGATTTCACACGGGGAGTTCGATCTGTCGATCTCAGAGTTCTGCCCAAAGAGGATTGCAAGCCTCGCTCCCATATTTCACATTTACAGGATCAAATTCTTACTTGGAGAAAAGGAAAACCTTCCCCAGGTGGTATACGGGGAATGTTTTTACTTTAAAGTACAAGTTTCCTACGGATGGCTTCAGATGTTTATTGAGGTGGAATAAATGAAAGTGTAAGTATGCGCTGTCCTAGGAAGGATGAGAATTGCAGCTCTGAGCACCAGAACTGCTCAAAAGCACAGCCAGCTGCCTGATCCTGCGTGAGAAAAGTGGAGGAGATGACTTCCCTTGGTAGCACGGACTTGCAGAGAAGCGCAGCACTCGCTTCCTTCGCGCCAGAGCAGATCAGAGCAACGCGCCGAGCAGCCACGGAGACCTGGCTTTCTCCTGCCTCCCCCCACCTCTACCTCCAGAGGCAAACACACTTATCTGGTGGCTCAGCAGCTGCCAGAGAGGGATTCTTACCCCCAGATGCCCACGTAACTCTGGCCATGCAGCCTTTCCCCCATCCCTGACTTGCTGCCACACCGTGCGCACACTCATCAGTGGTGCAAACCAGTGCGCATCCCTAACCCAGCACCAGCCAAACCAGTTGCTGGGCTGGGCTCACTGGTTTGGGCAGAGCTCACCAGTTAGGGCTGGGATTCATGCTTACAGGGCTCTGGGCCTTGGTCGCCAGCCAAGGGGCAGCACCAGCAGTGTGTGCCACGGTCTGGAGCGGGGATGCGGTGACTGGTGACAGCCCCGCGCAGTGGCACTGCTGCCCCTCTGGCACAGGCAGCCTGACTGCAGCAGCGGCCATGGAAGGAGCGTGGGGAACCTCCCAGCTCATGGCAGGCAAAGGGCAATGGGCTGCCCTGAAAATGATGGAGGAACATGAGCAAGGGCTCTGGGCCCAGCCCCAGTCCAGCGCCCGCTCCCTGTGCCCGTCTCTGCCCTCCTCATCTGTCACCTCGCCAGTGCTGCTTCTCCCAGGGCTGGCGTGGTGAAGTAGAGGTGGCAGAAGGAGCTGGCATCCTGCGGGGATGCAGGCAGGAAGGCAGGGAGGAGAACATGTGTTTGTTTTTTTTTAACCTAAGTCAGGCTTAATTCTTCCAATGTAGAACAACCTGTACTCAGTAATGAATTTAACCTGACAACATTTCATGATGAAATATTAATACGTTAACCAGATATTTTCCCTTCTACTTTCCTTCTGAGGGAACAACTGTACCTCTCTTCTTTGCAAAATAACTCTCACTGCAAGTGCTACAAACAGTCTTTTTTCTTTTTTTTTTTTTTTTTTTTTCCTGAAGAACATTGCACAGCTAAAGCCCAGCAGCAGCTTGACCAAGCTTCAGGAATGTGCGTGAGAATCAGCTCAGTCAGAGGAGAGCAGGAGCAGGCCTCCCCCAAGCCAATCAATCACGATACGTCACCCAGATGAAGATGTGCAAGTGAGAGATGAGACCTCAGAAAGAGAGGAGGGGACAGGTGACCTTAATTGGTCTGCTGTTATTGATAGGCCAACTTGTCTTCGTGATGCAAATTACCCTATAAATAAAAGTAAAACAACTACAGGAAGCAATTTGCTGCTTTGTTAGAATCAAAGGAGACCAAAAATTAAATCAAGACATAGCACCACTAATTCAACAGGGCTCTCTGTAGATCCTCTGCAGGCAAGGCCAAAAGTATGGGCTTTGGAAGTGAACCGAGTAACAGCTGCCTTGTGTGGCCTGGGGAGGGAGGCAAAGTGGTTCCCAGCTCAGCTCCGAGCCGCACGTGGAGGCGTGGGCATCGTCCCTCCCCATGCCATTGCCTCTTGCACTGGTCGTTTGCTGGGGCATCTGGTATGTGGTAACGCTCCAACGGAGCAGGAGATACGCAGTCGTGTGGAGGTGGTCCCAGCAAAGCTGCTCATTATCTTTAACATGAGAAACGTACCCAAGTCATGAACAGTTCGTTAAAAGCATCTTCTCTGACAACTTAAGTGGGTACTAACTCTTGCCACACATTTCTAAAACACCTTTTAATTTTCAGATCATCGTATCCAATATTTATTTGTCCACTGAAGAAGCCAGAGCTGCGACCAAGGGCTTCTCCAGGCAGATCCTCCAGCTCCCTGATACCCGCAGCCCTGTGTCCCCACTGCCTCGGGACCTGCTCTAACACCGTTGCTTCCTCAGGCCCCTGGCTGCTTTGCTGTCAATCTCCCAAACGTGTCCGTGCTCAGACTTCCCCTGAGCTCTGTGCTTTTTCCCTTGCTCCCAGGGCCAGGGCAGGACCTGCCAAGGACACGGCAGAGGGAACAAACAGGAGAAAATGGGGATTATGTTAGTTTGCTCATGCCAGGGAAATAAAATGCGTATTTTTGTCACTAAGATGCAGATTTTAGAAATCACAGAGGTTTTCTTCAGCCCCAAAGGAGGACTTTTAAGTGTTCCATTTTAAAGAGATGGTTCTTTTTTTTTTTTTTTCCTTTTCTTTCTTGTGTTTGTTTTCAAACCTGTCGGAAAGCACTAATATTTCCAGGCTTTTTTGTTGTTGTTGTTTTCCTCCTGATCCATTTCTTTTCCATTTTTGAACATCCTTGCCGGCTTGGAGTGAGTCCCCTGGAGGCTGAACAAGCAGCAGGACTCGATCACAAAACTGGCTGCCTTGCTGGGTGAGCTGCTCAGCTCCGCTGAAGCTTTGAAGCTGCCACTTTAAATTCATGCAGATGGATTATGCTTTTGTTTCTTCAGGAAGTTATGAAACACTTTGTGAAGCAACATCAATGGGAATAATAAGGACAGCTCCACACCCAGAGCAAAGCCCCGGTCCCCGCGCGTCGAGCCTGCCCCGGGAGCGACACGCTGCCCGCAGATGGTGGCTCTGGGTTTGGGGGCCTGCAGAATCCCTCGGATCATTCACCGTGCCTGCGCTAGCTCAGGTCTCTTTATTTCAGCTCTTTCCCCCCACCTCTAGCCAAACAACTTGTATAGCTCGCACCTAGCTCCCCGAGGGCTGTAGTGCCTGTCTTAGAAGTGTGAGGAGATGGAAAATACACAACCTTCACGGGTAGTTTTTTCCAGTCAGTCATTACTCTCCCTCCCAGCAGTCTGAACCTTATTTCCATGTTAAATGTCTCGCTTCTGCCTGTAGCCTTTGGCTCCCATTCTGCCTCTCTGCTAGACTTGAGGCCCTCAGTTCCTGGTACTTTCTCCCTGAGAAGGTGCTTCAAGATTTAATGAAAGTATTCACTCTTCTTCTTGATCTCATGTAAGCTTTTTCTCTCTTTTTCTGTAGCTCATTTTCTGCATCTCTTAAACAACTTTGTGGCTTTCATTGACACCCTCAACATCCCTTTAAAAACATTGACACCAGAACTGTGGGCAATATTCTAGTGACCATCTCACCAGTAGTGTACAAATTTACTATATAAAAGCTATAAAATCATTTCACCACTACTACTTACTAATCCTTTTTATATATCCACTGAATGAGTTAGCGCTTTATCACAAGGTCAGGGAAGTATGCCCTTGTCCTCTGCCTATTGTGACCTTTGGATGCTTTTCAAAGTCATTAGGAAATGTGCTACTGTCTCCTTCTCCAACGGCATAAACATTGTTCTTAGTCTATATGATATGCATGATTTCTTATTTACTTATATTAAAATACATTTTATTTCAAAGGATGCACCTCTCTTTAGTAAATGCCCTTGACTGCTGTCAATTATATTTCTCTTCTTCAGTTCTTCAAGTAGTTCCTATATCAACTTCTCCATTATCTGCCCAGGACTGACGTCCAGCTTACCAGTGGGTAACTCACTCACCTCGAACACTGCAATAACACAAGCACTCCTCCAGCCTTACATAGTTTTATCCACTAGCCTGAGATGTATGAAACATAAGCACGAGTAGCCCAGCAGTCTCAGCCAGGTGGTTTAGGACTACAGAGCATACAGCAGCTAATGAAGAGGTATCGTCTTCAAGTTCCCTCCTCTTCGGTGCTTTCCCTTCCAGAGACAATCCCAGAACATCAGACTCCATTCAGTCTGCTGTGTTCTCAGAGCCTCAGTGTTGTTATGTCCAACAGCCAACAAACAGCCAGGCTGAACGTGCACCTCACCACGTCCCTTTATCTGCAGCTATAGGGCACAGAGGATTTCCTTCTGAGCATGTCTTTTCAGTCAGAGTTTTTCTTCCAAAATTAAAGTTCTGTGAACTTCATAAATAATTACTTTCTCCATAATTAAATCTTCTCTTGTGTCTGCCACAGGGATTCTGTTCTTTTCTGACGCAAACTAACAATATCTTTTTTCTACAGAAAGAGCAGCATGGACTCTGGAAAGGAATTAGGAGAAGAGCTAGTGCTAAGGTGTGCTGAACAAAGGTGTGGTTATGTGGTGCAGATAGTATGTGTGTCTGTTACCTTTTCCACTGGTGGAACGTATGAAGAAAAGCAGAGAAAGCATGCCAGGCAAACAGATCCTGCAGAGCCCAAAGTCAATAGCACTCTAGACCTAGCAGTATTTTCACTGTTAGTATTCGATTTTTATTCATTTCTATTAGACAAATGCCTGTGGCATCAATAAGAGATCAATCCCCTTGCACCAGGCACCGTGCAAGTTGTAGAACAAGGTAACCCGTGCTTGTAAACTGCTTACAGAGCAGGAGCAGGGGAGAAGGAGTCTGAATGTCAGCACCACAGTTCATGTCTTGTACCTAATGCCTCCCGCAAGCAGGAGAGGAGACCAGCAGCATTTGAAGATGCTGTAGGCACAGGAGCCCATGGCTCCTCCCGGCCGTGTCCCAGTGGCCATGGGGACACAGTGGCCCTGTGTCAGAGGTGCCCTCAGGGTGCTCTGCAGGGTTTGCTGTGGCCATTCTTCCCCTCCGGTTGGTTTGGACAGGGGTAGGTAAGGAGCAGTGCCAGCACGGGAGGCGCTGGGCAGGGAAACACGAGGGTGGGTGGATAGGCAAGGTCCCGGGGGCACCCAAGGTGCAGAGCGTGCAGGAGGGACCGCTGCCCTCTTCTCAGGGATCTGAGCCCACCTGTGGCTCCAAATGCTTCCCTACGTCTCCCTGTTATCCAACCTCTTTCCAACATGCACTACATACATATATTCAGGGTGGGAAGAAGAAGGTTTCAAGTGAGATGACTGAGGCTCTGCAACAGCTTTCTACAAGGAAGAGAGAGTGTGAAAACCCTGAGTTGCTTTCCAGCTGGAGACTGGTGAGTTTATTACAGCCATCACGACAGTGGCTCTGATAACAGGGACCCCTCCCAGAGGCCCGGCACTGAACCCAGTTATCTTTCCCCTCCAGCTGTCCTGCAGCACCGCCAGGACACGAATCACGGCTGGGGTGTTTGCTGAGCCCATCCCGTGGCTCAGAGGAGCCCACTCTGTCCCTTGCCATGCCTAAAGCCTCGCAGCGCAGAGCGCATGTGTTTGGAGAAGGGACTTCCACATACCCAACTCCTGATGCTTGCCAGCCACAGTGAGGCCCCAGTCTCTGTAATAAACATTAGGAAATTACTTGCATGCAATGCCCAAGTGAACTTTGCTCTCAGGTTTCCACCTCAGGAACAGATTTTCCTTCGTGCGTTTGGGATTTTTTTTCCCAACGCTGGTCACCACCCATTTGTCATCCTAGACTTCACCGCCTTGCAGCAGGAGTTGGCAGCAGCCAGGCAAGCTGTCATCAGCACTCCCACTGGGGATGTGTGTGGTCAGGGTGGCTTTTGCATCACTGGAAGGAGGAGTTGTGTCCAGGTCACAAGGCAAGTGGCCAGCAAACAATGGAGACTTTGGGGATAGAGTACGCTGTCTTATTAAACCTGCATGGTTTGCAGCCAAAGTATTGGTATGACCAGTAATAAGGAAAACTAAACATCCAGCGAGTCTCTTACGTGAGCACAAATGCAGTAGCATTACAAGGACACTGGAAGATTAGGCCCCCAGCAAGGGCTCACCCGAATCGTGCGGAAGGGGGCACAGCGCTGCCGACCCCCCCGGGCTGTGCCTTGGATGTGGGGTGTCCCTGGAGTCCTGCGGGACAGCAGCGAGGCCTGGGGCACTGCAGACTAACCC
Source organism: Anser brachyrhynchus (assembly GCF_964034855.1). NCBI lineage: Eukaryota > Metazoa > Chordata > Aves > Anseriformes > Anatidae > Anser > Anser brachyrhynchus. The sequence goes on along the minus strand of NC_137710.1, from coordinate 710,371 downwards.
TGCCCCTGCACGTCACGACTTCTGCCAGCATGGTGAGCCAGCAGATTTGAAAAGGAAGAGGACTATGGTCAGGGTGACGGGAAAAGCGAGCGTAAGGCCGAGAGCTGCTCTGTCCGGACAGAGCTTGGCACTGAGCTGGGTCAGGGAACAGGGGCTGCCCGAAACCTCGCTCCCATAGCAGAAAGCTGCCGCCACTGTACAACCACCACTAAGAGAAAGGAGATAAAACTGGAGGGGAAGACATGGGGGGAAGGAGGACAATTACATTAACTGAAACAATGTGTTATATTTTAAACATTAAAAACTTATGACTCTAAATGGCAAGTACCTGATGCGGCAAAGGAGAAGAGGGGAAACTGAAGCAATGGTTAAACAATGCACAAGGCAGTCTGCTGGGCCTGGTTTGTATTAAATCCATTTGGAGGCTGAGTTTGCTCCTTTGACAGCTGGCCACACTCGCTCAAAGAGAATAAGAAAGTTTTTGTTTTTTAAAAAAGATGTGTAATGGGTTTCTTATGTACCAGAAAAGAAAAGCTCTCTGAGCTGGATCACCTATTTTCTTGTCAAAAGACTTTGGACAAAACCTAATCATGAATAAAATGCCTCGTGATTTTTCAAAGAGTTCTTTTACTTGAAGTCAGCTTTTCTGAAATGGAACGCAGGACCTGGGTAATGCGGAGCAGGGCGGGAGGCAGCTCGCACGCCAACGCCGTCGCACGGGGCCCCCCCTGCTGCCCGCGGGAGCGCGCCCACCACCCTGCCATGGGCACCGGCCGTGCTCCGGCGTGCGCTGCTCCCGGAGCCCCGTGCTGCCCTGCCTGCTGCTCCCAGAGCCTCCTGAGCAAGCCCCAGCAGTGTCCTGGGGGGCTGTGCAGCCCCTGCTGCTGGCCCTTAGCTGCACAGCCACGTGAGCGCCGGTCCCTGCTCGCGGCGGTGGGAGCCCAGTTATGCCTCGGTCTGTCCCGGACAGGCTGGCAGCATGCGGAGCTGGCCGGGGTGGGAAATAGAGCAAAATCTGCTTTCTCTTCTGTGCAAACCGCATCCCAAGAGCACAGGAAGAATAGTTCAGCCACTGCAGAAGGCACCAAAAAAAAGTAAAATTAAATAAAAATGTCTCCTGATGGTTGCTTACTAGAGCACTTCAAGTGGTATTTCACTGTCTGCTGTGCCACAGCTCCGGCCCACCTGAAGCAGCATGAATAAAATCGGGTGCCAGCCACGGGTGACAAGGAAGGAAGCACTGGCAAGTCCTGTCAGCTCTCTCCTGGCACTTCCAGGGCTGTTGTAAGGCGAGCCCTTGGGAGTGATACAGACTGAAGCACAGAGCTTTAGGGGATACGAGTGCGAAGACCAGAGAGCTGACCCATGACAGATGAACACTGCCATTACACCAGCATTCACATCCTGAAGCAGCAGGCTTTATTTGGCTGAAGAAAGCGGCACGTCAACTAAATTTGAAAAGCGACAGCCCAGAGGTGCAGGAACACAGCCGTTTGGTGCTGGGGAAGCCCTGGTTCCCCTGCTGTCTCCCAGCAAGCCCAGTGGGAATCCCCAGGACTGTTCCCAGCACAGCACCCCAGCCACCGACGATTTCAAGCCCGCAGCTCATCTTTCTGCCATTACTCCACTATCGTCCCCTCAGTCCTGCTACACCTCTGGACACAGCACTGCTCAGGGGGAATAAAAGGAAGTGTTAAGAGACCAGAGGACGTGGTGTTTTCACTTGTCCCCAGGGCAGACATCTCATGGTCTGGGTTGTGAGACTCACTTCTACTTTCATGAATTGAGGCAAACCTGGATACTGTTTTCTGGCTGTTGGTTGTTTTTTCTTGGCCTTTGCCAGTTGTTTATGGACAGTGAAGAATTCCAGCCCTTTGTCATGGACACCCGTCATAGAGAGGACCTCTGGAATTTTAATCGTCCAAGAGCTCTAATAGGTGTAATAGCCTTGTGTGTTACATATGCATTAATTAAGTAACACTGCATTTAGCTCCAAATCATGCGGAAGGCGCGTGCTGTGTTTGCACAGACATAAATATCTTCTCAGTTAGAGCACAGACTAATAGCTTTACTCTCTTTGCACTGCAGCATTTCCATTCTGGTGAAAACAGGAGCCTCGAGAAAGCTTACCTCTGGGAAGTGCTTGTACACTGGGTAAACGCGAGGCACTGCCACATGTCCTCCTCACACACAGGCTTTCAGAAATGATATGGCTTGGAGAATTTGAGTAGCTCTTTGATGTCTGCATGCTTCAGCGCAGGGCAAGCACTCTGCAGTGATTCACACGTTGCCGATTACTCCATTGAACAACAAACTGCCTGGCAACCTGTTCGTGGTTTCCTCATTACCCAAATTTTTCAGCCCTGCTGTTTCACTGCAAATGCAATCATTGCAGCTTTCTCTAAGCTGTAAATACAGTGTTGTGTGCAACTGTAAGGGAAAAGGGGAGACAAAAGGATAAAGCATAGTGAATATAATATATTCTCATCTTGATCCACAGGGAACTTCCATGCATTTAGATGAGAATATAACACTGGCTCATCAATGGAAAGCTCCTTGTTTCAACCCCCAGTATTGATGCTTTTCTTTGCTGCTTTAGCGCAACCTGATTCTAAAACAAAATGAGAAGTTGGAATAACATGTTGGATGAGCACTGATATACTAGCTGGACAAATATTTGGAAGAGTATTCACTTACACCAGGCAACATTATGCTCTGTGGATTAATTATAGAGAATATGGTCCTGACTTCAGTCTGGACAATTAAAGCTGCGCTGGAATTCCAGAGGATTGCTTAAATGTGCAGTATTAGTGAAGGTAAAACATCTTCAATATCCCTTTCCTGCAGCCTCCATTTCCTTTATAGCAGTATGCAGATTAGTGCTAAGTATTAATCTGCAGAGGTTCCAGGAGCAGGGCTCCTTTCCCTGAAGAGTACTGGGAGGTTTGGGGAGAGGAGGGGGAGGTCTTTTTTAAAGGGAAATAAAGAGCTGAAAGAAATCTCACATGCTTGTAAAACAATAACTAGAAATGAACCACTCATTCCACATGTTTCAGTCTTGTGGATGCAGGCAAAGTGTGATATGTATGTGTAATTAAGAAATGATTTCTTGAGATCTTCCTTAAAACATGTCTGAATACAGATCTAGAATTTGCATAAATAACTTATGCCTTTCACTTTTTCCTTGTGGAAAACACATAACACTGCCTCTCGCTTTCTGATTTTCAGACCCTCCCCGGCTCGGAGAGGAGGATTTGCCATATTACGCTATTCTTTCCAATTGTAATCAGCCTTAAATCTGAATAAAAGCAGCAAATGGCTGACTAGCACTCAGGGCTTCCCTCCCTCCCCCTGCCCCCCATGGAAGCAGCAGCAGCACTAGCATTGAGTCAGACTGGGAAAGACATGACTGCAGCTCTCAGTTTTCATTAGTATTCATGGAGCATCCGACTCCAGAGAGGATTAATAGACTCTGATGCCTAATATCCTGGAGAACAATTAATTTGCCCACAGTTTTGTCATGGTTGAAAGTCAAATGCTGGAACAGATCGATGCACTGAGCTGCAAGTTGAACACTGCAACCTTCTGCTGGAGCTGAATTTTAATTTTCCCATCATCATTTCCCTCCGTTCCCAGCACACCAGTTTTCTAATAGATCTAAAAGCCTCTTACCTTCTTCCATCACATGTTGGTCTTCATAACAAAAGTCTATGTTGATTGTTCAAATATTAGAGCCTTGTATTGCTCTCCATTATGGGATTAGAGATGTTGTAGGCCCCTTGTGTTTTGACCTTTTCCTGTATTGTTTCTGTTTAAATTGTACTAAAAATGCTAACCTTTTGTAATTAAAATCAAAATAGAATGGAGGAATAAACCATTTTTCCTAATAATCATTCAGTATTTAGGTTTTCATTTTGACAGAAATATTTGTGCAGACATTATAGCTGGTGTTTATACAAGCCCATTCAATAGACCTGCTAAGAAAGCAAGGCTGCTGCCGAGTGCGTCCCGTGTAACCTGCTGGAGTCAGAGCAGTTACCCCGGGCTTACTCCGCACAAAGTTCAGCCTGTGAGTTCACTTTTCTCTTCTGCTGGATCGTCTGCCAGGTGTGTACAATGCTATTAAATCCACTGCACACTGGGGGGGAGGAGGGGGGGGAGCTATCCGTAAACAGACTTAGATGGCAGTTGTGGGAAAGGGGAAAGTAGTGCAAGCATTGGAAACAATTACTGCTTTTATTAAAAATAAATAAAAAGACATAGATGGGCTTTGAGGACTGATTCTGCCAATACACAGAACCTGAAGTCTCTGGGATAGAGCACAGCACCTGCTTCCTTGGGACAAAGTTTGCTGAGAGAGGAATGGCAGTGCAGCCCTGCAGCCCAGGCAGCCTCCTGGCAGCGCCTGCAAGTCTGTCCTCCCTGCTGGCTGCGGCTCAGAAAACTTCAGGCAAACTTGAGAGCTGATGTAGCAGACATTGCACAGTACGGGCACTGGGACCAGCTCTGCTCACAGCGTGGACAGAGTGGATCCTTCCCTGTCTGAGTGGGTCCTTCCCTCACGGCCATGTGCAGTGGTGAGGGTTGGGCCAGCACCCCGTCTGCTCCGGGGACTGCAGATCAGCCAGAGGTTTGGGCCTGGAGTGAAATATTTGTGTAATGTTTGACTGCAGGACAGAATATTCATACCCAGTATTTATATAATTAGGTGTATGAAGTACAATATGCATTTATGCCTGGCAAGATGAAGCTGAAGTGCAAAACTAAGAACAGGCTCTTGAAGATTTCTGCAGCTCCATACCCATCAGTGGGCTCAGCAGAGATTTCCAGCGTGTGTCTAAGGATGGCAAACTTAAGACAGAGACCCACAGCTCCAGCTCTCCCAGTGGAAGCTAAAAAGTCTTGCTACTGGCACATGTAAGGACCAACACAAATCAAGTCTGTGACACTGGGAATGGACTGAGTCCCCCCACCTCTTACAGCAGCCTCAGCTGGGAGCTTGGAGCAAGCAGTCCCTGCGGCTGGGTTCCCCTCTCTTGGCTTTTTGCCGTGGTGGGAGCTACCTGCACCCCTGCTGACCTTGCCGGCCTCTGCAAATGGGGCAATTGCTTCTGTCTGAAATCCCGCAGGGACGGACAGCAGAAGCGTGGCTCATCCTGCCCCTGCTGAGCTGCAAAACATCACTAGGAAAACGCATTGCCTCCGACGCTTCTCCTGGAAAGGCACAACCTGGTGCACTGCCTGCTGCAGAGCATCTGGAAAGAGAGACGACATAGTGCTTGCTTTTCCTCAGAAAAAAATAAAAGTAAAAAAAGGTTCTTAACGGGTTAAGGCCAGAACTGTATGAATCTCTCCTAGCTATTGTGCTGCTCTCTCAGCATTACTGGTGTCCAGGCTTTTGTGGTTTAATTACAGTCTGCTCAAAATGGTCTTAGCCAACAGATCAATAGATCAGGAACATTAGAATTGTTAATTTGAATGGCTGATTTGAATTTAAGTGCAACTTCAATTTAATCATTTTTAAAATGAAACAGTGTGTGAGGGCCTTCCTTCTTCTCCTCTACCAAAGAAGCAGCTCCAATGGCCCGTAGGGATCACAAAACTCTCTGACATGCACATTTCCCTTCAGTGAGGAGTTAAGCCCCGTGAGCTGCTGGATCATGACAAAAGTGGTGGGTTTAGCAGCCTTTCCTACAAGCACGGTAATCCCAAATCCAACAGTGATTAACTTGGACTCAAAGCTCCACTGCAGAAATTAATTCTAAATCAGGGTCCTGGAGCCTTGTCTCACCAAACACTTCACAATGCTAATTGCTGATGACTATATGAGCAGGCATAATAACGTCCCAGTTGTCTCAACTTCCCCAATTCATCCAGAAATTCTGCTGCCTGCAGGATTTGTCCCCACTGCCAGCCTGTAGCAAGCACAGCCTGGCTCCTCCTGCCAGGTACATTTGAAATGGCTGCAGCAGCGAGCAGTGGGTTTTCCAGGGATACGCAAAGCACGGGAGTTTCTGAATGCTCTCAGTGCCGAGGCTCGTGGCTCCTCACCAGGCGGTGGGTGAGGCTCCGTTCCTACAACACGGTGATGGGCATCCTGCACCCAAACCCTGCTGGAGCTCAGGCCCTGTCGGCTGCCCCCTGCTGCCCCCGAGCCCAGCCGTGGCTGACAGCCACCGCAGAAGGCTCTGCTGGGCCGGCATCCCCGCTCTGCCCAGGCCCCAGAAGCACAGCCCCAGCTCCGTCTGAAACCTCTGGATATCCTGCAGAGCCGAAGGTGCTGGGCAGCGCAGGGATGGGAATAGGGCGTACCTTAGCTTTTGTAGAGTCACCCTTAACACGAACAAAGTAAAAGAGAAATTTAAAAGAGAACATTAAAAAACATGTAAGATACAGTGTCTGGTTTTTAGCTTTTGCAAGTAAATCTTCATAAACATATCAGTAAACAAAAATGGAAAGAAAAGCATCTATCAGTAACCTATAAAAGCAGCAGTAAACTGGGTCCAAAGCTCTGTTCACTGTACGTGTGACACTTTCTGACTATCATGCACAAATCCTGCTCTCATTATACTTAACATCCATAAACTGCTGGGTGGCAGTAATTTCTTTTCTGTGCTTTTGCTAACCAGAGGAACTCATGGCCACGAGTTCCCCTTTGGGTGGGGAGTGCCGTACAGGTCAGGCAGGAGTGGGAATTGCTGAGGTGAATAAAAGCACGAACAGCTGCAATCAAAATGGCAATAACTTACAATGGAACCTGGATGCTTCATGTGTCAGCTGCTAAATGCGAGGGGGCAGAATGGAGCTTTTCCTTTGTAGTGTATTCATGGGGAGTTCTTTCAGTCCACGTCCCTGCCAAACACGGGACATGGGACTGGACAAACCTGGATCCAATGCAGCCTGGCAAGTCCTGTGCTCCTATTTACTGCTGTGTGCCAGTAAGGTCAACAAAGACGTGTAAGCCAGTATTTTTCCTGAAATGCGTAATAGTTCCTTTAGCCCCGCACACCGAGTAAGCCAAAAGCTTTGTTTTCTTTTTGTCACGCTCACAGTTGCAATGTAGCCATCCTGTCTAATTGCCATCGTTATTGAACGCAGCATTTGCACTCAGAGCCTGAGCACAAGGGAAGTGAGGGGCAGAAAGGCATTTCATTTTCACCTGTGTTTCTGCTCTAGTTTACCATAGATACCACCAGTTTTGTGTATGACGATGCATTTGTTCAGTGTGGCAATCTTGAAATATAATATTTAGGCAGCATCTCAACACAGGCTTCCAAGTCTTCCCCAGCCATTTCAAACTGAACAAAATCAGCAGAAAAAGCCTAAAACAAATTTACTGTGCAGTGCCTTCAAGCGGAGGATGCTTTATTGCCTGGGAAAGTGCATGTGCCCGCAACCATGCGGGGCTCCTCCAGCAGGCTCACCGCGCCTCCAGCCAAGAGGAGCGCAGGTAAGCCCCAGGGTGATGAATGCCCCCCACTCCAATGGCTCCTGTGTGCCAGCAAAGCAACAACTGACCTTCCCTGTCCCACCAGCGGCACAGAAGAGGCTTTTCTGAAGTCAGGCTTGTGCAGCTCTCACAGCCGCTGCATGTGCAGGGATGCTGCTGGCTGTACCCACACCGAGCCACAGGTCACCGCTCCGTTTGTGCACTCGCTGCCAGGGAGCTGTGACACCCCCACCACTGCCAACCTTCCCGATACCAAAACCCATTCAAAGTCTCATCTCAAATTCTTATTTCAAAAGGCACATCTGAGCTGACACAGACATGTTTATATTCCTTTTCCATGTTTCCCTTCATTGTTAAGACCCCGGGCAGCGACACGGTGAGAACGGAACTGCCTGCCTTGCTCCTGTGCACCAGAAAAGGCTTCGTCCCCCAGGGCGCCGGCGGGAGGACATCTCCTGCTTGCCGTGGCAACTCTGCCTCATGGGCTGGATGGCTCCACGCCACTCAGCACTGCCAACAGCAGCCTCAGGCTGGGAGCAAAATGTCCCGTTCACAGCCTGCCTTCTTTGTGTGCTGTGCTCTGCAGCAGAAAGAGCCTTCCCCTAGCTTCGCAATGTGCTCCTGCAAGCCTCGCAGGCAGCAGCGCTCACCACGCTCAGCCCGCCCGGCTCGTGCCTGGGCAGCACCCAGCACCGCCTGGCAGCTGTGCACAGATTCCCGTTGTCCTCCAGGCAGAGGCTCAAGAGCCATCCCTGCCTGTTTCGGGCCACCACGATCCCTTCTAGCGAGGAATATGGGAAGCTGGCTTGTGCAGGAAGCCCCGGGAGCCTCACCAGGCAGGAGGTCTGTGCTGGATCCATGAGAACATCTGAAAAGAAGGTTTTTGAAGAAGCAAAAAGAGGGGGAAAGGACTCCTGGCTCTCCTTTTATTTGCTGCCCAGTCTCAATCTACTGACTTGACCTATGTCCAAATCTGGCAACCAGAGTGGTGTCCAGGGAGCAAGTATTAAAAAAGGTAAAAGATAGACCAATTACCCAAACCCGGCTCTGAAACTTAGTTTCTCCTTTCTTTCTTTGACAGCATAAACCAAAACATTATTCTCGGTGTTATTTTCTTGGCCTATGCATCAGCTTGAATGACAAGCACCGACTGCATCCTGAGAACAATCTGAAGGCAACCCAGGGAACCCACCCAGATGGTGTTCAAAAGCGTCTCAGAGCAGAATGGGCTCTGCTCGACACAGGAATTTCACAGCAGGAACAAAGGGAACTTTGCAAACAGAGCTTTGAAACGGAAGTCATTTTATCCAGCATGCCTGCAGGAAACGTGAATCCATCTTCCAGCACAATCAAACGCAGAGCTGTGCATGGGCATAATTATTAGGGGAATGATGGCAACAGTAAAGGAGCTCATCAGTCAGAAAGCTACATAATTTCTAAACTGTCTCTTACGCTGTACCACCTGGATTTAAAGTAACATTTGCAGACAAGATGAATGAATCTGCTTACCGAACATGCCCATACAAATGCATGCAAGAGAAAGGGCCACTGCAGACATCAGACTTGGCGCCATTGCTCCTGTGTTTTGACTGACACGTGTGTCTAACCCCTCTGCAGAGCACCAGCACCAGTGGTCCTCATTCCCCTCCTGGCCAACAGCTGTAGCTGGAGAAAGTCCTTGTTTGCTTTTGGGGCTTCTTTGCAGAATCAGCAATTTTTGATTCAAACCTCACAGCGGTAACTAAGGGCACGCAGCGGCAGGCCAGCACCACAAAAGCTCAGCTATGTGGCTCTCTTTCCACAGCCCTAAAAATACCCCACGTCATACACAGCTCGGCGCTCCTCGGCGCAGCACCAGCTGCTCTCGGTGGCCCTTCCTGCCCGGGACAGGCAGGTGCTTTTAAGCAGCAGAACAAGGCTCTTGGCTCTGCTGGATTTCGTCACGCAGAGCCAGGTGAAGGCCTGATCTGGCAGGGCTGTGCTTTCGCCAACGCCAGGGTGAGCTCTGCCTCCCGCTGCGGCCAGCCCTGGCCCTGGCGCCTCCCGGCGTGCAGCGGAGCGCTGCGGCCAGCAGCGGGGTTGCCCACCAGTGGGCAGGGAGCCACCACGCTCCCGTCCATGGCTGTGGCTCCGTTTGTGCTCCAGACGTGGCCGGCTCCTGCCAGCACCACTCTGAATTGCCCCAGAGCCTGTCCAGACCCACGCTGGCACCGGGCAGCAAACTGCTGTGCCCCACCAGCACTGAGCAGGGGCCAGCAGCACGCAGAGCAGGCGTAATCATCAAGAAAACCTCAGAATTTGTCGAAAGACCAACTCTAGCCCCTTGCCAAACCCTTCTGTAGAAATAGCCCTAACCAGAAAGGGATAGCAGAGCCCACAGCTGCAGGTTTGTTGCAGATGTTTGGATGTCTGCGCTCAGATGCATGTGAGAACCGTGTGTCTGTGGCGGTTTCCTGGAGCACTTTCTGTTTCACGATGCTTCCTCAAAAACAGTGCAAGACTCTCCATTAATATTTAAGGCTTTCCTCTTTTAAATATTTCAGTTTTGTGAAGAATGGAGAGCTCTCTTTCTTGGGGATCTCATTCAGAGGGAGGAGCGGGATTAAGAACTTCAAAGCGGAGTTCTCCCCAGTGACAAGTTCTTTAGAAGAGACCCTGTCCAAGAGCTATCACATTTCTCCAGCGAGGGAAAAGCTTTGCCATGAGAATCCTTCTGGGCCTACGGGCTTCTGCAGAGGAGGAGATTTCTGGAGCAGCGAGCGCTCCCTGCGGGGAGCACACCCTCCTCCCGGAGGTGCGAAGTCTCTGCAGAGGGCAGCCTTCCTTCCCACGTGGCAGCTGGGGAAAACGCCAACAGAAGCATGAGCTATTTCAGGAAGGCAGAAGAGGAATGAGAAGGCTCTCAGAGAACTAAAAAGTCAATGTGGGGTGGATGGAAGGATGACAACTAGATGTAATTGAGAAGGAAATTCTGATGGACTTTAGATGAGAAAAAGGAAACACTGCCTCTGAGTGTGGGAAAGGTCCTGTCCCACCACGCTGCTGCCTCTGGGGTCATGCTGAGGGCCAGGGTGTCACAGCCCTGCTGCTCACAGCTACCCATTTGGGCTGCTGAACTGGCCTCTGATCCTGCAGCAGCCCACAAGGTGCCACATCCGCAGCGCTTGCATCGAGGTACTTACTGCCAAGCAGCCAGACGCAGATGAAAGTGAAGACGCTACAGATAGCCGGGGGGGCAGCGGGCTTTTGGTGATATTTGCCTGCTCTTGGTAGTTAGAAGGTGATCATGTGAGCAAGCCAGGTATTCAGCCTGGGTCGGAATAGCTACACAGATGCCAACAGGATAAAGACCTTTTGCTCTCTCTGGCTTGACAATAGCTCGGAGTCTCACACGACCCTTGTTGGTGCAGGAGAAGTAAGAGAGCTTATTTTGTTATCACTGTGTGGCATTGACCTTGGTCTCGTTGCTTTTGCATTCACCCCTGAGGTCATGCAGCCCTTCAGGACAATCTCCAAAGCACTGTCAGATACAATGGGCTCCTCAAAAACACTTCACTTTCCCGCAGACAGAGAGGAATGGAGCAGAAGCTTCGCTGGCAGGCAGGCTGACCGCAACAGCGCTTGCTCAGGGAACTCTCGCAGGAGGCACAGTCACGGGCCCGGAGGCCCTCCTGGGCACAAGGCACAAGCACGGCAGCTGCTGAAAGGCTCCTTCCTCGGAGGCATCTCTGCCTTTGCCCTCCTCTTACCCAAAGCAGATCAAAGAGAAGAACTGCAGTGTGAATGCTCGACACCAGAAAAGCTGCAGCAGTTTTGTGTCTGATTTGATGTGACCGTTTCTATTGGCAGAGCTGAATGAATAATTTGCCACAAACATTTTAGCCTTTCTTTCCATGACCAAATAGCAGCTTCAAAAGCTCCGGTCTTTATTCAGCAGTACTTATGCAGCATTTTGTAAGCTGATTTGACCCCCAGGGAAGGCAGCAAGCAGCTCTCCAAGAGCGCTCCCTGCTCAGGCTCCACAGGCAGCTGCTGCCCGTGGCGTGGGGCAGAGCATCTACGGAGGCACGGTCGCATCTGCCCAGCCCAAGGAGCCGTGCCCTTGCTGGGTGCCACTTCAGGACAGGCATATATTAGCCGTTGTGGGTTTGGGGCCAGCACATGTAGCAGTAGTAGCCCCTAAAAACAGCATCATTAGCTGTTTATTTCACTGATTAATCAAATAAAACAACGGCAGCTTCTAATGGCTGGCTGTCGGAACTGGGGGTAAATGTTTATTGCCTTATGGTGACTACTGTGCATGGGAGCTTCTGCATATCCAACGTTACTGCGATAAGTGGATTGCAGAGGAGAAACTGTTGAGTTGTGAATGCCCGGCACCAGAGGCCACGGGGCTCTTCTGCGGGTAGTGGCTTTCTAGCTCAGTCTCCCACATTCTGGGTGGGACAGATAATGAATCTACTTCAGTGATGAGCTCTCTTTGACATCTCTGCTTTCATGCTTCCACAGGAAAATGAAAGTAAATCCATTCTGATTTCTGCTGAATTCACTCCTCACCTCTGGGTGGTGTTTTAGAAATCAAAACTAAATCCATTATTTTGCTTCTTGTCTAAGGACTTGGAACCTTTCACAGATGTTAAGGCCACTTATAAGTTAGTGGATTTGTATTTAAACCTTCTGGCTGTATGTTTTTCATGCATTTTAAGTACTGGCAACAGGATAAGTTAATGCACAGATTAAGCAAGCAAGTATATTCACATACTCAGATAATAAAAGGGAGAAGAAAAGCAAATATATCTGTTCCTGTGTCCTGGTCACCCCAACCAAGGCAGCTTTTCTCTGAAATGTTCTGTTAAAAATCTCCTGGTGCTCACAGCCCTCTCTCTTCCCTGGTGGTGGAAGAGCCTTCATAAATTTCACCTGCATCTCATTTGTCAAGGCTGGGTAAGAGGAAAGAAGAGATGTTCCTCTTCCACTCGGTGTGACATTCAACCACACTCTGGGCTTAGTCTTCATTCATGGTGTAATTCCATTTCCCCTCTGAATTATGTACTCTCAGTAGCCTGCCTTGTGCATAAAAGATCCATGACGGGGAGCCGCATCATTCATTTTTTTTCCATGAGCAGGTGCAAAATATAATGTCCCTGATTTTCAAGATCTGATTAAACTGTCATAGATATGGAGCAACCTCAATAACTCCTAGCATCTGAGAAGGACTGCTTATTACAACACTGCACCCTCTGATGCTATCGATAAGAATCTCTCAGCATTTCAATTACAATTCCCTGTTTTCAGGGTTTGTTTATTTAAATTGGCCAAAGTTGGTGCTCCAGAAAGTCAGTGCCTATAATCAGCGGGGTAGAGCCCAGCAGGCACAGCCACGTCCCCGTGCCCTGGTCTCCACGCAGATCGTGGCTCCAGGACTGGGGTGTCCCCCCAGCGCACGCATCCAGCCGTGGGGGCTGCAGCTGCCCCACGCAGGCGGCAGGTCCCAGCCCCAGCTTTGTCCCGGCCCTCCCGCAGGGCTGCTCCATGCCCAGCCACCCCCTCCCAGCCTCTCCCCCCATTCCCCCCTCTTCTGACCCAGGTCTGTCTGGTTTTCACCTTCTCTGAGTCTGCTCAGGGTTCCACCTGTTTCAAAAACATCTTTTCTTTTTCCTCTCCCCTGCAGGTTCTTGGGGCACCAGGATAAGAAGGGGAGGACAGGAAACACCTTCAGTTTTGCAGGAACTTGAATCACGAAGCGACCAGTTTGGAAAGCTGCCTTCCACGGGTGGAAGCGGTGGGAGTGAAGGAGGTGGTTTCCCTGTGGCAGAAATGGCGACAGGAACCACCGCTGGGTTGGGGGGAAGAAACCCCAGGCAGAGGGCTGTGACAGCAGGGCCCCCGGTAAGCAACACGCAGCAGGGAAGGATGGGAGGGAAGAGACCCCAGAGCGCTGCAGAACCGTGCAAGGCGGCTCTGGTTTTCCGATGCTTTTCTTTTGCAAAGCTGTTTCCAATATTGTAATTGAATGCTTAACTGTTACACTGATGGAATAAATTAGACTGAACCTTTTATCCCAAAATCTTCTCTATAAGAAAGAGACATCTGAGGGGTCTGGCACGCTGACAGGTATTCCCTTCCTTCGGGGCTAGCGGGGGGGGTCACAGATGTCCCCGGGCTGACGCCAGCCGGCGCAGGGTGCTGCTGCCCCGGCACACGAGCACGTCCCTCACCCGCTGGAGGAGCGATCTGGCACGGCACGGCACGGCACAGCACGGCACGACACGGCACGGCCCTGCCGTGGGGAGGGGTTGTCCTTGGCCAGGGATCACTTGCATTTCTCTGGCAAGTGCAGGAGCGACGCAAGGCAGCCTGCGTTGTCTCGTGCCTGGTCAGCAGCATGATGGTAATCGGCCTGGTCACTTCTGGGCCACCGTGGGCTCCATCGCAGCCACACGGGCAGGGCTGCGGTGGGGCAGGACTGCTGGCTGCCACCGGCACCAGGCGGGACGGAGCCCAGACCAGCCACACTGCCCGGCCCTGCCAGCCCAAAGCACTGTGCAGCACGGGCATCAATTTACACAGGCAAGCCAACGTGCCATGTCCTCGTTTGATATTCAAAGGTAGATCCTCTGGTGCTGAAGCTAAAAAATAAGCTTATTCAAATTAGCAATCAGCACAAATGATTGCTCTACCAATTCCTTCCCTGCTCCAAAATAGTAGCTCCAGTCTTCCTGAACATAAACAGCAAACACACACTCGGCATCTGATACCAAAGAAGGCTCCCGACACCGTGAAAAGAACAGGGAGAAGGTACTGCAGAGTGGGAGCTGCCATCTGGGCTTGCATCTGCGAGTGTTTGGCAAGGCACATATGGAGGATCCTTTTCTCTGCCTCGTATTTGGCCCTGGAAATTTAGAAACGGTGGAAAGAAGAAGCATCTCTGCCTGGGGCCTGGCCGCTGCTTGGAACAGCCCATTAGCTGCAAGCACACAGCCACCCCTGCCGCACCGCCAAGGCAGGAGCCGGGCCACTGCTTCTGCTCGCTGCGGCTGCCACCGCCGTCGTGCCCGGGGGTGCTCTATGTGCCTGCCCAGCCGGGACGCTGCCCCGTGCTGGTGTGCCCCCAGCCCCCTCACCTGCGTGTGCCCCCAGCCAACACGGCGCTGCCGTGCAGAATCCCACTGTACGGGATGAAGCGTGCGTTGCTGAGACTTCTTGGCATTAGGTAGTTCACCACTGCTTGGATTTGCCCATGTTCACTTGCCCAGGAACTGACTTTAAAACAACAAAGAAAACAGGAACACGTCTGGCTGGCAAGAGGAGGAATGCTGTAGGAGTACGGAAACTTGATGCCAGTGGCAGGAGGAGCCTCAGCTCTGCAAAAGAAGAAATGAGGGGAGTTCATCCAAGCGGGTCTGGTCCCTGCAAGCAGCAAGGTCTTTTCTCCAGGCCAAGAGCTACAGCCAAGCCACAGGATGAACGTACATGTGCTGGGTAACAGGGGGTATGTGCAGGAGACAAACGTGTCTAAAAACTATGTAGGCAATAACAATGGCACAAAAACTATTGAGAGTTCTCCTTTCCTTCCCCAAGGATGACATTTCTAGCTCTGTTTGCTTAGGATTTGAGTATCCTAAGTTCTTCCTTCTTCTCTTTTCTCATTCAGCCTTTATGATGTTAGCATTTGGTGTGCTTTTTCACACTTACTCCCTGACACTGAAGAGAAAAACTTCTGCAAGTGGCGAAGAAGGACCGACAGGCCGGGGCAGAGTCCAGGCAGTGTGCGCAGGAACTCCTGCAGACACCAGCTGTTCCCGGGACTTAGCATCTACCTTTCTACCAAAAGGCCGTGGGGGGTGATTCAATGACAGCAGGCTGTGAACTAAAGTCTCCACTATCTCTTTCTGCCCTTCCAGCACGAGGGAGAGCAGGAACAGCTCTGGAGAGACAGCAGGATATTTTCTTTTTTAATCTACAATACATAGAGGCTACCAGGTGCTCAGGGCTTCCACAGGGACACACAGCTATTCCCTTGCATTAGGAGGCATGGGTCTGACTGTCTGCCTGAATGCATCTCCTCTGTTTCAGTGCCTGGGTTCTGGTGGGTGTGCTGCCTTCCCCGCGTGAGGAGTTGCTTGCTCCAGCTTTCTGCTGCTGAACTCCCGGGGCTTCTGATATCTGCTCAGTTTAAGTGCAGAGGAATGAGGGGAAAAAAACCACTAATTCAACTTCTTGCATTTGACCTGTTGCATTCAACCTGCAGCATCCTCAGCATCAGAAAACAATTCAAAATGTAAAGCCTTGGGTAGGCAGAAGTCTGTGCAGGTGGAACAGCAGAAGACTGAAGGATAACGGTGACACAGAGAAGGAGTTTGAGCCTTTTGTGTGCCGTGGTAGTGTCGGGTTAATTCAGAGAGGAACCAGCCCCTGGACCTTAAACTAGCCTGCTTGCTGGGCCGTGCGCGGGGGAGAACACCTCACTCGGCCAAACAAACTTGCAGCGCCTCGACACTTCAGTATTTTTGCAGCATTTCTGAGTCTAATTGAGTGCAGAAGCAGAAATGACAGGGTACAGCTGAGGACTTGGAGGCTGCCTGCCCACAAATGCTTCACCAAAGCTGGATTGTTCGGCCCCACAAATGATCCGCAAGCAGATGGGGAGAGGCTTTGCTTGTTCCACGAAATCTGGGCTGGAGCAGGCAAGAGAAAGTGCAGCAGAGAAAATGGTTGTGCTGGCACGTGAGGGGGAGCCACCAACCGACCCAGGTGAAGGTGCTGGCAGGGCTCTGCTCCCTGTCCACAGAAGTCACTGGCAGCAGCAGGCCCCGGCCCACGGCCATCAGCCCGGCTACGCACCGTGCACTCCCGTGCAGGGGGCGATGCCCCGGTGGTGTCCCCTCAGTGCCGAGCGGCGGCAAAGGAGAGCACCACAGGTGCCACCTGCTGAGCCCCAGGACATGCTCACAGGGGCTTAGGGACACTGCCTGCACCCAGCAGACAGGGAAGAGGAGGTTTGTATACAGCAAAAGGTTTTTTTTTCCTCCTTTTAAATAAGGTTAATTATTTATTCATGCACAAAACACAGGTTATTGTTTGCTAAACAAATCTGTGCACCAGTCTGTGTGCATCTCTCCGTATGTGCCAAGCACCCTGTTTCAAAACAAGTTGTGTCTCCGTCACTTCATAACTCCCTTTCTGCTCCCAGCTCAGCTTGGCCCTCAGAGAGCCCCATTCTATCCCACAGGGTGAGGAGAACCCAGCGGGGAAGGGGATGAGACCCGCATCCCGCACCAGGGGACATGCAACAGCCTGCCACTGTCATGTCACAGCCACCACCATCCTGCAGTGCCCGGCGGGGCAGGAAACATCCTGCAGGGAGAGCTCTGCCTTCTCTGCTCTCACTGGTTTAATTCATGAAATAATTTCAGAAACGAAATCAGGACTACTGGCATTAGGAGACTCTGCATCTCTGCAGCAGCCCAGGCATAAAACTAAAGCCTCACAGGGTTTTGTTATCACAACACCACACTGTTAAATGTCCTAAGCAATCTTTTTTTAAGGAAAACAAGTCTTTAGAAACAGAGGTGACCCTAGAAGTGATAAGTGAAGAGGTGCACCTGAAAGTCTGTTATCAGCTATTTGTGCCTGGCTCTGCTTCAGATTTCTCATTTCGATGTGACGGCAGCTGAAAATTGGATAGATACTGACTTCACCTCAGACAAGACTTTCTCTTTTTGTCTTCAAGGGCAACTTAAGAGCTTTACCCTCTGAGGTCATAGAGAACCGCAGGATGCTAGAGAAGGAGCTTTCAGGAGAGGGAATCAGTGCAGAAGTGCAGCATATTTTGATAATTAAACTACAAACTATAGGAAGTGTGAGGGAAGCTGGAAAAGCCTAAGTTTCAGGAGGCTTGTTCTTAAAATCAGGTATTGATGAGGGTTTTTCTTGTGGACAAAAAGCAGGTTTACTTTCCAGCACTGTCTCTCAAAACCATGACCTGTCCTCACAGCCGCCCCCAGCCCTGGCCACGGGTCTGCCAAAGGACGTGGGCCCAGGGAGATGCTCGCTTGTGGGAAGCTTGGGAGGTTCCCTCTGGCGCTGCAAGGGCTTGTCCCTGGGAGACCCTGCCCAAAACAGGGAGAGAGGAGGAGGCAATGGCCCAGAGATACAGGGAACAAGCCCTGGCCTGCGGCCTGTGGGGCGAGGAAGGGGCTGGGGGCTGGGAGAGGGCGGCCTCGGAAGGGGAGAGGCTCCGAGGGAGGCGCTGGGGAAGAGGCAAGGAGAAGCGGAGAAGCATCTGGTGAGACAAGCAGGCGCTGGAGATGAGGTCGACGCAACAGCCAAGATGCTGCTGGATTAGCTGCCTCCCGGAGTGGCATTTCAATTCCCCGGAGAAAGCCTTGAAGACGGTGTGCTCAGGGACACGTACTTCTATCAGCTTCATCTATTTTAGCAGCAGCTCCCAAGAAAAATGGACAAAGGTATGAATGTCCTTCTGACTCCTACAGCAGAGCCTTGCAACGTGCCCTGTTAAAATGTGAAAATAACGTGTAGGACATATTTGCTGTGCCTACTTGTGTGTCTGGTGTATGCCTGCTGGTTCTAGTGGGTCTAGCATGTGTCAGAGCGAGTTGCGTGTGAGCAAACTGATCTGCTCACATGCAGTGCATCTGCCTGCAGAAACACAGAACTCTGGCAAACCCAACTGTCTCGCCAAGTCAGCCAGACAACAGTAAATCCAGCTGAGCTCTCTGAATTAGCAGTTTAATTCTTTAGGAAACAGTACAATAAATACTTCAAAGTGTTCCTAAACATAAGCATCTTTTACTTTGACTCACGTAAGCAATATGATAATTCAGATGAAATCATATAAACACCTACACACATTTATCTGACTTATTTTTGCTTTACAAATGCTTTGCAAGGGAGCTGTTTCTCTAGCAGATCAGCATCATGAGTCTGCTCGTGGTTTCTTCGCTGTAGCACTGAGCTCCTACTTTCCTAGGACAACCTATTCTCTTCTTTTCCAACTGTTCTGGAGTTTTACAGGGTCTTTTATCAGGGAGCTCCCTGCCTGCCCACGGCCGTCTCTACAAGTTCTCAGCACCTGGTTTCTCTGCTCAGTGCTGGGGACGCTCAGCGCTCTCAGTGCCCGCAGGGATACGTACCTTGCCCTGGACACCAGGCAGAGCAACATCCACACGTGCCAAATGGGCATTCAGTCTGACAGGAGGAGATGGAGAGAAAGAGTCCCCGACCACAGGCAGAGCCAGCAAGCTGCTTGTCCTCACACTGCTGCATCCCCTGGAAAGGCGTCCAGGTGAGAGCCTGAGCCTTCAGAGACTCCTTCAGCTGTTCTCCAGTGTTCTCCTGCCGTGTTCTCCCTCCATGAGCGTGGCTTACTTTATTTCTGAGTAGGTTACAAAGCAAGCTGTGCCACACATTTCCCAGCACCCAATGACAAAACAACGTGCCCCAAATTCTTTTTTCTTTTTTTTTTTTTTCCTCGCACTGTTTCATCCATTCATGAATGGTGAGGAGGGGTTAGGCTGTCACGGAACTTCATCAGTGAGTGCCTGGGAGTGCTGCTGTTAAAGAGGACGACAAACGAGCAAAGGGGCTGTAAGCAGAGCAGAGAGCCCAAAGAGCACCACGACAGAGACTGCAGCAGGCCGGTGGGAACGCCCTCACTTCCCTCTGCTTCGTTCAAGCAGCTTTCCAGAGCAACGCTGCTCTTTGTCTCTCCCAGTTTTAGAAATAAGCACGGGCAGTTGAGCTGTCCGTGCCACTTGGGCACGACCCCCAGCCGCCGTGACAGTCCCTCTGCAGAGCCAGCGCCGGCCGGAGCTGGTGGAGCGGCTGCAGCTCCTGCTGGGTGCGGGGAGCCAGGAGCACACTGCTGGGGAGCCAAGGGCTTCAGCGGCTTTATCAGCCCAAGCCGAGGTGCTCTCACCGCCTGCCAGCTTCCCTTGGCTTTCAATATTTCATCAGGGGCCACTGCAGCACCGTGCCACCCCACCTCCTCTCCGCGGCCTCGGGGCAGGGAAGCGGCAGCATCACCGCAGCTGGACTCTCACCCACCTCTGTTTTCTGGAGTTATTCCTAGCAGACACCTTCCCAGGAGAGGAGCAGCCCTTCCCTGAAACCTGCTTACTTTCCAAACTCGGGCTGCCATAGCAACACGGTACAGCGAGTTAGCTGGGATCTTCCCCCCGTGCCTCCGTTAAGCTCCGTAGCAGGAGCGCAGCTTCTGAACCACCGCATCTCTTCAGTCTCTGTTTTCGTCTGTTGTTGTTGTGTTTTTTTCCGTAAACACACATCAAATACAATGTGTGAAACTCAGCCCTGCTAAGTGGGGAAGCTGAGTTTTGTAGACTCATCCTCTGCTAGCAGAAACGGTGCAAGCCTCCCACGGGACCTGCCGCCGGGACGCCACGCAGCTACCAGAGCCCTTAAGGAACGGTCCCTGAGCACACACACAGCTTGAAAGAGTGTCAGCTGGGCTCCCCGGCTTCTGTGAGACTGGTTTCACACCTGACCAAAGCCTCCCTGATCTCACTTCGTTTCATAAGGAGCTGATGCTTTTTTCTGATACTTTGATGGATTTTTTTCCTTTAATACCAAAAACTGACACATTACTAATATAAGGAAGAGTTCGCAGAATAAACTTCAGTGCATTAATTATTGAGGAATATAATCCAAATTTATTTAATGAATTAATAATAAGTCATAAGGGTATTTTAATAATGAAATACTTCTAGTTGTGTTTCAATAATTATAGCTGGCTTTCATAATTACACTGCTGCAGTGAAAATAAAATCAAAATCAATTAGGTGGTAGCAATTCTGTCCCAAGAGTGCCCTGTGAAACTGTATCTATATCAGGTTTAAAGGGATGTTATGAAAATCAATGTTGGTTTAAACTAGCACACAGCTGGTACCCTGCTTCACTCCTGGAAAGAAATGAGGGTTCCCCATGGTTAGGGTTGCTTCTGGAGGTGAGACGTTGCTGTCCTTGGAAGAATTTGGAAGCAGACTCACCATCTTACACAAGTGCTCAAAGAGCCTTTCTCCAGGCAGCACCCTGCCTCCACATCAGCACAGCACGTAAACAGTTCAGGTCACGTCCCAAGCACACGGGCCCCATCATCACCCCGGTCTCCTCCACCTGCCCACCCATGCCCCGCTGCCCTCCAGCTGCAGTGAGTGTGGAGGCCCTGGGGGCAGGACCAAGGGAGGGCAGGCAGCACCGCACAGCTCACCCCATGTTGTTGTATTGGTTTAAAGATAACATTCCTGCAGTATTTACCCAAAGGGCAGATGAAGGGTTTGCATCTCCCTCCCATCCTGGGGAGCCTTTATCCCACCCCCCCAGCTCAGCTGCTGAACTCTGAAAGCAGCTGGGTTTCTTTAACCTTTTTCATCTCAAAAAAAGAGTGTTTGGAACTGGAAAGAGCTCCCAATTCAGCCTGTTGAGTAAAGTTGTCATTTCTAGCAGCTGGGATCCTTCCCAAAGGCTGCTGAGCACCACAGCTGGGTTGGAGGGAAAACGCGATCTTTCAGCTGCTCCAACAGCCCCAGCAGCTGAGATCCACAAAGAAGCATCCCTGCTTCCTCCCTGCATCTGGCTACCAGGCTCTGCAGGCAGCTGGGATGGTTGGTTCCCCAAGTTAGCTTGGTGGCATCAGTGTCCTGACACCGCCCCAATACCAACCACACTGCAGAGCACCAAACACAGAAGATTCAGGTCCAGTGCAAAATGCTCCAGGATGCACTTTTTCTGTTTAATGCAGTTTATTTTGTCCGCTGCTGCAACAAGTTGATCTTCCTGGTTCCCTCGCCCTGCTCATACCTGCCTCAGCTCCCTTTACATAAGGCTGAGGATGCAACCATTTGATCTCCCCTTTCTTCGTGACAAGAAAGCTCCCTCAGCAGCTGCCAGTCATGCTTAGCATTCCCCCATGCTGGAACACATACCTGCCAAACACCTGGCTGCTCCTCGTTGTGGGGACTTGGGGAATATTCCCTTCTCCTGAATATGTTACACAACACAGCATTTCCATGCAGCGGGTTCCATAGCATGGACGCCTGGCACAGAAAGAGCTCAGAAGCAGAAAAGTGATAGAGGGCTGCCCAAAAGAGGAAAGAACAGAGACTTTCAGCATCAAAGATCAAGAGCCTTAAAATAGAAAAGGGAAAACTCAAGTAATATTAGGGCAAAGTATTCATAACCAAGAGGTCAATCGGGCAATAGAATAATTTATCCAGAGAGATGTCGTCACCAGAGCTGGAGCACAAATGAGATTTGACACTTGGAGAAGTAGGGGAGAGGGACTCTGACACTGGTGTGAAGAATGTCTTGTGCCTCAAGGAAATCTGCAGGCTTGTGACGGGGAGATGTTGGTGTTGCTGGTCCGGGCTCCTTTCTCTCTGCAACCTCTTCAGCATCACTGCAAACTGTGCTTAGCACAGAAGAGTTGCAGGTATGGCTTCAGTGAATACAAGTGACTGATATTTGTGCCCTCTGCAATTTAAGGAGAGACCAGCATTACCTGTGACTTAATCACTGCCATGTAATTACACATTCAGTATGCAAATTCCCTTCTCACACAAAAACACAGCCGCACTGTGCCGTGATACCACAGTAATGCTGCTCATGAATGCTCGTATTTTGGATCATAAATGGAATATAATGCACTGTGCTTTATGGCAGAGATCATTACTGAACAAATACCCATAATTCTGTCCTCCAAACTGCAGTGCAGGTCACCGTTGTGCTTTAATTACAGTAGCAGCCAGGAAGTCCTGTCAGTAGGGAGGCTCAATTGTAATCCTGAGAGAAAATGCATAAGAAATCAACCTAAACCAGATTAAACGTCGGGTTTGCTTTACCATAGCTCTTGCAATTATGTTCAGCATATCCTAAATATTCACACTGAATAACTCACATACTTTTGCATCAAAAATAGTGGCTAGTTAAGCACAAACGGGCTTCAATTTCTGAGTCTGTTATTTTAAAACAGTCCCCGGAATTATATTCCAGTGCATCAGTTATCACTTCACCATGTACTGCTTTGAGCATCTGCTATTCAAACCATGTAGCCTATTCCCTAAATTACCTAGTGCTTCTTCTGACTCCTGACTTAGGACAAAGTCCCGTAAGAAGATCTGATGCAAGAATACATCATATGCAATACTGCCCAGCCACAGATGTTAATTGAGCCCATGAACACAGCTGCAACAAGAAATGTTCAGGTGTGAAGGTTCCTACTCTGAGCCAAATTCAGAGATGTTCAGCATCCAGAGTTAGCCCAGAAAATGGGCAATTTTGCAACATTTGCACAGTACTTTGACTGCCCAGTCACACACAAAAACCTGTAAATATGCATAAGACACAAGGTAGTGTTCATCAATAAAGCCTGCCAATGGAGAGAAACCCACAAAAGGAGCAAAGAACAATAGTGACATTGCAAAGGTCCCCTTGCTGTGGGAAGGGAGGTGGCAGACCTTTCCTGCTGCTTCAAGCCAGCCCTCAGCTCTCCCTCCAGAAGAGCCCAAGGCCATGCCACTTCAGCAGTAGCCTTGGTGGGCAGGAGGCTTGGAGGAAATCTGCAAGAATATTTTTGTGCTGAAACGTTCTGAGCCAGTTCGATGCATGCTGTCTGCCACAGGAGAGTCAAACCAAGCCCGTCCTGCTGTGAATGCTGCTCCCCGAGCTGGCCTTAGAAAAACAAGATGCCAGAACACCGGGACCGTGTACCTGTGTCCTCCTGCTATGGCCACCACCCTGGAGGGCCCCATTCCCGCAGCCCCCACGCGGGTTTCAGCAGCAGGCACACACTGAACTCACGGCGTGCAGCACTGGAGGTCACACTCAGCATTCTCAATTTTATGCTGCCCTGCAGGTGCACAAGAGAACAAGCATCTCTACTGATACCAGAGGAATTATATGTAAGATTACAGCTGCTTCCCTCACGGATTTCTGTGGATGGTGGCAGCACAGGGCAAAGCCTGTAAGGGCCGAGCGCAGCCCCAGCAGGGCACAAGGAGGAAACCCACCCTGCCAGATGACGCCCACTAACACGCGGCTTGGTACACGCTGGCTCTGTTTGCAACTCCACCCCATGCTGGATAATCCAGGTGTAGGAAATGGTACTTTTTAATGCCCATTTTCCCTCCTTCATCTAGCTCAGCTTTTCTATTCTTTCTTGCCGCAATTGGTTGTCCTTAAATAGACTGAAGTGCTGTTCAGTAGGTCAATCCATTTCATCAAGTCATTCAGCTTGACCTTTCGCAATGCACAGCAGTGCAATTTATACTGCAAGTTAGAGTGCCACTAAGCATTGCACTCATCCAATTTCTAGCCAGGAGAAAATGAGGGAGGGTAAGAGCAGTGGCAGATTGCTCTAACCGCTGATTAGTGCTTGGGCCCTCGTTACAGGCACAGCGGTGAAGTGCCTTCCGTACCCAGCAACTCTACAGGGAGGAAAGAGCGACAGCGAGAGCGTTGTGCGATCCCTGGCTCCCCCAAGCAGTGACTCACACAAGAGGCCCTCACCCAGCGGCGCTGAGAGTCCTCGAGGCTCTGGCACACGGCACAGCGTGCTGCCCCGTCCCTGCTGCGTGAGCACTGCAGCACGAGAGCTGCTGCCGGTGCCTCGCCTCGTGCACCCGCAGGCAACTCGCATGCGCAATCCGAATGCAGCTGGCAAAGGGTGGGCAGGGGAAACTCCCTCTCATCCTCTTTCCTAAGTGACGCATCAGATAGAATTGCTGCTCAGACAGCGACTGCTTCTCTGTGTGCAGCCTTTGCTAGGGAAGCAAGATTCCCATTAGATGGAAGGAGCAGTTTGTCACTGTGAAGCTGTACATCCCTGAATGTTCCAGTTCCTAGATTAGAGCCTGTACCTGGTGCACCCAGATGGTCTCACTCCATTTCTTTTCCCCCTTCAAACAAATACTCTCCTTCCCCTCACAATCCCACAGAACCTTTTAGGAGCCCAAGGAGAGCAGCAGATGCCGAGAACGTGGCACACATTGCCCTGGCTGCAGGTGACGGAACCTCCTTAGGCCCACGCGACTTCTCTGCACCTCTGTTCCAGTCCCACCAAGACTTTCTGCTGTGTTTGGGCCTGCTGCAGTTCCCAGCTTGCTCCTTGCCACCTCCAGAGCTGGTGCAGCTCAGCCTGGGCTAAAGGATGCCACCCTGTCACCTGCAAGCCAGCAGTGTCTGCTGGCGGTGCAGCTCCTGAAGCCACCAGCTCTGCTCCTCCCTCACCATCACACTGGAAGGGGTCCATGTACATATAATTGATGCATTTTTAACTTGAAAATGTGACACAAACTTCCCTCAGGAACGTCTAATTCACATTTTAAGTAACAAAAGGGCTCAAATCCCTTTCTTGCCTACTTAGTCATGCTGCATTTAGTATAAGCGAGATGAAATGCTAAGCTCAGGGAAGATCAGAGAGAAATTGTATGATTTCCACATTATAGGATAATTCCATGGCTGACTTACCCAAATGTGTGAGATGAGACGCCACACTCAGACAACGCTCACAGTGCGGAGCTGAACTCTGCGCCGCGGAGTCAAAGGAGGACAGAGCAGGGGGCAGCAGGAAGAGCAGGAGATAACAGAGGGGGCACAGAGCCCTGGCACAAGTGCCCTCACCTGCCCCTGCACTGCTCACCGCAGCGCAGGCAGCTGCCGGCTGCAGTCCCCTGGGGCCACCTCTTTGTACGCTGAGCTGCTTGGCGCTAACCTGTGCCCAGCCCTCTGCGCCGGGGCAGGTGCTGCCAGTGCCCTGACCACAGCCCCCTCGCTACCCCCTCGAGGGAGTTACCTGCCCCACTAGGTTTGGATGCAGCTTTTCCTTCTCACCCCTTCGACTTCCTTTTGTTAACCAAACTGAGTTTTATCTCAAATCAGAGCATCTCTCCAAAACAGAAGGCTTAAATGCTTCATTTTCACCAAGTTAAAACGAAGCTTTTGTTTTGCCAAAAATATCCCTTTCAAAATACTTCTAGTATTTTGTTCCACTAGTCACCAGATTAAATCCAAATTAACAAATATTGTCACTCATCACAGAGCTATATTTTTTGGAAAGCAAACTATTTGTTAAAAAATCACACCCCTACTCTCACCAGTCAGGCACACACACTTGGGGAGGCAGCAGGAGCCTTTCCAAGCCCTCCCAGACTCACCAGCACCCGGAGGGAGCTCTGCCCTTCCCTGGGGCTAGGGAAGCCCCCCCCAAGGTCCTGCAGCTCCTCCCACACCCCAGTCAGTACTGAGCTGGCAGTCACTGCTATTTGTTATCTCATCGCTCCATTACTGGTGAATATAAACGCTTTACAGCTGTGTCCCCAGCTATGGCCACCTCTTCAGGAGGGCTCCTGCAGCATTCACCTCTGGAGCAAGGCTGGCTGCCCTGAGCCTGGTCTCCAGCCCAGCCCCTGCAGGCAGCCCCTTCCACCCCGGGGGACACCGGGAGGGCCTGGCTGTGCGGGGCAGGGACCCCTGACAGCAGCTGCTCGTGGCCTCATCCAGCAGAGAGCGGCTGGCGGGGACCCCAGCAGGACTGGTGGCCACCAGGCCGTTGGCCTCCAAAGTCTCTGCATGAGAGACGCTCGTAGCCACTTATCTCGCAGCCCAGCGCAATTTAATTATCAACTTGGAAGCTATCCAGCAAAGCATAAAAAGTCGACCCATTCCAGTTGTTTAGGTATATCATTGCCCTGCTAATTGAGTTTGATGGGAATTTCAAGTGGATTTTACAATATTTTCCTTAAGTGCTGTTATGTTTAACTCTTTCCTGATTTGGGTGTCCCTGATGGCAGCGGGGCAGAAGGGGTGTACCTCCAAACTCAGACTGTCGTAGCAGGTGACATCCAGGGAGGCAGGCAGAAGGCTGGGCTGCAGCCACAGGGGTGCCCGCTCAGGACCCTGAGAGCTGGCTCCTGCTGAAGATTCACCGGGCATCAGCTCACGCCAAACCACAGTAACAGCCCCTGGCTTGTGTCTGCTGCAGGGAGGGCTGTGCACGAGGATTTTCCATCACATCAGATACTGACACCAGCTTTGGTAATGTGACACAGCAAGGGGATGCAAGGCATTCATAATCAAACAATTCACAGACAATGCTCTTCTAACTCACCCCAAATCATTCCACCTCCAGAAATTCACCCTGCTATGGTGCTCAGATAACTCTGAGAGCCCAGGAGCCCCAGCTGTAACCAGAGAGCCCAGATCCTTATCTCCGCAAAGCAGAAGCTGTGGGAAGCAACAGTATAAAGGGTGCTTTGTGGGGGTGGCACCGTTCCCATGCAGCTTCTGCACAGCCACAGATGTGACTCGCAGCATCGGCACCCCCAGGAGTTCTGAGGCCCAGCTCTCAGCACAGCAGCAAACAACACAACCTCCTAGTGGGTCGTGCAGGGAGAGTCTTCCAGGGTTGTATGTCTTCTGTGAGTAGCGAGAGTAATGTATTGTCTGCTCTGTCACTGTTATTTAAATTCTTATGGTGTGATAAGCCTTTAGAAAATAAGAAGAAATGCTGAGTTTGTATGAAAAAAAAATCTTTGAGGACTCTGCCCATCCCACAATATACATTATTTGGGAGTCATTTTGGATCAGGTGAAGATGCTTTCATTACCAATGAAAGTGCATGAAGGAGATGGTGGAGAAGGCATCTAATGAGATCTCCACAGGCAGCAAGCGTGGCTGAGAAGCTGGTTTATCTCATGGGATGCTGGTCAGAGACACCCGGTCCTTGTCCCAGGGAAGCCCCCTTCTCTGCCCATGGGAGCCTGCTCCTACCTCGGGTTTACCCTCTTGCTTCCCCATTTGAAGGCTCACCTATAAATTATACAGCCTCCTGCCAATTCATGCAGTAGCAGAGCAAAAAGCAAGTTTTAAAAAGACACCAAGACATTTCTGGCTGTGGGGCTTCCTCTGTGCTGCTCAGCGGGCCCAGCTGGTCCCTGCGCACACGCCTGGGGACCGGGCCAGGCAGCTGCAGCAGCTGGCCGGGGTCTGTCCTTTCCTGTCCAGTCCCTTACTCGTAATCTTTTTTTTTTTTTTTTGGCTAAGTACTATGCAGATTCGATTCTCCCAGCGATCAGCTGTGACCTTCGATTCACACTGACTGTTCACCTCCCCAGACACGGGTGCTGGTGGAGGAGCTGGGAGCATCCCTGCCAGGGCAGCAGCAGAGCCAGCCACTGGGTTGCCTTTTGCCGTGACATCTGCTCTCCATCCACAGAGCTCCCAAGCACAGGAGCAGGAGACTCCTCTCACATCAGGAGTGACTGCAGAGGCACACGTAATCCTTGCTGGCACCAGACTCTCCATTTCTTGTTTGAATGATGCTGCCACAAACATTTATTGTCACAAAAGAGGTTATTCAAACACAAGCAATTAGGCAACTATATTAGCATATTTTTCATTGTAATATTACAACAAAGGGTATATTCCTCCCAGTGAATGTATTTATAGGCTTTCGGAGCTAATATTTGTTTAAATGATTAATATGTTTTTCAAATACATGTGACAAGTGTGGCAGAAATATTTTTATCTCTGCAAACAATGTTCTGAAAGGCAAGAGCTCATGAGTCTCCAGGAGGGCTGGTTTCCAGGTTCAACAGAGTTTTTCAAGACACAAAAATTAAATTTTTATCATAACGAATTCCAAGAGAAGGACTTTCTGCAAGGAACGTTTAGAATAGATTGAGGCTTCAAGACCTCCACACCAACCCCGACACCTTCCTGGACGGCACATCTCCAAAGCGCCTCTGGCTTATCTGTGTGGTTAGATGGCTGTCTTTACTCCACGTGCGTACAGCGCTCTTACACTGATAAGAGAATCCCAATATATTGATAGTTAAAAAGCAAGGGTCATGACGGACCTGTGTGCCACAATTTCCTAACCAACATTTTGCTTGTACTGAACACCCTTCGTGCTAAGGGACATGGGACTTTAATCAAAACTCTGTTTGTGCCGCTCACAGCAGTTGTCTTTACACACCCACGTTACACGCTGCTTTTGCTGTTCTTTGTCTTAAACAAGCACACTCCCCAAAACAGGGTGATCTGCAAACTCCCTCTCTCTGTCCTCGCTTTTAAAACAAAAACAAAAGCATAGAGAGAAGCAAGTTCAAGAAGCTTGATTTGGACGTGTCTGAAATTGAGAAGCCTCTGCTAGAGTAAGCAGAGCTGCGGGGTTATGGCACCGAGCACTGAGCCCCAACAAGCCTGGACCAGGACCCAGTGCTAGGCCAGAGGGCCCCTGGCTGCCCTGCCTGGCCAGCTTATTGCTGGCCCGACTGCCTGGCACGGCTAATGCCTTCCCCCTAATCCTCCCTGATTTCCCAGTGCTAAAACTGGTCAGGCTGGGGCAGGAGAGATGGGGTGGGACCTGAGCAGGG
The DNA here is from genome assembly GCF_964034855.1 of Anser brachyrhynchus. NCBI lineage: Eukaryota > Metazoa > Chordata > Aves > Anseriformes > Anatidae > Anser > Anser brachyrhynchus. Next base: position 681,508 of record NC_137710.1, on the reverse strand, counting down.
GCATTGTGAAATGCTGCTGTTTGTTTCATACCCTCTACAAAAGTTCGGAAAAGTTATGAATAAGCCTCTTAATTCCAGCTGCTCCCCCGGGCCAGCTCTCTGACAGTGCTGTTTATTGACTCGCATGTCTGCCCCATTACCTAGCGTCCCGCTTCTCAGAAGCACACTGTTTTCTGGGGCTGGCTGGCTGCAGCATACCCGGGCGGCAGCCTCTTGTCCCTGCAGTGTCTTTCCAGACATTCAAAGCCTCATTTTTTTTTTTTTCCACTGACAAGCCCCATGTCCTCAGCAACTTTCTAGAGCTGGAGGAATAAGGCTGACATTAACAGAAGAGTATAATACGTCTATGATCAATACTGCAAGTGAAATCGCAGCCTGTGATTTTTCTGCCAATTCTAGTCATCTCACTCCTTTCCTCTTAAATGACAACTGAGATGTTATTTACATTGTACTCAGCTGTACAAGGAAGTGGAGTCTAAAGAGGAATATATTAACACCACCTGTGGAACCAAAATAGCAGTCATCTGTAGAGGAAGCTGGGGTGTTGGACTGCAGTCTGAAGTCTCTGTTTAGGAACTGTGAACGTAAACTCTGCTGAGGTTTCAGGACTGGGTCCCATGTTAATGGGATAAATCCTCCTTCACAGGGAGAAGAATCCTGGGAAGTTTTCCATTGGCAAGGGGAAAGCCAGGCTGCCAGCCCTGCACGGCCAGACGCTGGAGGTGGCACGGTCTGTGGCCCCCTCTCACCAAGCCGTGGCACGGCAGTTTCCCTGCTTGAAGCACAGTTCTGACCCACAGGGCTCCAACTCAGACCCCTGAACAAGGAGCTCTGTGGAGCTGCTGCTTTCCAGGACTGAACGGAGCGGACAGGCTCGTTAGTGCCATTTCCAGAGATTCCCCGTGCTTTTCCGGTAACTTCCCTTTCATTAACTGTGCCTGCCGGGCGCAGAGGCGGGCGGGGGCAGGCAGTACGTCCCGCACACCGCCAGGCACTGCTGTCGCCCACCTTGCCGGGGGAATCGGAAGGCTGCCCGGGCTCCGGGAGCAGAGGGAAATAATGCAGGCTCCCGCGCCCCGCAGACCTCGGGGCCTGGTGGCAGGGGCACAGCGCCCAAACCGCGCGGGGGCTCGGCAGCGTCGGGGGCACCGGCAGCCCCCGCCTCGGGCTGGGCGCAGGCAGCAGGCAGGCGTTGCCTGCGGGCGGGAGGACACGAGCAAGCCAGCGGGCACCAGAGCTGGGAGAGCACGCGGGCAGCGCTCACAGGATGTGGGGAGGAGGCGTGAAGCGAGGCGGTGCAACCGTCCGCATCAGCCCCCGGCACCCATTGGTTTCTTTCTGCATTCTTCCTTGCAAAGAGTAACTGTAAACTCCGATAAAACCCTTACAACAACCGCCACCTTGCAGCCGTGCTGGAAATGTGGTTTTCCACCATTTCTGCTGTCTGCAGCAAGAGTAAACTCACAGATAAATTCATGACCCTGGATTTTTTTGAAAATTCTCTAAATAAAGACTTAAAAATGCATGGCTTTGCTCAAGATCACCCTGTTTGTGTTGGTATGAGGCCAAAATCCATGAAAAATAGCATGTATGCCAAAAAAATCAATTTTATATAATAAATACAGATCATTTGGATGTTTCTTGCCAAAAACAATGCAAACATATACATCCTTCATGATTCTTATCACAGCACAGCTGAATCTTTAATACACTCTACTGAGAAGCTACTAAAAGGCAAGAACGTGCTGTTTAACTACCACAGATCAATGGTTAAAGTTTCTTCATTTCCATCAACTACAATGACTTTTAACAGTCAAAACTGTGAAATTCAGGTTATTGCAAAAATTAATAAACCAAATATCAAAGACTCAATCTAAGTGAAAACCAACTTCTAATGAATATAGAATCTGTTAGTAAAAAGTATGTTTCTGGCAGCACTAAAATTGCTTGATGTCACTGAAAAAAATGCTTACCGCAGAGTAGCTAGTCTGAGTGCTACATTCCCAACAACCTTGTGTATTTAAAGCACACAAATACTTCAGGGCACACTGTAACATCCTGCACCATTTTTTGGAACACAAACATGTTGCTGCAAATAGTTTAAATTCTCTATTACAGCCTAGGTGGAATAAATAAAATATTCCATCTGCCTAATGTGACATGCAGATCAGACCCCTGTGGGTAATACTGGAGTTTGCAAAGGTGCATATGGGATGCCACAGCAAATTTAATAAATGTAAAGAAGGTTGGCTTATTTTTTAAAATAACCTTTATGTTATCCATGCTATAAATTATGTAAGAAGGCACTATTGAGAATGTGACACACATGCACACACACATACACTGGGGAAAGCCAACATGCCCAACCCTACAGCGTTGTGCCAGGCACTGCCGAGGATCCTTCTGTTTGCAGGCAGCCCAGATTTGGCTGCAGCAGAAACAAGACGAGTGATTCAGAGACCCGTCTCCGCGAGGACCTCATGTTCCCACGTCTGCCCACGCTCTGCTAGGCTGTGCAAGGAGCCCGCTTTATTTAAAGTATGAAACGCGCTGTTTCATTTCATGACTGGCATTTGTAGACTGTGACAGGGACACGGTCTCGGAGGGCCACATCGCTGCTCGCGGAGCCTCATGTAGGAGCAATTCCTATTTATAGCTCACTCAGCGCAACATCCCCTGGGCTGTGGCTCACGGTGAGCGTGCTGCACGCCTCCCGCACGCACCCGCTGCTCCACGCACCCCCAGGAGGCCCAGGCTGCTGCTGGGCACGGGTGGGCACCAGGAGGGCTCCTCTTGGTGTCAATCCGTGGGCACGATGGGGCTCCCTGTGTGGCGCCTATTGAGCCTCAGAAACATCCACACCCGGCTTAAGGGCTGTGTGGAAACCGAGGTTGCTCCGCTCCTTTTAAAAAGCCCAAATGGCGATCTCTAATACTGAGCAAAAACCTCTCTTCGGTGCATCGATGGGTGTAAGCCTGTCCCGGTGTTACACAGACGTCCCCATGCGGGATGTCTGTCGAGGGCCAAGCCCTGGAGGTACACCCCAGCTGGACCTGGCTCAGGAGAGCGCCTTCCCTGCCCCTCCTGCCCCTGGTGCTCCCTGCTGCAGGAACATGCACAGGAGATGGACACCTCGAGCCTATAAGCCTTGCCTGTTTAGGAAAGCCATCTGGAAGAAAAGGGAAGATCTGATGAAGTCAGATGAATCGGAGAGGCTATCAGCTAGCTCCTTAAAAATGACCATATCTCCTTTCTGCTTGGCTTGCCTCAAAAAACATGTTTAAAAATATATTTATGCCTCTCCTTTTTTTATTTCTCCATGTATCATTGCAGGGCTTTTTGCTCATAGAATTCACACACGCATATTTACACATGCAAATAGTAAAAGGTGAAGGTAAATGAGCTGAAGTCTTTAATTATAGGCATAGGCCAGAAGCAGAGGCTGGTTTCTCACACACTTTCCGCAGCCACCTCTTAAGCCAGAAAATCCCCTGATGCCCAGAGCTCCCCACTCCTGGCAGCGGAGGCTCCTTGCCTGTCCCTCACCTGGGCAGCGCTGCTGACCACTGGGCAACCCGGTGCAGGACAGGTCTAGCCCTTGGTGGTCTGAAGCTTTCTTTTTTTTCCTTCTTTTTAAATCTCCACTAATAGTTGGAGAGGTTGCATTTCATAGCAAAGTTTGCAAAGAACTATAAGAGAGCATGTAACTGCTGGCAGTGGTGCCTAATGAAGTGTGTTTGAAATATTGAAGTATATGATAAACCATTATGTAAATTAAATTCATTGATAGCTCTGCTATGAAATCGCTCTGGTAGCAGAATAGTAGATAAACATGGAGCTTAGAAAGTGTCATTTATTCATCCTTAAAATGGTTCCAAGTTTCTAGTGATTCATTATCATTCAGCAGAAAACAAAGAGAACATTAGTTTCACAACTAAACTTGAAAGAACAGATCTCTGATTCTGAAAACATCCGTGCCACGCTGAGGTTTTCAGATGCTTTGAGCCTTGCCAAGCCAGGCCTTTCTCTTGTCCTTCGTGGGTCCCACACTTCCCAGCTGCAACTGAAAATTCATCCTAGTGCTAACAGAGCCCAGGAACCTCCAGAGGAGTCTGCATGGGAAGAGGATGAAAGCACGAGTCCAGAGGTTCCTGTTGCTGCCCGTTGCTGGCATTTGCTTCTTGGCTGCCAGCACAGTAAGCACTTAGCCATGGAAATGGCACGTGCTATGATCTCCGCACCTCCCTGTGCTTCCAGGGCAGCTTCTCCCAGCACAGGCCGTGCAGCAGGCTCGCTGGCCAGCGTTCTGCTCCTCGTGCACACACTTGAAGGAACCTCGGGGAGGTTAGCAGATGTGCACATGGAAAACGAAAATCAACACCTTATTGGGTCTGTTTTCTAATAGGCATTAAGAATGCTCACTTTATTCAGCCTCAGGTGTCCCAAGCAAGAGGCCAGGTGCCACTGCCCGGAGAGCCCCTCACTCCTCAGGCCAGCAGGCGAGAGCCGTGTGCTGGGCTGGGGCTGCCTCTTCTGCTCTGACAGCGCTAGCTCGTACAGTGAGCATTTCTAACATCCCCTGGATCGTTTGGGTTAATTGTGGGTAAAGATGTTCCCACTGTGCTCTGCTGCAGAGCAAGAGGGCAGCAGCTCTGGAGAGGTGCTGCTGAGAGCAGATCAGGGAACGCAGGGCTCCGTAGGTCACGTTGTCCACACCGTTGCTGCAGTCCAGCTGCCAGTCCACTCTGCCTTGGTGAATCTACACTAAGACTGAATTTTGGAAATTTCCAGCTCTCTAATTAAAACACAGTTTTGCCTGGTAAAGCAGTTGCCCACCATGAAACACGAACAATCAGCCGTGGTCACCTTCACAGAGCATCAAGTCAGAGCCGCCCTGAAGCCCTCACCCGTGTGCCACCGGGTTCGGCAGGGTGTCCCTGTGGCGGGGAGCTGGGGACAAGCTGCAAGGGACAGGCAGCACGACGGCAGCAGCTGTGCTGCAGCCCTGAGCCCCGCAGGGCAGCGCAGCCAGGCAGAGCGGGGCCCCAAGGGTGCGAGCAGGGTGGGCGTGAGGGGTTAACGCTGCCGCCACCACCACCAGCCAAGCGTGCTGGGAAGGAGACAACCCGCTGCTCTGAAACTAATTTTACAGCTTACCTCCTATCAAATATCCTGGGCCCCCCTCAAAAACCCTCTTTGAGAGGAGCGCTCCCAACCCGCTGGAAAACCCGTGGCGTGTTTTGATTGGCACGGTTGCTGCCAGACGTTAGGAGTTATAAATAAACATCTCAGCAGGGCCTGGAAAAGTCCGGCTCATTCTGCCGGCCCCGAGACAGTGTGAGTGCCTCTCCGCGGGGTCGGTCCCTCGCTGGAGCCCCTCCACCGCATTACATAAGCGCCGAACAGGACATTACTGCATGTGTGCGAACAACTCCTGTTACAGGAACAGCAACTCCCATTCAGCGAGCAAATTGCTGTAAGCTCTCAAAAGGCCCCTTTTCTCTCAGCCTCTCAGCCCGAAAAGCTGAGGGCCACGGAATTGCAATTTGCATCACCAGGTACAAAAGGCAACATAAACTCTTGCTCCCCTTGCTCCTTGCTAGGAATTGTGTGCAGGAGCCGGTGGCACAGGGTGTGGACCAGGGCACCTCACACAGCACCAGGGAGACCACTGGGAGAGGGGACAAATTCATGTCTCAAAGTCTCCTTTCTTCTGCCAGGACTTGGTGCCCCAGCTCATGGGGATGGCCAGCTGGCCCGCAGGGCATTTCCCCATCACAGGCAGGGACACCACGCTGGGTGCAGCAAGCAGCTCTGGGACAGGGATGCTCCCAGGGCATTCCCCTGCACTGCAGTGTGCCTGCAGCCCCTCGGTGCCAGCCCTGCTCCCCAGCCCACGCCGCACAGCACCCAGAGCCAGGCAGGCCCGGTCCCACGGTGCCAGCGCCTGCTGCTGCGCGTGGAGCCCGGCTGATGTATGGCGCGAGCCGCGCTGGTCCCGTGATCTATTGCAGCCATACTTCACCCAACGCTGCTGCTCCTGTGATGTGTTATTGCAATACATCACTGGCAGGATGGGCGGCAGGACCACGAATCCGACAGGTGCCCTTCATCAAGGCATTTAATTCCCCGGCTCTCAACTTTCCTTCCTTCCCCAGAAAATGAAGACTGTAAGTACTGCGTGGGCTGGGAGATTCCCAAGTCACTCCATCAGTGCCAGGCAGTGGGAGCAGCAAGTTTTGCAGGAGCAGTGCAAACTCTTCTGCATGACGAGTGGATCAGATCGTTTCTCTGGCTGTGACCTCTCCCCACGTTTTAAAAGTCACCATTGGTTTATTGATCTTACTTTATCTTCCTTGCACAGAAGGGGAAGGTACGCCTTAAAGAGGCAGTTTCTTTTATTAGACAAGTTTTCCTGAAGTCCCACATGTACGGACCCCATGCCACATCATCCCACATCACCTCCTAGGCATGAGCGGACTGTGCATGATGGCCACGCCGTGCCTACCTGGCCCTGGCCCAGCTGTACCAGCAGCGTGCTTGCTGCTGTTGCTTCAGCATCCACACCTCTGGACTAAAGCTGCTTTCCCACCCCCTTCCAGCAGGGCTGATCACGTCTGAGCACCCTGCAAAGCAGAGCCTAGCAATAACTTTGCTCATTTGCACAGAAATAATCCTGTGATTGTCTGCTGCAGCCACTCTTTTCGTCGTTCCTGTGATCAGTTCAGCCAAGCACTCTGCACAGGCACTTCCCCGCAAGCACCTCTCCCCTGCGCTCACCGCTGCCTGCCTGCCCCTGTTGTGACAGCTGCCAAAACACAAACACCTCTGTGGCAAAACTACCCTGCTGCTCTGGGGCACGCTGGGTTACCTTACAGCAGTTTTAGAGGGAGGCTGAAAATATATTTTTCCACCTAAATTTCAGGTTGAATTCATGTTTTATGTCTTACTGCTAAGGGTGCCTGGCTCCTTGTGACAATGCTGAGCAAAACGGAAGGGACTGGTGCCACACAGTAACAATTCAATTACTTTCTGTGGATGCTAGTGAGAGTTGTTCTCATTTTAATGCTGTGGAGTAACTCATTTCATGCTGGAATTGCAAAGCACTCAGTAGTCCCACACACACATAGCCCCTGGAGAGCCTTTTACAATTAATAATCATTAACATTCACTGCTTCAACAAGTAAAATGATTTCTGCATCATCAAAGAGGACTGGCTTTTTTTTGCAAGCCAGGCAGTGTATTTCAGGCACTGGCACTCCCAGCCACGCAGCTCCGTAAGGCGCACTCAGAAAAATGCAGTCTCCCCCAGCGAGCTGCAGAAGCTGGACCCTACAGATTTCATCTACCAGAACTCAACGTGTGCCTGTACGTATCTGTTGCTTACTCAGTATCATTCCCACAATGAAGAAATTTTGGCCAAGTAGGTTATCTTGCTATGGATAGATGGCTTTGGAAATTAATGCTGCGACTAGAGTGGCAGATTTGGAAACTGCAGCTTCCCTGGTAAGAGGATTTGTTACTCTGTATTTTTAACCGCAGTTAGCTTACTTTTGTAATATGCAGCAGAAACTGAAAATTGGCACATAAACAATCTTTGTATGTTTACTTTGTGGGAGAATTTTATCATGGATCTGTTGGCATCCAATTTCTAGAAATTCATCCAATATTAGTCACGTCCCCTTTCATTTTTGTGCATGACCTGTTGTTCATCCATTGTCAGCTTTTAGACATAAAATTGCACTTCTAATTTTAAGCCGTGGAGTTTGCCAGGTGTATTTCTGCAGACAAAGTTTAGGCCTATTTTTTGGAGGATGGAAGTGACAAGTGCTCACACTGCTGCAGCACTAGCCTTCAGCCAACACTGGCGATGTACCTGGTGATACCACCAGCAAATCCAGCCTGGCTGCTCCTGAGCGCCCAGGCTGTCAAGGGACCAGGAGTGTAGATTCACTGAGATCCGAAGGAAACAGAGATCCAAAGGCACTGCCGGCTCTGTGCGGTGCTTATTTGAAACAAACTTCTTAAAGAGCTACCTATTGCCATCACCTTCCTGCTGAAGCGCATTGTCCCGTGGCCTTGTCTGCATGTGGCATCCGCATAGTTTGGGATATCTTGGATACAAGAGTGGTAGAAGCACAGCTGGGAGGAACAGAGCACAACCACCAACAGACCGCTCTGCCAATCTGGGGCCCAGAGCATCAGCTACGAACCTTCCAAAGCCAGACTTGCCTCTGTCCCTTCAAGCATTTTTTTCCCCCACTGGAATCAGTGTTACCTTTGAAGCTGTGAAGAAAATCAGCACAGTCTGAATGCCTCTCCCCAGTCTATGAGTCCAGGAGGAGCTGATGGCTGCTGCAGTACTCCAGCCTGAATCCGCAGCATCCAGAGCTTCATCAGGTAGAAGACCTCCCCCAGGTCGGATCCCTGCAGGTGGCAGAAAGAGGTGGGTGCGTGCACACCTGGGACATGTGCCCATCTCCTTGGCAAACCTCCCCAAGCTGCCAGGCTGCTCTTCAGTCCCAACACCAGGGACCCAGGCACTGCTGTGCTGCGGCAGAGCAGTCCAGCTGCTCCCCTGGGGACGTCCCAGGGTTTATGGTGTTGCACGGCACTTGTGGGACCGGGCACAGGCCAGCAGAGGCATGCACGAAAGCCCCCCCAGAGGCTCGCGGGGTCCTGGCCACTGGCCCCAGCAGGGAAGCAAAACGAAGCTCATCCTCACAGACTCTTCCTGGTCCCTGCAGTCAGCAAACCAGCGCCAGCCCGGAGGCTGGAGGGCAAGCAGGAATCTCATGCTCAGTGCTCATAGCGTCAGGAGCACAGGAACAAGAGACACAGCAACAAATAGCTCGCGAGGTCAGGCTCTGTGCCAGCTGGTTAGGCTATAGACACGGAGCAGCAGGGGATGCCTCCCAGCATGCATTGTCCGCGAGCAGCACTCATGCCAAGTGCCATGACTAGCTGGGAATAGGTCATTCACGCTTGAGCTGAAATCCCAGTCACATTATATCACTTACAGCTAATTAGCAGGCTCCAGGCACAAGGCAGCGAGACACTGTTTCTTGCAGAAATGGATAACTCAGGACAACCCTGCGCACAACGTTTGTTAAATCCTACAGGAGCAGAGACCACATTCATCTCCCTTCCTCCCTCCTCAGCACTTAACCACAAGCAGGGCTTGGATATGAACCTCCTAATGCAGACTTAACCCAACAAGTGATAGGTTATGCTGGAAGACTGCAGGAAACCATTCCCAGAAGAAAGCTGGCATTGATCGGCAGGGGCAGGGTACCTTTTTTCACCCACATTCGTAACGTTGGGTTCCTTAGGACTTCTGGATGTCCAGGTAGCAACATGGCTTTCCACTATCTTGTGCAGCTGAGCCATGAGTTATCTGACCTTTGCTTGCAAGAAAACTAGCAAAGGTGCAGTAAGAAAGGACCCAAGCCCTTCGAGAAGAACATACATTTTCACTTCTATTCCAAAATGTTTTCTTTCTGAAAGTGCGAAGGAGGATGAAGATGAGGATGAGAATGGTGGTGGTGGTGGTGGTAAGGGTGGAGTCCCCTTCTGCTTGGTCGCCCTGCCTCCTTCCAGGCAGCCCACACCAGCAGCAGAACGGGCTGTTTGTGCTGGAGAGCAGATAAAAAGGTCAGTCTCCCTACAACTTGTAAACACTTTAACATTTCCACAGGTTTCCTGACTGCATTTTCCTGCTGAGGAGCCACAGAACAAACACGCCTTGTTAGGCTTCATTTAATGCAGGTAGTATTGATCAAAACCTTTTTTTTTCTTTTTTTTTTTTTTTGATTTTGATTATAACCTGTAATATGTAACATATAATGTAAGAATATCATCTACTATTATTAATATTATTATTAAAATCAGTCTGGACTATTTGCCAGAAACAAAGGATTCGATTATTTTCGTCAAAGGTAGAACTTCTGTAGATAGTTCTGTTCTATCAGAGCTTCATGGAGGATATTTCAGAACAGACTTAGCTTGCTTTAATATGCATTAGTGAGCAGCCGCATCTCAGTACGTAATAAACTTGTTCTGTGTGTTTAAGAGGGTATTTCCTTGGAGAGATGCTGTGCTGAGCAATTCACCCAATTACTCACAAAATCATTCTTTTACTCAACAATGAGAGCTACCACCTGTTCCTTGGGCTGGCCTGTGCTTTGGTCACAGAGTTCACTCATTTGTTCACTTCGCTGCCTCTGAAAGTGAGAAATGCTCTGGTTTTATGTTATTTCTACACAGCCGTTTTTAATACGTGAATACGTGAAAGACAGCGCTCCTGCAGGATCCAGGCAAGTCAGTCGCTCTTTGCAGCACAAAGTTGTGTTGGACTTGCATAGAAGAAAGCGCAGGGCTGAAGTCCTGAACCCGAGGAGGGCACCCAGCGGGTCCCTTGTGCTGCCGCTGCTGCCAGGGCAGAAGCCCACCTGTGCTCTCCTCGCGAGGCTTTCTGGTGGCACGAACCTCGGACTGCCGAGGTGTCTCCCACAGCAGTGTCACACCACTCCCTAAAATATCACGAAGGAACGTCAGCAGCCGGCACCAGCGCCTCCAGCTCCACCGGCATCCCCCCCCAGCTGAAGTACTGGCACAGCTGGGCAGAGACCCGAGCCCCTCCGCCACCAGCTACCAGCAACCAAGACACTGGCAGAGGGAGAGGCCAGGCACAGGCGCAGCAGGCGTCCACGGGCAGGGCTGTGAGCAGCTGCCCGGTGCTCTACGGCCTCTGCCTGGCTGTTAAGGGAGGTTCCTGAGGGCTGGACCCGGCCGGGGACGCAGGCTCTCGTGTCCCTCTAACCCAGACGTTTCCCAGGTCTCGCTCCGCAGAGCTCCCTGTCCTAACACAGCGCTCTGGGAAAAGCCAGAAAAATGAGCAAAAAATCCGTTTTGAGGCTGGGGCTATTTTGAGTGCTAGTGGATTATATTGTAATGCAGACCGCGTGCCAAAATACACTATGCTTGGGGGTATGTAAACTAATTCCAAAAAAAAATCTTGGGACTTTATTCCACTGTCCTGTCCCTCCATCTGACACAGAGCCAAGCCCTGCACAGCCCAAGCACCACAGCCTATTAGAGATTTTGCTCTAAGCAGCTTGAGAGTGTTTATTTGGTGTGCAAAGAAGATTGGAGCTGGGAAAGGCACAAAAAGGATTATTCTGTTTATCACTCAGCTTTCCCTGGCCAATCTCTATTCATGGAAAAAGTCATTTACTCGGGTTATCCACAGGCTTTGCTCGCCAGAAAGTGTTGAAAGCCCTGAAAATTAGAGAGATGCAGAATGGATTGGCAAAATGTAAGGCACTTAGGAGCATCTGACACCCCGGAATACACAAGCCGAATGCAAGGCTTTTTCAATCCCAACTTTCCCCCGCTGCTAATAAGAAACTGTCCAAGTCCCAGCACGCGCCAGTTAAACCCCTCCATAGGCCAAGCGATAATTAGATGGATTGTCACATCTGGGAGGTTGTTTTTTGAGAGGAAAATTAGAAACCAAAACATCAGATTGAGATAATGAGTCCTTCATTAATTCTTTTCTTTAGCTTTTTGCTTTTTGTATAGTTTACAAACGCCATTTGATTTTATTTCTATTGTAGCAAGAATAAACCAGGAATCCACTGGGCTTGTGCAAGATTTACAACCAGGGAAAAAAGGATCAGAGAGCAGCAGCTACTCAAACTGAGGGGCTGCAGCCCTCATCCTCAGCCCTGGGCACACGGTGTCCCCATCAAGGGCACAGCCTGCCCCCAGCACTGCAGCACGGAAGCAGCGTGCAGATAAAGCACCGTATGAGAAATGCCCCATTGTGAACCACTGTAATATGCAGAGAAGACAGACTAGGGTTTTAAATAAGCATTGAAACAAAACAATGAAATGAAACCTTCTCCTTTCCTCCTTCTCCCCCCAAGAAAACAAAATTCATCCCCAGACTTTGTGGATAAACGCAGACGCCCTGAAGCGCTGGCTGCACGCACCGCAGCACCCATGGGCACTCTGGGCCTTCCCTGTGCCCAGCTGCAGCCACTTCCAATCCCGAGCAGTTCCCAGAGCAACGCTTCCTCGGAGCCACTGCTCTGGTGAGTGCCAAGGATGCACAACAGCAAGAACATATGTTTGCTTGGATCTGTTACTCCACATCTGGAGTAACAGCTAGGTCATGCTGAGAGCACTCAGCCCAGTCCCCAGTGCTCACCTGAGAGCAGAGCTTGATGTCCTTTGCAGACTGCTTTGCACTGGTTTTGTGAAGAAAACTAATTCGGGGGGTCTTGTACCGAGCCAGATTGCAGAGGGCCCAAGGGTTTTCTTTGCTCTGATGGTCTGTATGAAGGAGGAGAAAACCAGGGCAGCGACATGCATGCAGCTGCTGCCAAGGGAGCATCGCTCCTCCCTGCATCCCAGGGCGGGAGCTGCAGTGCTGGGAAGCTCTGCAAGGCTGGCAGCGAGCAGTTCCTCATCCCCTGCCCCACCACATCCCTCCACTCTGCTGGAGTGCAGGTGAAAACTTAAGATTTTTAAACACTGGTGCTGAAAAGCAGCTACTGCAACAAAACCACATCCGGGCACCACCTGAGGCAGATGCAGTGCTGCAAACCTCAGAGGGCGGGGGAGCGATGCCCCTGCCGCACCCCTGCAGCTGGAGCCCGAGGACCGCACATCTCTGCAACCCCCCGGGGACCCCTTCCTGGGCTGCCGGGGGCTGCAGCGGGGAGCAGCCCCCCCATGCCCCCGGCTCTGCCTCACCAGTGCCTCCCGCGCCCGCTGGAGCTGGAGCTGGCCGGGCTGCTGGTCCGGCACCACCAGGCCTGCCTGAAAGAGAGATTGTTTCTCAAAAATAAATATTAAATAACTCTAAAATTTCAAATAATTCAGAGCTCTGCTATTTTCCATGCATTATGAAAATAAAATTGAGGGGAAAAGGTATGTAATACGTTTCCTATTTCCTGTTTCTGCAGCCCTGCATGTGCCCCGGGGGATCGGCACAAGTGGAATTATCTATCCGCTGGCTGGGAGTGTTCATTTCAAGCCAAAAACACCAAAAAAGTATGAACTAATCTGTACATAGAGCTAGGGAAGTGTGGGATTGCAGGCCAAATGCTGAAAAATGAGGCAATTTTCCCCATTTCAGAAAGTGACTAAAATCCCTCTGCTGTTCTCAGCACAAATGCATTCTGTTCCACCTCAAACCACTTCAAGAGCAGGATCGCCAGTCCTGAGAACAGACGCCAGGGAGAAGCCAGGGCACAATGCAAATATTGTCTCTCTCACCAGAGCTTCTGGACGGAGAAGGGGGGGACTTCTCAGATATTGTTTCCCTTTCCCTGTGATGTTTGGAACAGCTGGAAGAGCTGCATTAAGTAAACTAAAAAGCATGGAATACCAGAGCAAGATATTCTGGAAACCGATAAACTCATCACTGAAAGTGGGATTAGCACAGCACAGCAGCACCCCCTTCCCTGGGGCGGGGTGGGGGGCAGCAGATGCAGGGCTTGACCTCTCCCAGATGCCACAGGCAAGAGCAGCCTCCCAGCCAGCGCAGGGTGGGAAGGAGCACCCCGCGTCTGCGAGCAGGACAGCTGGGCAAGTCTGTCGGTGCAGGGCATGGCCAGGCGCGACAGCCCGGGAAGGTCGCCGGCAGTCCCAGATCCGTGGAGCAGGACGAGCAGCAACCAGCCCCCACGGCCACTGCACCTGCAGCGAGAGGCAGCACAGCGCATGTGGCTGCTGCAGAAGAGGGCTGTGGGGAAGGCAGAAATCACGCGTCCTTCGAGAAAATACCTGCCAGCCAAAGGCAGGGGCCTGCACAAGATGCAAAAATTACAGGAATGCAATGCTCTGGTTGCATAACTTAAAAAAAAGTCAAGGAACACAGAAGTCAGTGCTCACGCTTCGTATCCGGCAATAGCTCACGAATATTGTGCAATGAGTATTTTCACAATTTGTGTTGGACTGTTGAGGATGAATCCAAGCCTTCAGACACATGCCTTTACACCCACTGAATAGCACACTTGAGTGCGTTGTGTGTACGTGCTCTGCTGTAGGCATATACCCGCAGCCTGGATGGCCACGTGTGCAGCAGCTCCGTCCTTCACAAATGTATCGTTCAGATTTCCAAAAACTAAAAATGCATACACGAATGTGCACATTAATACATGATTTTCTGTCTGGTCCATTGTACTGACCTGCGCATTTAACCAGAAAAATATATCTGTTCTTTTGACTTTATGAGCACCACAGAGGAGAAAGTCAGTGTAAGAATCCACCTTTTTCCATATTTCTGCCAATACCAACTTCAGTACCGCACCAAAAGAGGTCCTGCCTGTAACTTGCTTACTTTAAAACTTTAAAAGAAGTCACCCATATTTCTTAGCACGAAAATTTGCAGACTGCACATTAGAATTAGAGCTCTTCCTCCTATGAACTGTATGTTTTAGAGAAGAGGGAAGCTACCACTGGTTTTATCATTCTAGCTAATGAATTTTAATACAGCTTTACAGAAGGAAAGCTGGTTACAGAAATGGACTCTCAGCTTGCTGAGCGTGGAACGAAACATGCAGCTCTCTCCATCCGGCGTGTTCCTCCCCAGGTTTCAGACAGCAAACCCGCCTGCCCAGCAGCCCAAATGCACTGCTCTTGTCGCTGCACCCTGTCACACAGGCTGCAATTTCAGAGCTCATGAAGGTTTATTAGGGGAGAGAGAGAGAGGAAAAAAAAAATCATGGAAATGTAGAACATGCTCAAACAGATTTACTCCCTCCCCCAGCCCCTTTTGCCCAGTCTCTCATTTTCTTATCCCCTTTTCTATCCTTCACTTTAATCTTCCAACTGAGGTACTTGGCTTGGATAAAAGCTCAGCCCAGGCCAAGTTTCAAGGCTTTTCAGACTCCAGACTTTTTTCTGTAGTCCTGTCTGAAGAAGAAGGGGAAAAAAAAAAAAAAAGAGGAAAAAAAAACTAACTAAAGATTTTCCAGTGGGAAGAGAGTATTTTCTCTTCTCCCATAACTCAGACACAGCCAAAGGAATTTTTCTCAAGCTTGAAAACAATTCACCTTCAGGCAAACAACAAGCATGGAAAATTTAAGCTCAGCAGGTGAATGTTTGGGAAAATTTTTAGCCTATAGAAATTCTCATGTAACCTTAACTATAGGGGTCGCTATATGGCATTTAACCATTATGCAGCACCCTCCTCCACGCTGCTGGCTGTCATCGGCTTTCCCAAAGAGAGCTACAAGTATTGGCATGAGAAAATATGATCTTGACAAAAATGCACACCCAAGCCCTTGCAAGAACTGCGCGCTGGCTCAGAACCCCCTCGGAGCACAGATGCCTGGGGGGCAGCCCCTCCGTTCGCTGCCACCCTGCCCACGCCCTGCCCACGCCGTGCCCACACTCTGCCCGTGTCCGTGCCCGTGCCCGTGCCACATGCGGGTGGGGATGCCGGCCAGCGGCGATGGCTCTTGGCAGCCTCTGAGCCCAGGACCACCCAGGAATTTCCACACGCAGGCCACAGATTCAGTTGTGCTTAGCAGCTTGGACTCAGTGTATATATTTAAGTTAATCAGAAACAACTGAGCCACCAAGAGACTAATTCCATCTTAGCTAACTAGCCACTCCGGGACCATTCCCGGGAAGGCTGAAGCGCTTCCTTTCAGCCTGGTGGATGTGAGCTACCGTCTAAGCAAACATCCCTAGAAAAAGCAAGCCAGCTAAATATCTCCTTGGCAGAGCAGTAACTCCGTTCCCACACGGCAGATCCACCATGTCCCCCCTGCAGCTGAACAGCACCATCACTCAGCCGATCCCGAAAATTTAACCTAAGAAAGATAAAGCTGCTTTCTTTCCCTCACTCCTTCCTCTCAGCATTCCTCTAAAAAGAATCATCATTTTTATCAGAGAGCATCCAACTCCTGCTTGGTTGAGAGTTTACCGGGACAAAAAAGCCAGCTTCACGTGGAGATGTTCTGGTGTAGCAACCAAAAGAAAGACCATGCACCCTTGGACCGTGGACCTCGCCCAAGACTCTGAGGCTGCAGAACCACTGACCGAGCCCTGTGGCATTTCTGAGTCCTTCAACCACTCACTCGCCTCTTCCCCCCGTGCAGAAGCAGCTGCAGTGAATGACAGTGCTTGGCCAAGTGGAGGGACATTCACCTCTGCCCAGAACTGACAGCAGCAAGCTCTCTCGTAGCACCTCTCGGGTGCCTTGGAGGGGCGGAGGTACCCGTGCCGACGGCAGTACATGCGCTGAGGTCCCAGCTGGAAGCTGGAGCACCCAAGGAGAAGGGGCAGCTGCGGCGCGCTCCCTGCCCTGCCGGTGGGGACGAGGCAGCCTGGCCAGAGGCCCCGGCCCTGCTCACGGGCAGCCGGCAGGGGCAGGGGCACCGCACCCGAGCATCGCCACCGCACGGCCCAGGAGCCACCGGCCGAGCCCCGTCACAGGGGCACGGAGCCCCGCAGTGGGCAGCGGGCAGCGAGGTGCTGCCTGGCACGTGCAGCCCACGGACCCATGCCCACCAGGCAGCTGGAGAGCAAACAAGCACCAGAGGTGATCGATGGCTCCCTTTGGAAAACACTAATCACTGAGCTGTAGGGCAGTTAGCAAGGCAGGGTGTACATCAATCCCAGCAGCTGCCTTCAATCACGGCAGAGTTTAACTCAACCGGTTTAAGGGACTGCTATTAACCATCATCTGGTAGACAACTTGCCCTTATTGTAGTAAACATTCATTTACAGCTGAAGGACAGCAGCACTCCTCATTGTCTCCACATACTTGCGGTGCTCCAGCTGGCCCGGGGACAGCTCGTGGTGCAGCGGTGGAAGCGGTGGCTGAAGCAGTGGCTGGGTGTAGTCAGCGCTGTGAAGGGAGATATTTTGAAAATACTATGGCCGATATTTTTGTACAATAGTGACATTATGTATGTAGGAGGCCTTTTCACATTATAAAACATAAACCGAACCACCGAAGATAGAAGATAAACAAAGCTATCAGCATATGAGCACTTAGGACCTCGCCGGTTTTTCTCTCCTCAGTGCTCCCTCCGGTGAGGGACCGGACAGTGTTCCCAGGCAGGGCATCGCCTCCCTGCAGCACACAGGGATGGCAGCACAAGGAAATAAGCCGCTCGCTCCTGCCCTCCTCTTTCCCTTGTGCTCACCCTCATGCAGTGGCACCACAGCAGCTTCCAGCATGATGAGAGGATTGTCCAGAGGGAGCCGGAACATTATCATCATCTGGATCTGGCAGCACATCGTGCTAGTCAACCTGCGAGCTCCCAGAGCAAGGATGGACACAAGCAGGGTGGAATGAGCACACCTGCTCCCCAGGGAGAGCACCCAGCCGGCTGCAAGCCAGCCCGGGAGAGCCAGCGGGAGCTGCCCCACGGATGCCCACATCCATCACCAGCCACAAGAGATGCTTGGCCAAGTACAGAAGAGGCTGTGTTTGGAGAGGCAAATAAATGAGAACCAAATGGAGGGATGGCTACTTGGAGTGGGTCGGACTAGTGCTGCAAGAGTTTGAAATGCGCTGCACTTTAATTACGGCTCTTACCAATCAGGCGGTAATTACTGGTATCCTTCCTGTAGCCTACAATTGCCTAATCTTGTTATTTGAGAGCCATCAGGATTTAAACAGCTGGAGAGCTGTGCCTCCTTCTCCAAAAGGCTTCACTTGGCTGTGACACTGATTGTTTAATCTGGAAACGGTGTGTGACAATATGCATTAGCTCTGCCTCTACAGCTCCCCTGCCCCTTCGGAGCTCAGCGCCCCTCACTGCAGCCCCGCTGCCCTTCCCAGGCACCTCGTAGCTGGGTACGTCTGCTCTCAGCTGCCCTGCCGCAGCCCGCAGCCCATCACACAGCCCTGCCACAGCCCGCAGCCCATCACACAGCCCCGCTGGGCCCCCCAGATGCCCGCAGCGCTGCAGAGGTCTGGGTGCCGGCACTGGGGGCTCATTCACCCCGCAGACCCCACAGCAGGGACACGGCACCAGGGGCCGGGAGCTGCCCCACAGCAGCACAGCACCGCCCTGCGTGCGGGCAGCTGCACCCAGCCCGGGAGAGGAGGCTTCTTTCTGGGTTCCACCAGGGGTGGGGAGGTTTTGTATGCCTTTTAGAGGTTCAGGCAGAAGATCATCAGATAAGTCAGAAATCCACACCTAGGCCTCCCAAGAAGAGATCAAGCCTTCACATCTAACAATTTATTTTGGTTTCTTAGTATTGGAGACTCCTGTTATTAAAATAATGCCTGCTAAGCTAAGTTACCCTCAGGATAGCAGAGAACGAGGTGCTTAGAGGAAGTGCTCACCTCTTTTCATACCTGCAAATTTTTAGCAAAACAGCATAAAGAATAAATTTTTCATGTGTAGGATTCACTTTACAGGAGTAAGGGAATAGGAAGTCCAAATATTTTACTGGGTAAGTGTTTGCTTCCTCTGGTGAGTGCAGGTACGCCTCCTCTCTTTTGGTTTCTCCCCAAGGCCCCGCTCGCAGACTGTCCTGAGCTTTCATGCCTCTTGGTGGTGCCTGGTAGCAGAAGGTCTCCAGGAATGAGCTTCAGCTCCTGGTGGAAAACTAATTTCTGGACACCCTCAGACCAAAAAAAATCTTATGTGTGTGACAGTAATGGTGAAAAGATATTAATTCTCTATTTCATGTAAAGACTTGAGAAATAAACCCTAATTTCCTTTATTTCAGAACTTTTGGGACTTGGAAAAATATTTAATTTTTCTAGTGTTTTAGAAAGTTAAGTGGAGAACAAAAGCTTCTGTTTGTTAAAGTACAACACCGACAAGTTTCCTTCAGAACAAAACAAAGAAAAATTTTCATGTGTCCCCACTCTGCGCCCCCCTCCCCAAGCAGATTTTCACCCGATGGTAAACGGGGGTGCTATTTCCTCGCAGGATTTTTCTTCATCCATGGTTTTAGGAGCCACTCAGACATGCAAAATATTCACACATGTACAAGTCGTTTATAAGAACTTTAAGTTAATTTGGTCATTTTGAAATTATCAATCCGATGATGGAATAATTTAAGCTCCCGGAGTAGTGCTTGCAGAGTAAAAATAATTAGAAGAATAAAATCTGGCATATATGAAGCTGAATGTTAATGGATCGTTGTGAGCCCACAAAGTGAACACAAATGCAAACTGTCCTAGCAGCTGCTGGTGTTATTCTGCCCAAAGCCGCAGCAAGTGGGAGCTCTGGAAATGGTCCTCTCACTTGGTTGTATTGGAGAATTAATGTATGGTGGAAATGCCGATTGTATCTCCTTACCATCCTTCCCTGCATACTTGTGTGACATATCAGCCTGGGAAGCAGCTAAGGAGATGTTGTCAGCAGCATCCGTCTCCAAAGAAAGTTTGAAAGGAGTGTGATAATACTGCAGATACCT
This sequence comes from Anser brachyrhynchus, assembly GCF_964034855.1. Taxonomy (NCBI): domain Eukaryota; kingdom Metazoa; phylum Chordata; class Aves; order Anseriformes; family Anatidae; genus Anser; species Anser brachyrhynchus. The sequence continues at coordinate 662,098 of NC_137710.1, read as the reverse complement.
AGGGCTTTCATTCTCTGAGCATTACTAACTACGTGGGGATGCAGAAGCCTCTGGACTGGAAACCTCTGTGTGCAAGGAGATGTGTAGGTCTGGCTGGGGAAAGAGAGGAGCTGACGGCTGCCAGCGTTAGGTTTTCCCCGGTGTGGTCTGGGAGGTGACCCTTCACCAGGGACCCCCCGGTGGCCCAGCCCGTGGCTGGGCAGTATCTCCATGCGTGCTTTTCAATGGCGTGGGACCTACCAGCAGCCCTCCCTCGCTCCGAAGGCAGGCAGCCAGAAACCCCAGCTTTCATCTCTGCCTGGCCGGAGGGCGATGGCAGCAGAGTCCAGGGCTCTTTCAGTTCAGGCCATCTCCCTGGACTTGCAGAAGGGCACACTGCCTTCAGGGCAAGCCCAGCTGCAGAGGGGATGGCTCTGGAGTGCTGAGCTCGCAGCCGAGTGCCAGCTCCGTCCTGCCCTACCCCAGAGGGGATGGGGCTTGTGCCTGGCTGTGGGGAGCAGGGACTGGACACGGCACGTATCTTATTCCGCCGTCCCCACGAAGGGGACAGCAACCTCTGACAGCTGAGCACAGTAACCCTTTAATCCATTGCAGAGCTCGTCTGTCAGAGCTCTAATGCCCATGGGGAGGTATCAGTAACAAAATGCAGGAAAGAGAAATGAGAGTGGAAAATGCTTGGCTTTTTGTCTCCTCACTCGCTAGAAACACAACGGTTCTTGTTTTGCTCTCGTTTCACTAGCAGGAGCACCTCCCCACCGCCGTGCCTCTCCCTGCCGCAGCAGTGGCTGCAGGTGGGGGGCTTCCGACCCGCCGGACCCCCACGGTGCCCACCCCTCTGAGCCAGGCCCCCGCCACTGGCAGAGCACCGGCAGCGGCCGCTCTCCGGCCTCAGCCCTGCTCTGTGGCATGGGGCAGCCACTCAGGTCCAGCGCCATGACCCAGCCCAGCACCATGACCCAGCACAGCACCATGACCCAGCACAACGCCGTGACCCAGCACAGCACCGTGACCCAGCACAGCACCATGACCCAGCACAGCACCATGACCCTGCCCAGCACTGTAACCCAGCACAGCACTGTAACCCAGCACAGCACCATGACCCAGCACAGCACCATGACCCTGCCCAGCACTGTAACCCAGCACAGCACTGTAACCCAGCACAGCACCATGACCCAGCACAGCACCATGACCCTGCCCAGCACTGTAACCCAGCACAGCACCGTGACCCAGCACAGCACCATGACCCCGTGTGCCGCAGCCGGTTCCCCAACCCCCCCCGAGGCCCTCGCCCGCGGCTGCGGCACCAAGGCACAGGAATGGGAGAGGAAGGAAGCGTAAAGCCGAGGAGCAGCGAGGGGAGGGAACCTGGTTTCTGAGCGATTTAAAAGAGCAATAGATGTTTGCAGGAGGCCAGCAAGCTCCTCTGCCCAGTTCCCTACCTAAAACCACGCAAACCGTGTGAGTGTGAGCAGGCAAGCAGAGGCTGTGCGCTTCCCCCGCTTGTAATCTGCGGATTATAGCTTGTATAACTGGATTACTTAAGGCTGAGGAACAGCGGAGAGCAGGATCCAAATCACACAGTGAAACAGGAGAGAAACCTGGAGGAATGTCTTGCACAGTAAGAGTGCAAATACGTCCTCCCTCATAAGATCACATTTATTTTAATATCAAATTTTCTGTAATGCAGAACATACTTATGGCCCAACTCCCTTGCTGGGCAGCTGCTGGTTTTCAGTGTGGAGGAATTGGCAAGATCTTTTCACCAGGTGAAATAAATAGAGTGCTGGGCCCCAGATAGGATTACGGTTTGTTTTCTTTAGGTGTATAGAATCTGCGGGAAAGCTGAGCCCAAACGGAAACTCAACTCCTAAAGAATTTGGCCTATACTGGCCAGCTTCTGTCTGCCTGCCAGGCATGCTCTCCTTGCCTTGCATTTTGCTCTTTATCTTTTAAGAGGCTTTGTTAGCAACATATCAAGCTATTCTTTGTGTGCCTTGGGGACAGGGGTCGTCTTTTCAAATTATGTGAAGATGATAAAGTTACAGGTTTTTACCTTGAGAACGGCGCTCAGAAAGTTCTCCTGGGCATTTCCAGGAACATCGCCCTCCCCCAGCGAAACGCACACAAAATCCAATTCCCAGCATTTTCAGAGCCAGCAGCGGGGGCTTGAGCTCGGCTGGGGCGAGAAGCACGACCTGGCAGACCCTCGCCCGTGTCTGAATCCTATTTTCTGTTGCTAACATGCTTTCCTCCTTGTTGACTTTATCTTTTGTCCCAAAAGGCTTGTGAAAGTCCTGCAGTATCTCACACAGGGAGAAAATGTACGAGGTGCATATTACACGGCAGCTTAAATCAGTGCTACATTCTGCCCCTTCCCCAAAAAAGGTGTGATGGAAGGGATCTGGGCTTGGATGCTGACTCAAATTAGCACTAGAGACAGAGACAAGCATAACCCCAATAAGCTGAACACTTGCATTTAGGCGTTTGCTGCACGTCTGTGGTCTCTTGCTTCCCTTTGTTTCTCTGGTGAGCAGGCAGCATTTGCAGAAAAAGCCTTGGCAGGCTTATGCTGGAGCCCCCGGGCAGCTGCCTATGCGGGGCCCAGTGCCGCAGGGACAGCCCCATGCAGCTCGAGGCTGGGAGGGGGAGAGCCGCCGGCGGCAGAAGCAGCACCCACTCCCTGCACCCCAGGTGGGTGCTCTCAGAGCCAGGCAGCTGGGGCCACGTTGCTCCAGCAGCATGTAGGACCATCCCCATCCCCATCCCCATCCCTGCCCGGCTCGGGGAGGGCACTGCTCATCCTTCCCAGGTGCTTGGCTGTGGCCAGGTACCACCCCAGTGTCCCAGTGCCTCCCAGCACACCCACCCCAGGGCCAAGGCCGGGGGGGGTCACCACGAGGCCCTTCCGTCCGCTCAGAGCAGTAAGTGGGGAGCCCTGCTGGAGTAACTCTTATTGCGATTAGCCTTGCAGTAAGTGTATTTGGGGAGGCCCAGAGCTAAGAGGACAGCTGGATGTGCCCTGGAGGTGGGCATGGGTGGGCTCAGTCAGTGCCTTGCACACGGTAAAACATCCAAGGAAGCCGAAGCAGAGGCACCGCCTGGCATCCTGACCACGCTGCCTCCCAGGCCTGGCAGCCAGCAGCACCCCTCCAGCACCGCTCGCGCGTCTGGGATCAGAAAGCAGGATTTGACCGTCAAGATCAGCATGTATGAAAAATTCTGGGCTGTGGGACTTCTCAATCTGCTTCTCAAATGAGACTGCAACATACATTTCAAAGCACAAAAAGCTATTTAGTCATGCATTTCTTTCAATCGCATGAAAGACCTTATGCCTGTGCCTCAGTCCAAGGAGCACTACTACAATGCTGCATACCATGGACTTACAGTGGGCTCCATTCTCACAACTGGGGAGCAGACTTTGTTCTTCTTGATTTAAAATACATTCTTCAAAATTCTTTGGGGAATATCAAGGGGAATCTTGCACTGAAAATGTATACAGCTTGCTGCACAAATGCTTGCATTTTGGCAGTTAAGGCACAGTTTGTTTTTTTTTCATCTTGTGCATGATGTTCTTTGCCTAGATACCTTTTATTTGTGGAAGACAGCATCTTAAACAGCTGAAGAAAATAGGGGAGGTAGAGTGATTTAACAAATATCTGGTCAAAAAAACATCTCCAAGAGCAAAGTAGACCACAGTGGTCTGAGTTTTCCTCTGATGTCAGCTACAGAAGTAGTAACATGTGTCAGACCCCACTGAAAATATCCAGTGGGAGTTGCCTTTCTTTTCAGACACTGCACAACAGCAGCTGAAAAACGGGTCTGCAGCTCCAGCCACCTAGCTCTCTGCTACAGCCAAGCTCCTTTTAGGTGGGTTTGCAAGGAGGCTGTGAAGAGTAATTCAGGGCTTATTTTACATCCTTCTGTACCGTATTTTGTCCAACACCAGAACCGAGACAGCTCCACGTGCTGCTCTGACGCGCAAGGCGGCCAGCACACAGCCAGGCTGGGCAGCAGGCACTACTCACGGCGAGGAGCAGCCCGGAGGGAGGGGAGCTCATCCTGCTGCACCAGCCCTCCTCAGCTTCACCTGGACAGAAAATTTGGAGAGCTGCGGCGACGTGATCAGAGCTGCCTTGGGGAGGCTGTGTGCTGCTGATTACACCTCCCCAGAGCAGCAGGACTCCTCCAGCACTATGGTGGCTCCCAGGAACAAAGCCCTCGCAAGGAGCCTGCTCAGCACGGGGTCCTCAGATGCACACGCTGGGTCCCAGGTCTTCCCCTTGGGCTCTCCCCTCCTGCCCCGAGCACCAGGCTGGCTGTGGAGCACAGAGCCCTGGTGCTGCCTCCCACTGACCGGACTCCAGCACTCGGCCTGCAGGGCTGAGCCGGTCAGAAGGGACATGTTTGTACTGGGAAAGCAAATATTTCTCTTGTCCTTTTGCTCACGAATTGCTACGCTGCTTTTGCTGAAAAAATCACAGAAACCTGACCATGACCTAGCCAAAAAACTATCAGCTCTACAGTTGTTGATTCCCACCTTCCCGAACATCTGAAAGCAGCAGATAAGGGTGGGAACTGGCTGGGCACCACCAGGCACCGGCTGCAGCGCAGAGCCGAGGAGGCAGCTGTCCCCAGCAGAGCGGGGCAGGGCACTTTGCCGCGCGTCACCTGTGGGCAGGTGGAGCAGAGTTATTTACAAAACTAAAAGATCAATATTTGTTTGACATTCAGAAAAATTCTTCTGGCCTCTTCCTGCTGCAGGTGTAAATCAGAGCAATTGCTTATATGAACACTGTAAATGCACTTCTCTATGCTAGATCTTTTTTTTTTTTTTTTAGTTAGCCTACCCACCTTCTGCCTTACAGAGACTTTGCAGACCTTACAGTGCTGGTCACACGTGCAATTGCAGGGAAAGTACCTAGTCAGGGCCACGCTAGCTGTCCCCCTATGGTCATGCAGTCATGGCTCCTCTGCAACAGTGCCTACAGAAAACAGTGCTCCCAAAGGGAAACGCCAGTGGATGCCCAGCAGAAAGCTGCTGTCCCAGCTGCTTGCAGCGGCCTGCAGAAGGCCTGGCTGGCACATCATTGTCCCCATGTCCATTGCCCTGCACCCAGCCGGTGTGCGCCTGCAAGTGCGGCCTGTAGTGCTGCGCAGAGCAGAGCCGTGAGAGCTGCAAGCCTTCCAGGGCTTAGCACAGTAAGTCCACAAAGAAATGATCAGATCATGATATCACAGGAAACTCTCGCCAAACCAGCTGAAATCATTCAAACATTCAGAGTGTACTTATGGGGGGAAAGCCCTCCATTCTAAATATATTCCTTTGAAGGCAGCTTGTTATTTAAACAACTATTGCAAAACAGGGTTTACATGGAGCTGTTCTAAACTGAAGAGGGAGGGGAAAGCTGGTTGTGGGCACACAGTCACCACCCAGGTATTTTAATTGCAAATCCCAGCATGTTTTATAGACGTCTAGAGAGTATCTTTTCACGTAGGCTCCAAGGATTACAATAAGATCCATCATGTTTAATATGAACCCCGTGACAGTACCCAAGTCCCACCCTGACGACGCCGAAGATGGGAGGACACCATAAAACATCCCATCCACAGAGCCAGGAATCATTCAAGGCATCTTCATGCTGCCTAAGGCTCCCAAGAGAGTTTTGCCGAGCCGAGCAGCTGCGGGTGGTGCCTGCGTCCTTGGCAGCGTGGGGGACTTGTCCCTGCAGCGCTTCCCCTGCCAGCTCCTGCAGCCGCGGGCTGCGGTGGGGCGCAGTGCAGCAGCTCCTGCTGCCGCTGGGGAGGAGGAGGAGGAGGAGGAGGAGGAGCACAGCCCAGCCTCCAGACCCAACAGTGAAAGGGCAAATTCCACCTCCATTCCCAGGGGCTCGAACGCCTGCAGCAGCATGGTGTGGGGAGGTGGGATTTCTGTGGCTATCCTGATGGGATGCACCGTTCTGCATCATGGCAGCAGCATGAGCTGGCGGAGAACTGGACCACGCAGAGCAACCAAAACTCCAGTATAGGCTGATGTAAAAGCAAGGGAAGCCTGCAACAGGGCAAGACTAAGGCACGGTTTGTGCCAGAGTGCACAGGCAGACACCCCATGTGCCTGTCTGCATTTGCCAGCATGCACAGTGGGAAGAGTTGCTGCAAGCCTTCTGCCATTCCCATTCTAGCCCTGCAAGGCTTCTTTCTGTTTGTGCACATGGCTAGGCTTTAGCTCAGCTTTCATTTCTTTGTCAGTACAAATAGGGGAGTCCCAAGTGTGCCTGCAACCCAAATGCGAGATTCCCTGTGGCAAGGAGCCCGGCAGTCAGCAGGGGCAGCATGTCCCATTTGGCCTGACATGACCGGAGCGTAAACGCTGCAACCTGCTACAGCGCTTATTCCAGGAATCCCAGGGGTGCAATCTTTTCTGAAAGTGTGTCAGTCAGCACTTAGACACAGGTTCTGCTTCCTGCCTTGGAAAGCTTAAACAGAGAAGAGGGCAGGTCTGCTGTACCTTTGCTAGCCGAGGCAGCCACGCACAGCATTATTCTTCGTGCACCCCTTGTGGGCTCGTGCATCCATAAATTCTCACTTGAGGGGGCCGCACTGTGCTTTTCAAGCACCACCACCACCAAGGTGCCCCTCCACAGCATGCAGGACAGGAGCTGTGGCATTAGTGACCGCTCTGATGTTTAGCAGCGTGGGCATGGGGACACAAAGGCACTCGACTGCCAGCAACAGCACGATGGCTGTGTACGTGACAGGAGTGTTAAGGGAAGAAGTCTCTGTTGTTCCTATGAAAACACTGGCCTGAAAGTCCTCCCTTCCTGGTGATCTCCGTCCTGACACAAGGGGAAACATTTGGGAATATTTGACACTAAGATTCTGTTCACCAAGTTCCTTCCCATGTGTTCAGTCCTCGTGAATCCTAGCAGACAGGGCTCAGCTCCTAGCAATGTGGCATCTGCTTTGGTGGCAGCAGCAAACTGCCCCCTTGGCCAGCCAGCAGGTGTAAATGAATGCATCAGGGGTGCAACCAAATGCAACAGGGACAAGGGCAGAGTGGGCCAGCCCTGCCCAGCTGTCTCCAACAGGCAGCAGGACCCGGGCACACCATGGGATCCAGCCCTGGAAGCAGGATTCGGCGGTGCTCCCACGACACCAGAGCGATGAGCTGCAGGTACTGGGGAGGCACCACCGGGACAGATCTCCTCGCAGCCAGGCCGGGCACTCCAAACTGGTGCTTTTCCTAATGGCCACCTTTGTGGTAAAGTGCCTAACAGCAGGCGCACGGGTAAAGCCCCAAACCTCCCTGGCACCTGTGTACATAAAGGAGTAATAAACAAGGACACAGCCTCCAGGGCAGCCACAAACACAGGCACAACAAGAAAGCATTCGTGTACTAGTACAAAAGCATCATAAATACTCTCCCACTGCCAAAGGACCTCTTCAGTCTTTTACTAAATCTCATCACAGGAACAATTTACAAGCCAATAATGCTGAACAACTCCATTCCAAACTCTGTGTTAAGCTTTATTTCAGGCTTTCACACTTTATCATGTTAGCACCTCCCGGGCTGGCACTGGACTAATGCATGCCAAGTTTAGAAAGGGGTGTAATGGAGTGAGGCTTGTCTCTAAATCTGAAGGTCTTCCAGTCAGGAAAAAACAGCACATTCATAGGCACCCAACCTGCAGAGCATGCTTTGCGTCCCCTTCCCAAATGACTGCCTTGGATTGGAGAATTTTTGCCAAATAAAACACGCTCCTTCAATTTTTAGTAAAACAAGTTATTTTTCCTTATCAGTAAAGTGATACCAGGTACGTGCTGGTGGAGAGGAGAAGCCCTGCAGCACAGGCTCTGTGCTGTGTCCTCTCCAGCAGCGGCAGAGTAGAAATGAGCATGGTCTGGTGGGGAAGGAGCCGTCGCGGGAGCAGAGACCGAGCGCAGTGTGCTGGGGCTGGAGCATCGCCCTCGGTCTTGTACCGTTCAAGGTGCAGTCCCAGGGGAGGGGTCAGAATGGGGTCAGGGGTGCCTTTGTGGCAAATTCAGTAAGTGCTCCATGCCGGATAGCATCTCTCCTTAGAAGTGTATCCATAACTGCCTGACGCCTTGTAGGCTCACAAAAAGCTGGACGTGCTGGGCTCCGTGCACTGACGATCACTGCACCAAGCAGCGCCCGTGTGCTTCAGCCAGCCCCCCTGGAGCCCCGCATGCCCCTCTGCAGAGGGGTGTAACCTACGTGTGTGTCTCAAAAGTGGGCACTGAGGGAGAATCTAAAAGTCTTAGAGGGGAACTGACATGCTGTAGACCGTGGAAAAACACTCTCGTAGACTGAGTTTGAGAAGGGAACTTAATGTAATTATCTTAAATTAATAAGAGGAGAGCATTCCTCCTTGGAGGTCATCTCCATTAACTAATGCAATCCTATTCTGTTGTAATGTAATTGTGTAAGCATTGTGTCTTCCATCCAAGAGCTGGGACTCATTACAAGAACAATACAACTCTGTTACATTCAGTGTCAAGTCATCAGTGTGCTTCTTAGCTTGCGCACTGATACCTAGGAGCTGGAAGACCCAGCTTGCAAATGTTCAGCAAACAATAGAGATGTAAAAGGAGATGACTCCTGGAGGATGGCTTGGAGGGACTGGAAGGGTCTTTCTGTGCATGTAGCAGTGTGGTGCATACATTTCCCAAGCCCAATCGCTCACTGCTTTTCCTTGACTTCAAAATGCAGCAATATTCTGCCACCCTTCCTTACTGCCAAGTTTGCTATTAGCTTTCACGATTGCTAGCACACAGCAAATATATACAGCAATCTTCGGTGGCTTGCCCCGAGAGAACACGTTACCAATGGCTGCTTAATTCAAATTGCAGCTTCTTTAGAAAATACTTCTACAAACATTGACACACAAAAATAAAAAAATAAAATTAAAAAAAGCTCTCTTTAGCCTTTTACAAGCTAGGAGTTTATTTTGTTAATATTTTTCTGCATGGAGTGTTTTAAATGAGAACATTCTGAAAGTAAATTGGCAGAGTATTTATTGCTGTTTATTTCTAAGCAGCTATAAGCCAATAATAATAGAGAATCCTCTTCAAGTGAAAACTAAATTCCTTTCAGTTAAAATGCTCAGTGCAAAGTCTGAAGCTGCGTTTTGTCAAGCAGATGCAGAGTGTCACCTTATAACGCCCATGCTAATGGAGTAATAGGATTGGAGCTGCGGCTAGCTACCCAGATCATTACGATAATCCTGGCCTAGAGAAAACAATTCTGCGTAAAGTATTACTGCTCTGGAGAGCGTCCATTCCCGGGCTGGCCCAGCTGCGCCTGCTGCAGGCACACGCACACGCACGAGCGCGCTGGGGTTAGCGCTTAATCCTCTAACTGCCCACGAATGCCACAAGTATTCAGCAAAGCAGAGGTCTGCATCCTCCCTGCGGAGCCCTGCCTGGCTCCCAGACCTCAGCGCGGTGCTGCCCCGTTGCTCCCGTTAGCAGCGGGTTTGCCTCTGCCCGCACGTGCCCCGGAGCCGCCTCGCCTTCTGCTGCGGGCACGGGGACCGGGGCTCTGCGTGGGCTGCAGCTCGGCGCCGTGCCGCCGCCCTGCTGCACCGGGCCCCTGCTGCCCCTGTGGGGCAGGGCTGGCCTGGGCCTGAGCTGGTGTGTAAGGGGTTACCCACGTACAGTGGGGACCAGCTGAAAGGACCCAGTTGCAGGTGATAAAAGCAGCGTAAGCAGGAGGGGGCTGTGGCTTCCTTGTTCCCTCTTTCTGGGAAGAAGCATCTGAGAGCACGGCTGTGTGTCCCAGCTCTCCAGATGAGGTTTGGGGAGGGACCCTCGTGCTGGGTGCACCCTTGGGGCTGGAGAAGGGTTGGGCACTGGCAGAGGTGAGGGTAGTGCTCACAGATGTGTCCTTGGAAGCTGCTGTAGGTGATGGGACCTGTTGGGTACAAATCACCTCCTTTGGGGCTGCTGCTACATGGCAGGTCTCTTAAATGTGCAGAATGGTGTAGGAACTGGTGAGGATTTTGCTTTTTCTTCCTTAAAAGTTACTTGTTCCTGAGGCTCAGGGCAAACAGTGGTGAGTCTGGAGTCAAAGCTGTAGAACCCCTCAATTGCTCTTCAGGGGGGTTTTCTGTGCCTTTGGGTGGAAGAGCCAGCTGGCCGCTTCCACCGAGACATCGAACTCTGAAATAACATGCATCCAGCTCTGGTAAGATGCGACCAGCTCTGATAATATGCAACTTTGTGGTTTACGCAGGATCTTCCCTTGAGCTGGGTGGCACTGCGTGCACCAGTGGCATCTTGGCATCGTTACGCTGCCAGAAGCCACGCGCCCAGGCAGGGGAGGTGCTGGGTGCACGGGCCCGTCGCAGGGCTGCAGGAGCTGCCGTGGCTCCTCAGCAGCAGCGAAGGCAGCAGTGAGCTGGCTGGCTGTCAGACCAGAGCCTGCAGGGCTGAGGAGCTCTGCCCAAGCCTGCGAGCGACAGTGACCCCTTCCCAGCCACACAGAGTTAAACAAACAGGCAGCCAAACCACAGGCTGCAGCTCGGTTTGACCTGAGATGATTAAGAACAGGGCTGGTAATAGTGGTTTGAAAGAAGGGGAAGGAGCAAAACAATTCATGAGCGTTGCGGAGAGTCTGGCAGCTGCTGGCACCAGCCGGTCAGACGCAAAGTGCTGCTCCGTGCTTCCCCAGTCATGCACCCAGCAAGGCTGCTTCTGCAAAACATGAAGGTTAAGAAAGGAAGGATGCCAAACCGCTAAAAAAGAAAAAACAAAACAAACAAAAAAACCCTGCTGGTGCGAGGAATCCCAGAAGCGTCTGGAATCTGCTTGGGAAGCTGGGCAGCTCGCATTGCCCATCTGCTCTTCTGGGTCTCTCCATTCACACACTCCTTTTTCCATTATTCTACAAATTAGAAATTGCAACACTTTCTTTCCAGGTTCAAAAGGAATGTGCTCAGTTGGTTGCTCAGTGAGCAGGCTGACTGGAGTGACCTCCCCTCTGGTCCAACAGCGCGGTGCTTGTGCCTCCCGCACCTCTCGCCTGGCCCTTATAGGAGTGTCCTTCTCCAGGGCATGAAGGAACCTACCTGCTGGGTGAAACCTCACCGGGCGTCTGCTTTGAGGCTGGTTCAGACCACTCTTCAGAATGCATTGTGTTAGGCTCCCAGGGCCAAATCAAATTATACTCCTCCCCAAAGGAAGGGGCTGCATAGGTGATGCTGGGGGCCGTGTGTGCTGTGCCCATGGCAGGAGCTACCTGTGTCCCCCAGCGCACACCGAGGCTGGGGGGAGCACCGTGCTCCCAGCCTGGAGTTCTGATCCCATTTCCTAAATTGGAGGCTTTTTACTTTGTGCATGCCACAGGGCAATTACTAAAGGAAAAATCCTTTTATCCAGAATACAGTACTTTGTTAATCTGATTACTTGTTAATTGCTCCAATTTAACTGAAACATGTGGCTAAGCTTTAAATTTTAACCATTGATGCACTGTTACTGAGTCAGTGAATTGCTTTAGTACGAGGTTCACTCAGCCTTCCTGAAAGCTACCCCATCACGGCACAGCTGAATGCTCTGCCAGCACCAACAAGCCCCAGGGAAACCCCTCTTCCCCCAGCAGCCCTGGGTGCTGGGGCTGCTGGAACTCGCTGGTCTCCAAACCCAGGCTCTGAACGAGCTTTTACCACATGGTGCCCATGGACTAGCTCTGGGGACGCAGACCTCGGGGGCAGTTTTATGCTGGGCTGTTTATGCAAGCCCCTTTTTGAATAAAAATTGTAAGTTTCTGTGAAGAATGCATTCCAGCTGTTGACACACGATGCTGTTACTAAAGCTGGTAAATGCAGTGTTTGTATGACCACTCCTTATCTTTATTGCTTCCTCCAAGTGTGGAGAAACTTGGTTAAACTCATTTTTAACAATGTTGCTGAAGGCAGTGGGAGGCTTCCCCACTCCTGCTGGACCTGGCTAACTGCTCATTGAAATGAGCTCAAGTTTTCCTCTTGTCCAGAGGGAAGAAGGCTTCAAGGCCAGATTTCCTTGGTGGCGGCCTGCAGATCTGTTCCAGTGCCCTGCCTGGCCCAGACCTCCGGCTGCTGAGCTGGAGGAAGCCAGCTCTGCCGGGCTTGTCCTGGTGTCACCGAGAGCCCAGCACCCAGCCCCGCTCTGACCCTGTGTTCCCCATCTCCTGGAGGCGATGCCCGGTTTCTGTGGGGCTGCAGAGCTGCTGTGCACTTAGCAAGGGCAGGCGAGCACATATCCCCCCCCGGCGCAGTCGTGTGGCCCGAAGCCTCCTCCTGGCACAGCACCAGGGACCCGTCCTCGCCACGCGCGTGCCGCAGGAAGGCTCCGGGGCGCGCAGGGCGCTGAGCCCTGAGCAGGGGGGCGATCAGCAGCGCCAGGGGGACCCCGGGCCTGTGGAACATCAAACCCAGCAAAACACTTCCATGTGCGCCTTCCTGCTCTGAACATGTCAGTCATGCTGTATTAATCCATTGGTCGGCATGAATGTTGCTGTCCCCACAAGTGTTCTTTCATGTTTGCCTACAATCTCAATGTCATCGCACAAAATCAAGAGTAATTATGAACAGATACCAGCCCCGCACTCCCCCCTCATTTCTGCTCCTCAACATCTGGTTTCCACAACATCTCTGGGGGTGCTGGGAGCCGCAGCCTGGGCGTGCAGACCCTCAGCGCAGCTCTGCTGAGAGTTAACCCCGCTCCCTCCTCCCCTTCCCCCCGCTAATTTTTCATTTTGATCGGTGATCAGCACTGAACAGGTTCTAATTCCTTGGCCCCTGATTCCTCCCAGGCTTATGTTGGGTATTCTGGCCACACAAAGAGAAAATGCATCAGCCCATCAGGGAGACAGCTCTGCCCAGCCCAGCAGCAAACCCCGTCCGTCCCGGCAAGGAAAGGAAGAACAAATCTCCTTCACTGGACTGAGGGGCACAGCTCGGTGCCAGCTGGTGTCTGCCCTGGCTTCCACTCCCAGCTGTGCCTGAGGTCCCCAGTGCGGATCCCTGCGCTCACACCAGCCCCAGAAAGGGAACATTTCACATTTCAGCCGGGTCAGGGCCAGGGGGTGGTCTTGGGACAAGACCAGGAGAGCTGGGTTTGGAGGCCCGCTGCCGCACCTCGGCTGGGTGGCAGAATGGTGCTGCTGGAGACAGCGGGGGCAGGCAGGGCACAAGCAGAGCACAGAGCACGGGGACCAGGAGCAGCATCCCCAGGGGAGCAGAGGCACCAGCAGCACTTCCCTTGCTGGGCAGCAGGATATGCGCTTGGCTGAGGGCTGAAAGGGACGCCCATGTCTGAGCTGAGCTGTTCATCATGAGCTGCTGCTGGCGACCAAGCTGCAGACCCAGTCCATCACAGCAATGATGCCTTGCTGTATAATGACAATGCCCCAAATGGCCATCACTCCTGGACAGCGTGTCATGCAAAATTCGTATCTGAAATGACTGATGCTCTGCTTTGATATTTCACCTGAAATCACATCTCATGGGACGTGATCTGCTGGTGGACTAAGACAGGGATGGTCTCGGACAGGAGATCAAGGAATCAAGAGGGCTCAGGCTGCTGAAATAAGTGCCCAGCTGTATGAGCATTAGATGTGACCAGGGGGGTGTCTGGACAAGAGGTGAGGAGGGACCAAGGGAGGTGGCGGGGCAGCGTCCTGCAGAGCCCGTGAGAGCATGTGGAAGGGGCTGGTGCTGCTGTGCCTGGGGTGCAGCCCCGGTGCTGAGCCCTTCCAGCAGCCGAAGCACAGCCCTGGGTGAGTCAGCTCCACGCCCGGTGCCTGGCCTGCCCTTGGACTGAGAGCACTTGAGAGCAAAGCTTGAGTGGTGCCACCACAGTGCTGGGGAGTGCCGGCGTCGTGGCACTGCCAGTGGGGACGCGCTGCACCAGCCGTGCCAACAGCAACACCGCCATCCCCTCCTGAGGCCGAGCCACGCCACCGCCCTGCTGACTGGCGAAGTGCCGGAGCTTTCAGCCTGCTGAATCCTCTTGCTTGAAGGCTGGCGATGCTCAGTTTGCTCACGGTGTCGCAAGAACTCGCCCCTTGCCCTGCTGGGCCAGCCTTGCAGGCACAGGGACCAGGCAGGCTGCCCACGTGCTCCACGGCTCCGGTCCTGCACCAGCTGCCCCCAGCACAGCACCCCTCGTCACCCTCAGGTCTGACCCCGCAGGTAACGAGGCCGTCACGATGCCGCCCTGCTGAAGGGAATGAAACGGCCACAGGTGAGAGCCCAGCTCTCACACGATGGAGGCCAGGCCCCCTCCTCAGTGGCACTTGGCAGGAGCCCTGCAGGATCCTCGCCTCCTGCAAAAATCTCCGCTATTTTGTGCTCTCCTGGAAGTGTCCTGCAATTAAGCGCAAGCTAGTTTTCACTGAAGTTTGTCGGGTACCAATGCTGTTTGCTAACTGCGGGGTTCTGTGGGAGATAAGCATCAGCAGAGAATTTATCCAATGCCCTCCGCCATGGCTTTGAGTTTGGCTTTACTGATTTTTGCATGGAAGCAGGAACAGATTTATGATTAGGCCGTCTCGTCCACTCTTGTTCCACTTGTCCATGCCGCCTTTTTCCAAAAGAAGTCCCATGAAGTTTGTGTACGGTCAGGCACAATACCTCTCCTTGGTTTCTTCAGGAGTGGAACAGGGCCGGAGGTTTGCCCATGTTCACCCAGCGCAGCGTTGTGCTCTCTTACTGCCAGAGGTTATCAATGCCGAACTGGAAAATGCTGGATGCATCAAACACTTCTTGAGTTGTTTGAAACTGTTCATGTTTATGTTTGCAATAAAAAGTGAACAGGTGCTGGCAATTTAACTAATCAGGTACCATCTAAATCTCCTCTGAACTGATTCCTTTGCAATACGCTCCAATGGCTGCTTGGCCATCCGACAGCCTGCAATTATGCAAACATCCCGATTCACATGGTACTTATTACTGGCACAAGATGTGCTGTAATCCTGTAATTTTTACTGAGGCCTGGAACTTGCTGCATCAGCTCTTTGGGTCCCTTGTGCAGATGATTTTCCTTTACTGTCCTCTCAGCCACGAGGTGGGCAGGAACTTTGGAGAGGGCCCTGCTGCAGCGGGGTGGGGGTGGCACTCAGAACGCCATGACCGGGAGAGCCGAGTGATTTCCAAAGGGTGCTCACCTCCCCTGAGCTCACGCGTGGTCCCGTGACTTGCTGCTCCGGGTGCCATTTGATACCAGCAGTGCGGATGCTGAAGTTTAACTGAGGGACTCCCCGGGTGCCTGCATTCCCTTGCGTCCCCCTGCCTGCACAGCCATGCTGGGCCGTGCGGGTCAGAGCCATGTACACCACAACCCCGCTGCAGGTGTGGCGCTGCCAGGTTTGCCCTCACAGAAATAATGAAAAAATAAATCAGATAATTACAGCTTCTGTAAAGGAAGCAACTGCTCCACCTCTTAGCAGCCACGACCCAGAAGACAAGGTTACTATTGCACTAGCACATTAATTTCTCTTGCCAAACAAAGATTGCTCTCTGTTACCTGCTGCTCTCACTAGAAAGGGCTTTTGGGCACCCTGCGCACACAGTTCAGGGGGATGCAGCAGTGACCAGAGAAGTGCCCCCACTTGGTTCTCTCCATGGGCACTGCTGTTTTTCACTGGACCTGGGAAGTACAGGTTGTGTCTAAAATGAAGGGAGAAAAGCAGAAAAATCTATTAGACATCATACATTTAACCGATTCCGGCTTGACCGGAATCCAATAAAATGCAGTTCATACAACATTTTTATTGCTAATTGGTTTGACCGTTAAATTTTAAATGCATGAAGTTACTTTAATGACAGACAGAGTGGACCTTGTTAACCTTTAAAAGGGTCTTAATTCATTTATATACCTCCTAAAATGCGTTGCACTTCTCCCTCTGTGCGTGGCCCTTGCTGCCTGGGCCAGTCTCTGGCAGAGCCGTGCCGGCACGTGCCGGGTGGGCACAGCAGGAGCGCCGCCCTTGCACAAGGCTGCCCAGCGCGCGTGGGGCACGCACAGCGGCCAGCAGCAGTGGTGGGCACGCGGGTGCTGCTGTGGCTGAGCACCCAGCCGCGGGCAGCCTGGGATGCTGACACCACGCGTGCTCATACAGAAGGGCTATTAAAACAACAGCTTTACAGGTTAGGTCCATGTTGCAAATACGGAGAAAGGCAGGAGAGGCCCCAAAGGCCCACAGCAGCGTGCACAGCCTGCGGGGCACCTCTTACTCCCCGGCCAGACCCCACATGGCCGGCAGCTCAGTTGCCCTCTCCGGGGTGTGCAGGAGGAGACAAGGGACAGCACAGCCCCAGCTCCCGCCTGCCAGCCTGCCCTGGAAACCCAGTTTGACTCCACTGGGCTTCTGTCCAAGTCCCGCTTCCAACCATAAAAACCATGTAAAGCAGAAACTATGCCAACAACAGCAGCTTTTATCCACTCTGAAACCCCAGAAAGTGCCTTAGCCTGTCTTGCACGCATCAAAAACTTCTGAGTCACTTGCGATGATTTCAGAGCTAGAGGTCCTGCTCTGGACTAGCCTCCTGGCGCATCACGGCGCACCGAGCGTGCACGGCCAGAGCCCAAGGCCAAGCAGAGAGCCGTTCACGTGGAGCTCAGCTGCAGGCACCCGGGCTGCAGCTGGAGGAGCAGCAGTGTCAGCCCCGTGCCCTCACCCCGCAGGGCGTTCAGTGGCAGCCACACATCCCCAGCCGGCCCCGTGCAGCAGGACGCACCGAGTGCCACCCTCGGCCACGCTCACAGGGGGTACAGCTGAAGTGTGAGCAGGGACCTGGGGAGAGCTGCGGGCTGCTGGAGCCCGTCTCACCAGCACCAGCAGCTCTCTGCTCTGCTGCCTGGGACAGCGGTGCTACCGCCCGCGGTGTTCTCGCCTTGTCCCAGGGACCCCTGCAGCACAGGTCCCTGCATGTTACATGCTGACAAACGTTTTCTATTTAAATGCAAATTTTGACTTTTCACTCAGCAGCTAGAGAAAGTTTTTCACACCAGAATGAGGGTCACGATAATAATTTATCCACAGGCCTCTTTCTACAATTACTATTTGTACAAGAAAAGTGTTTATACTTCCGTGGCTGAGAGAGGCTTCCTTCAGCGGTGTCAGAGGCAAGGAGCACAGTCCTGTCAGCGTCGGGGCTGCCGCCGTCTCCTTGGAACAGCCCAAACGCACGGACGTCGCTGGGAAAAGGGCAGCAGGAGCTGTCGGACTCACGCTGTGCTGTTCACGTGCTGACGGGGCCCGCTGGCTGCGTCGCTGGTTTGGCAGAGCTGCCAGGCAGGGCAAAACCATGCCGCAGCCCTCAGGCAAGCTCTGCAGACCAAAGGGACTTAGGGGAAACTCCTCCTTGCTGGGGTTGGCGAGGAACCTGTCCTCCTGCCTGTGCATGGACTGGTGCACGGCAGAGCACTATGCTTCTCAGCTTCCTGGAGTCTGTGTAATGTCCCTTATAATTAATTAATTAATCCCAGGCACAACTGGGCGTCTTACGTTACTCAGTACCATAATGAGAAGTCAGAGTTGAGAAGAGACTAGATGGAGATAATGCCCTGGGGAGGGTTACGCCGACAGGAGACCCAGACCAGCAAATTACCTCCCTGCGACCTGAGCCCCACTGCACCCTCTGGCCCAGGACACACCAGGGTGTCCCAGCTGCCGTCACCAGTGCAGCTTGCTGAAGCCAAGGGGGGGATCCCAAACACCCACCACCCTTGGCACAGACTTCTGCACGGCAGGGACGTGCCAGGAGGTGCAGTGTGCGTGCCAGCCCCGGCACCTCCAGCTCAGCCCCTGAGAGACCCCTCTAGCAGCCACGGGGGATGCCTGCACCCCACAGCTCCGTGCCTCCCAGCACCCCATTCAAGCCCTGCTCGGCCAGAGCCGTTCGGCAACGGGGGGTCTAAATCTCAGGGTGCTTTGTGGACGTGGGATCATGCCCGCACGCAGAGACCTGGGTAAATGGTGCACAGCTCTGTCTCCTCGTGGGAAGAGCCGCTGCGGACGCGGCAGCCTGTCCGTGCCGTGTACAATACCTTTCGGGAGCAGCGTCCGCTGCCCCGCCCAGGGCTTGATTCATGTCTCCCTGGTGCTGAAATGCAGGGATCAATCAAAGCTTTTCTGAAAGAGGGCAGGGAGCCAGCTTTGATTACAGCACAGGGCTGTGCCGAGCAATTGTTTGCCTGCCACAGACACCCCCTTGCACAGGCTTGTGCCGGGCTCCCTTCCAACTTGTCCAGTGATCCTCTCCGGTCAGCGTCCCAGGGCCAGCAGCACTCAGCCGAAAGTCTTTCTATGCTTGTCTTCCCTTGGTGCACCTGGGTGAAGTCTCCACGGCCTGAGAACCAGCTGTCACTTGGAAAGGTACAAAATGCAGCACTACTAAAACCACACAGAAGTTGTATAATAAAACAATGTTACTGTTTCAAAGCCAAGCACTCCGAGTTAGGGAGCGTTACAATTGAGGAAGCTATTGCAATCTTAATTCTGATTGTTTCGTTCAGATGTACTAAGCCAGAGCTCCTAACTGTGCGATGCATGCTCAACTTTTTACAGTGGAACTCTTTTCCAATATTTATCTTATTCTCATTCTCCAATATATGGCACCCGCCTTTGTTACCATGTTTAAAACTGTGCTTAGAAGGCAGAGGGTTTATCTGGTGCACTAGGGAAGCTTTTCTACAAGGCACATCATCTCAGTGTTTACTATATACACAAAGATATCTTCATTTATCTCACCTTCTTACAAGGTAGAGGGGATGATAATTTCCTGACTTCATAGGAAGGGCAGAGATGCAAGAAGATTAAATTCAGTGGTTTCCAGTAATTGTGGACATCCATTAACAAAAAAGAAAAAATGGAAAGCCCATCGCTCAGCACCATCTCACCACCCCCTCGGTTCATCAGCAGCACAGGGAGTATCGTGATGCCTTGCCCACGTGCAGCCCCTGCCAGAGCGCTGCTGCTCGCCTGCCCTGGATCTGTCCACAGATGGGTAGGGCTGTCCTCAGCAGATTTCCAGGTGCCTGTGGGCAGCAAAAGGGATAGAAGCTGAGTTTGTTGGGTACTTCCCTTCTCAGACTCTGTTCACCCAGCCTAATCCTCTGTTTTTCCAAGCACACCTGCCCCACTCCACCTGTCCCTTCCCACTTGCCCCACTGCTGTTGTTTCTGTTCCCCACACCAGCTCTACCCTGAATGACTTCTGGGCCTGCCTCTGCAGGCTCCTTTGCCCCTGAGCGCTCTGTCAGACTCCCGAGACCAAAACTGTCTGAGCTGAGCTCAGGACACCTCACTCAAGCACTCATCCGGGGCTGTGCACGACCAGGACAGGCTCGTAGCAGACGCCCGTGCTGCCTCCACACCCCACGGCCTGAAACCTGCCACCCGATGTAAAGTAAGAGCCACAGAAAAGGGATCTGGAGCTGGGGTCACATCTCTTTTCTAATGTGAATTAGTCTGAGCACTAAATGAGTTCAGACTTAATTGTAAGCATTTTCTGTTAACTAAGCAAGAAATCTTATAATAACACAATAAGGTGCCATTTCACAGCATCCAAATGGAGCAATAAGCTAGTGCCTCATTTGTATGTATTTTTTTTTCACAGTGATTGCTGACGCTGCTGCTTTTAATATATTCACATTGGCACAGCCATTTGCATTCAGATGCAATTATGAGTTAGAAACTCCCTCCTTTCTGCAAGCTCCAGAAAGGGAGAATTTCAGCCCAGAGACACGTTACTGTTCATTTTGTGGGGTCTAATTAAGGAGTCTGCTCTGGCAGGAATCGAATTCCTATTGTTACCAAAGGGAGCGTCCTGCAAAGAAACAGATTAAATTAAACCAAGCCTTTAAAATTCTTCCTTTTTTCCACAATTCTTATTGATCTTGAACAGAAATAGTTATTTCCTATGGAAATAATGACCCTGTTAGGACACTGTCCAGAAAGACGCGCGAACCACCGCCGTTTTTGAGGCGCGTTACGGAGTCAGAGCCGTGCCACACACAGCCTGCTGCTGGGCAGCCTCCTGCCTCCTGCAGGGCTCCCGGTCCTGCCAGCCGGGGAGGGGGCCAAGGAGAGGGCAGACACCTTCCTGGGTGCCCCTGCCAGCGCAGCCATCACAAGTGGCCTCCCGGCTCTGTGCTGCAGTCAGAAAGGGCCCAGATTGGAGGAAATAGTGCCTGGGAGGAACCGGCATCTGCAGACCTCTGTAATTCACGGGCCGCAGCACAGGGCTCTGTGGTCAGGCTGCTCCAGGACTGGTTGTTTCCCCCACTTTCCTTTGTAAAGATGCTGCAGGCAGGCCAGCTGTATGAAAAATTGCAAATACAAATCCTGGCGCTCTGCCTGGAACACGGGCCCTCCCTTATCCCACAAGTTGCAGCTGTCCCCTGACCCCTCATGCTCAGAACTTCTCCTTCCCTCAGTTCACAAACCCAGTGAGATTCCCACAGCTCCAAGGAAAGTCTGCAGCCTCCTGGATGTTCCCAAGTGAGACAAAGCCCCCCACCCAGGCTCGGAGTGTTGAGATGCAGAGGTGCGGCACCCTCAGATGTCATGTATTTGGCCCCATCACGCCGGTTCTCTTTGCCATGGGCTCTATTGACAACATGCCACAAAAGAACGATGGGAAGGCAGCACATCCCTTCTAACTCCCTGCTTTCTGTCGGAGGGAGCCAAGCAACAAATGAAACAGAGAAGAGAAAATAAAGAAACAAAGAGAGGCTTGAGCTCCAGCAAGCCATTCGGCCCCTGTCCCTCCAGAACACCAGGGTGGCCGCTCAATGGCTTGGCCGTGGGGCCTGAAGGGGTGCCAGCAGGGAGCGAGGCAGGGCTGGGCAGGGCGCTTCTCCCCCCAGTCGGGGCTTGACCAAAGGGTCAGGGCAGATGAAGCCGCACAACGCGGCTCTTACTTGGGCATAGGCACTGGTGTGGTCCCACCGTAAGTCAGCATCACCCACAGCTCTGCCTGTGTGTGAGAGGAGCAGAGTGCCAGGGGAGCACAGGGCTCCAGAAATGGCAGCAAAGCTGTGGTGGGAGATCCCTGCTCTGCCTGACCTGCTGAGCCTTGCAGACCTTCAGGTCCTCGAAAGGATCGTGCTGAGAAAGGAGCTCACTGTCATGCCTCTTCCCATTGATTTCCAGGATTGGCATTAGGTGTTGAGGCCAAAATACGTCCCAGAGCAAGACAAGCTCAGCCACACCAAAAGCCCACATGAGCTGAGGAGCTCCTAACGTGAATGTAGGAGCCTCGGGAGGTGTCCAGAGCAAGGCACGTGCCTCTGCTCACACACCCGGGCAGAGCTGGGCGCTGAGTGCTCCGTGACCGTCCGGCGGCGAGCCAGGAAACCTCCTCCTCTCGCCAGGAGGGAAGAAGGGGCAAAGGGAGGAGGAGACAGTGTAATTACTGCAGCACCTGAAATCTCATAAAGAGTGCCATGTAGATTACCTCCTCCCGACAGACTGGAGCTTTGGTTTATAGTTTACACCAGCATATATCGAATTAACCTCAGAGAAAAAGGTTAAACTATCAATCACAAGCTGCAGTTTAAAGAACTGCATTCCTTTTGATATATGGCACTGGCAGGCACGTCAGAACTAAGCAAAAGACTGCTTAAAAGTAACTGGGGATAATGGGCCTGGCTCCTTATGGAGATAGATGTGCCGTGTGTTGACTTTAATATGCTGCATAAATGAGACCCCGGTGTGGAAATATTGCATCACAATGTAAAACAATTTCCTCTATTCAAACAACCGCTAAGTAGACTTCTTCTATTTAATATTCGCCGGGCAGCTCGGCCGGCACTAGCTGAGGGGAGAGCAGCCAGGGGGTGCAGGACGGTGTGCCGCGAGGGGACCCTGGGGCAGCGAGCACGGGGCAGGCGCTGGCGCCCGCCTGGACCCAGCCCTGCGCTAGCAGAGTGCTTCTATTAGCTGCACATGTGTAGAGCAGCGGGCCTGTAATTTGAAGACATGTAACACAGACTGTTTACATTTTTGCAATCCTGGATAGTTATGTGCTGAATTTCCCTACTGGAAAGAAAAACTGCATGAGCGGGGAATGCAGAGAAGGAGGAGGCTTCTCCCCTCCGGAGCAGGGGGATGCAGCGCATCTGGGAGCGGGCTCAGAACGACACACACACCCCGGCTGGCCGGGCAGAGGGGCCCCTCGCCTCCAGGCTGGGCCGAGGCAGCCTGCAGCCCAGGCCGTGGGACTGCACCGGGCGTCTGGCTGCGCATTGCCTGCCAAAGGGGCCGGGGGCTCGCCAGGGGGCTACTGCTGTGCTGGCAGGGGCGCAGAGGTGGGCTCAGGGCTGGGTCCCTGCTCGCTGCCCTGCGGCATGGCCGTGCCATGCAGCCCCAGCCACAGCAGCCCTGCAGCTGCGGTGCCCGCACGTCTCCAGCAGCTCCTCGGGGCCCTGCGGGCTCGCCCTGGCTGGTGGCTGTGCCACCCAAGCTCCGAACGCAGCGGTGACAGCCGGTACCAGGGCGTCGCGGTGATGCACTGTGCTCTGCCAGCAGTGCTGGCACTGGACAAAGGGCAGCAGCCCCCGTGAGAGTGGGAATGCCTCTGCGATCAGGGACACGTGCTACTAAGTTGATTTTGAATTGTAATAAATATAATTGCTAGGTTTTGCAACGCTGCTTATTGCTACTGGAAAGTTGGAAGAAGTATCATTTGATATGCTTAGCCAAGAACAACACCTTCCGGTTTTAATTTTACACTTCCTAATTGCAATAACTGCATGAGAGTCATGGCTTTGGCCAAGGGATGGCAGCGTGTTCGGCCAAGGAGTGGCAAAGCCTTGGCCTGCCCAGGAAGAGCCGCCCCAGCTGGTCGCAGTGCAGCCGCGCTGCTGGGAGCTCTGGGGGGCACTGGGGTTGGGGCTGCGTGCACCGAGCCCCTGCCGGCACCCCGGGCCCCCCGCCCGCTCCCCAGCAGCAGCACCAGCAGCACCAGCGCTACCACCAGCAGCAGCACCACCAGCAGCACGTCCCCGTGCCCACCCCGCGCCGTCCTGCCCGCAGCATGGCGCACTCAGGGCTGATGCCTCTTGCTGCCACCTCCTCCGCTGTCCTGTCACCTCCCAGGCCCCGCGAGCTGCAGCGTGTCAGGGAACCCAGGGAACCAGGGAACCTCGCGTCCAGCCGCTCGTGCAGATCGGCGCTCGCCTCCAGATGGGTTGAGACCAGATCCACTCATTGTACTCTCTGAGCCTAAAAAAAGCCTCGTCTGAGGCTGGTGCTTTACCTAACGTGCTGTCTTGGGGAGAAGAAAAGGTCAGTGAGACTTTTGAAATAAAAATGTTTCCATCTCAGTTGAGAAAAAGCCCAGATGGGTGAGCAAAGTTTAGAAAAGGGAAAGAATTGAGCAAGCAAGCAATACTGTGAGAAGCTGATAAGAGGAGCTCTAGCAGGAGAATAGGGGAGCCTTGTCTATCAGCCTATTAAAGGCTATTCTTACAAGTTTTTTTTCTTTTCATTAATACGCAGGGTGAATAGAACATTGAATAAAAATCAGTACTTACTGCACAATTGTAGGATTGAAAGGTAACTGTCAACAGAAGGATTGGGGTGACAAAAGGGGCCATTTCAGTGCTTAGCAAATGATTTTCGGCTTGTCATTTCAATAGGCCGTGTTTTTCAGAGATTGTGTTTTTTTTGAATAGCGTTTATTACCATGCTTTTTAAAAATTTCATGTTGTCTCTTTGCAGGCACCATTCATTTGCAGATGCAGTATTCCTTTTTGGTTGTCAGAGGGATACTGCTTTAGAAAAATAAAGTACAGTCGTCCAGTGAGAAAAAGGATTCTCTTGTGAAGCTAATGGCTGAGAGAACAACAATCGGGGCAGCTCCTACCTTCTTGCCAGACTGACCCACTTTCTCCCACTGTTCTTTATTCATGATCGCATGGGCCATGGGCTCTCGATTTCAAATTACAAGTAGATGCTGAGTAAGATAAAACTTTTTTAACAGAAAGTCTCTCTTCCTTAACGCTCCAGTTTTGCAGCAGGAGATCCCGAAGTACAAATAGGTCTCCTATCTCTTTCCTACAGACAAGAGGTCCAATTTTGCAGCCTTTATTCAGACAAAATCCCATTTACCTCAATGGGGGCTTTGCTTGAATAAGCAGTGAGCAATTAATGCTCAGACTTTACAAAAGAGATACGTGGGGTGTTTAATGCATTGTGCATATGCCCAAGAGGAGAAGCTAAGTGACAAAGTTTTACGGTTATCTAGTTTAAATAAAATCTTTGAAAACACGTGTTGGTTTAATCAAAATGATCATGTTCATTGCTACATAATTGCTCACATAGGTCCAGAATTTGCATGACATTGTATACGAGGCAGCAGTGGTTAAAAGGACTTGCATTAGGATTTCATATCATTTTAACAAAAACCACCATTTTTGGCACCCTGGGCTCCTAAGTAGAGAGTAATCTAGAATTAGTGAGAAATAGATTTCATGGCTTTAAGTCACTTTATAGTGTGCAGGTCTTGAACCCTGATCTTTTGTAAATTGAACCACTTGTGAAAAAACAAAGGCCTCTAATCCTTTTAAACTGCCACTGCACATCCCTGGCCCAGTGCCCTTGAGAAGTGATTTAAATGGCATTGAGTATGGCAGTTCAAAACATACTCAAATCTGTTAAGAGCCTGATATCTATGAAGGGAATGGAAGCAGAGTTAAAAAAAAAAATAGCTAATTAAAAGTATTGATGAGTCTGCCAGAGAGAATAATATCCTTCAGCCCTCTGAAAATCACCCTGAGCACGACCAGGGTCCTCCTGACACGGCCGCTGCAGCAGGGAGCAGCGGGATAGCTGCTTGCCTTTTGCCATGGAGCCGAGCCAAGTGCCAGCACGCACGGCAGGGCACGGCCGAGCTCACGCCGCCTGCCCTTCGGGAGCACGCTCCCTCCGTGCCCCCCTGCCTCCCCCCATGGGGATCCCAGCCTCTGTGCCACCCTGTCCCCGCACAGTGCCTCAGCCAGGTTGCTCGTGGCGAGCCCAAGAAGTTTTTGCAAGGCTCCCTGGCACAGGCAGCCCCTAATTCGTCGTGCTATGTTACCAGCTGCTAATGCTTTGCTCCATAAATGTAGAGCTGCAGTTGATTAGGCACAAAGACTTCCAAACCTGTTGGGGGGAGAAAAGAAACGCAGCACCCACAGTCTGAGCCAAAAAAAACTTGCCTGACTATCTGTGTCTGGTCAGTGTCTCCTCACGGCACGCAGGAATTAGTAAAATCAGGTGTAAATATGCACATGCCAGTAGGATGTGTCCTGCTTTAGTCTCTGTAGGGGGAAAATGCTCTCTCTGATCTGCAGGCTCCAGATGAAGTACAGATTTCAGAGCAAGTGGTGACCTCTAATTACACGTTTAAACAAGTGTTTTGAGACTGTTTCCCTTTGGGTTTGCATCTGTCCAGGAGCTGGGTTCATCCTTCACCTTTCTCCCTCTAAGCTGACTGCAAAACCCCGTGCAGCGCTGGTGCTCAGGGGGGTACCCAGCCCCAGCCAGGCATCGGGGCTGGCTCCTACTAAATCCTCCACTAAAACCCGAAGATCTGCCGCACGTGTGCGTTTGCCAGTTCCCAGAACAGAGGCGTGATGCCCACGGGCGGCACCGCAGAAGCCCGACGCAGCCCCCACGGCCGCAGGGCCCATCCTGGTGGGGCAGGCAGGAGCTGCCCCCGCACACCCCCGGGCTGCGGTGGGACCTCGCCCTCTGCAAGAGACTGCTCCTGCCACACAAACAGCTTATGGGGCCAGGAGAATCCGTGCTTGCTGTGTTAGTACACTGCTTGCAAGATCACTGCCCAGCCCGCAGCTCTGGAGACTGTGCGGTCCTGTAGCCTCCAACCCAGCTCTGGGGAAGATTTTTTCTTTTGGGGAGATTAAAACCATTTTTCCCCTTTCCCCCAAACACAAGACACTGCTTCTGAACTGTCTCCTCAGGTGACCTGGAGTTTTCCATGTTAGATAAATATTACTAATTCAAAAGCACTTTTCAACAGCTAGAATTAAATCAGAACTCCTTCCCAAGTATCCACAGCAATAACGGGTGTGTTAATGAGGATTATCGTTCCCGCCAGCCCCAAGGAACAGCTGATAAATCAATACAGACCCATCATACTGCACCAACACAGCTCCGCAGAGCAAAGCCCGCTGGGCTGGCGAGGCATCGCGCGGCACCACGCCAGGCACCCCATCCCTGCGCACCTGGGGAGGGACGTTTGGCCTGTGCACCAGTTTGCATCGCAGGCTTCGCCGGCTCTCCCACCCAGGACCCCCGTGGAAACCCTCAGAACCTCAGGTGTCTGCGGGGCCGTCCTGACGGCTCTGCTGCCTACTGTGATCTGCTCTCTGGAGCCCGCCGGTCCGCGTCCCTGACCTCCCACCTGCTGCCGGGCCACACGTGGCCTTCCCACCGCAGCAGTGAGAGCTGGAGCTCGGGGCCAGCAAGGACAAAATGCTCAGTTTCCTCAGCAATAGCAGGAAAAAAAAAATAATAAAATAAAATCACTTTGAAAAACTTAAAAAAAAAATACAAAAAACACTTTTCTTTAACAAACCTGCTGTCTGCTTTTCTCCCAGGGGAAAGTCTGAGACAAGGATCTCTGCGGTAGAAATGCCTGACTCTGTGTTTAAAGTGCCCTTGTTAGCCCTGCCTTGATGGCTGTCTTGAGAATCACAGATCCCACAGATATTTAAGGCCATATAATTTGCTTATCTCCTTGTACAGTCTTAAGCAGCCCCTGAAGAAGGAGGCAGGTTATTCCTTTGCCCACACTCCTGTCTCAGGCCGATGTGTGGTTTACAGCAAGGGGACCAGCTGGCAACGCGGCGGCCCTCCCAGAGCACTCCCCGTGCACCAGGCCCTGTCCTCCAGCGACCCCGCAGCACCGTGTGGAGGGAGCCCAGCCACCAACAGGCACCAGCCAGGACTGCCGGTGGCTGCTGGTGGCCACAGTGCCTCCAGGTGCGGCCCCACCAGCGCTGGGGCAGGGGGGTTGTCAGGGGCTGCTCCTGCAGGATACAGCCTCATGTCCCGGCTGCCCCGGCTGGACAAGGGCTTCGAGCATCGCTGCCCCCCTCCAGGCCTGAGCCCGCTCGCGCCAGCACCCAGCAGCCTTTTCCTGAAGCCAGGGCCTGACCTGCTGCTATCCACGCGCCGTCGGTGGTGGCTTCCCAAAGACTTCCAGTGTAGGTATTTGTGGAGAACCAGAACGAAAGGCCAAAGAGTCCATGTTAGAGTGCTCTCTGGACATTAGCTAGACACAAGATTTTAAAACAAAGTTCAATTAGGTGTGAAAGAAATTACAGGCTGTGGCAAATAAAAGCACCACTGTATGAATTAGAGAGATGTTAGAGCAGGAGACAATGTGCAGCCCAACGCAAACGCATTTGTCTTCGCTCTGCACCAGCCTTCACTGCCAGCTTATGCTTCAAGCAGTGCAAACAGAAACCTCCTGGCATATTTGGAAGATAGTCAACATTTCCAGCTATAATATTTTAATTACAAAGCATGCTGTTGAGTCAGTTACATGAAGCGACCGGCTGAGGAAGGGGCCCAGTGCCGCCAGGTGTGAGCTCTAAATGGGATAATGTTTCTCAGAAAAGCAAGCCGTCTCCTCGCACCACCCGAGCCTGGGGACTCAGCGCCGCTGCCCTCTGCACCGACGCCAACAAGGCTGCCACCACGGCTGCCCAGGAACAAAGCTTTCCGCAGCAGACGCAGCCACTTTACGTCTCCTGGAAAGCGCCGTGAGTCACAGCAGGTGAGGATCTGCACATTTCCAGCACAGACGGCATCTCTTGGGCAAAGGGAAACTCTGGCATCCGCAACTCTTTGGAGGCAGAAGCTGTTCCTGCTTTGCTGCTGCAAACCTGTATTTGACTAGAATTTTCTGAGGACTTTTCCAGCTGTCGGGATGTCTTGCTGCGTCCCTGACTCCTCCTGCCATCCATCCTTCCTTCCCAAGTATCCTCATGTGTGCTTCTCCGACACCGTTCCATGAGCACCACTGGCTGCTCAGGTTGCAGAGCCGTGCTGCCTCAGACAAGAAGGGCTCCACAGCACTGACAGGCTGCTGCTGTGTCCCTCTGTATCGCTACTGGGAAACAACACTTGGCAATACATATTCGTCAAGGAAATAATAACAAAAATTTCATCACTAAATGCAATAGACGCTGACTGCCCAGGGATAGCATAAAAGGCAATCTGAGATCTAGAGACATGAAGTCCCAAAGTCCTAGGAGATTAGATAGGAATGCCATGTTGCAGCCTAGGGATTTTGCTTCGGGACTGCCTTGACACTAAATCAAACTTTGAGATGTTCTCATCTGAATTTGTACGTGAGCCCTGGCAGAGGCACCAGCAGTGAGCATGCAGTGTTAAAACGCTGATGCCTTGAATGTTGTTTGGGCACGTATAGGAATCTGGGCTGCACAACTGTTATCCAGGAGCTGGACAGGGACAACTGATTGTATTTTAATTGCAGGCTCAGTATGAAGCAAGGTGTGGGCCAAAGTGCAGCTACAATAGGTGCGGCGCCAAGAAGGATTTGGTGCCAGCAACAGATACTCTGGCAAACTAACCCCCTACAGTTCCAATTATGAGACTTCTCTTATACCACTGTCTCTAAACATTGGCTTCTGACTGCAGTACCTTATGCCAAATTGTAATCACCCTCATTCTACTAATGGTCAAAATGCTTGGAGTCCAAACGTGATACAATAATCGCTGAGGAGGAGAAAGCGCACTTCAGAGATTATGCTCGCCATAGCGCGTTGCAGCATATAGGGAATTGCAACATATGTCATCGCACTGTGATTACCTCACAGGATCTGGAAAAACACACTTTTCCTGTTCAGGCTCCAAAATGATCATAAATTCAAATGTGTTTTGCATCTTTCTATGAGGAGGACTCTCCAACAAACGCCACCAGCCAGTGAATCGTCGGAGCCGCCTGCGGAGAGGTGCTGGCAGGGAGCACCATTCCTCTGGGCGCAGAGCGGGCCCATCGACACTGTTCACACCATAATAATAAGCACTGATTTACAGCTGATTAAAATAGAGTGAGTTGAGATAAAATGCCAGGAATAAAAAAAAAAAAAAAAAAGACTGGATCGAGTGTGACTTGGCTTATTGAGTTTGTTTCCTATCTTTTTATAAGGGCTATAAAAACAAACAGCTCTCGCTTGACTAAAGAAATCATTCATTAAGTCCCTCGCTTGCTCCGCGCGCCCAGCCGCATAGCCGTGAACGCTGCGTGTCCCCAGCCCAGGGGGGTGAGGCCGGGGGCGGCGGGGCTGGGCACCCACCCAGCAGCGCCCGTCCCGCCGAGAAGTGGCTCTGAGTGTAATTGAATCAAGGAACAGGCAGGAGAGCCTGAGCAGCTGTGGGAGAGAAGGAGGAGCCTGAGGCAAAATTTATTTCTGTCAACTGGTGGTCTATTTCCCTGATACCATTTCCTTGTATACAGATAAGGAGTTATCTTAAATGACCATGTCTTTTTCAATTTGTACTTAACAGTCAGTCCCATTTTCCTTATATGATACTATCACAGCAGGATGAAAAATGCATTACAATAATCCCTGAGGATCTTCATATATCAATATCAAATGGTCTGAAATTGGCCTGTTATAAAAACCAGCCTTTCAAGTCAGAAAAAAACTTAAATAAAAAAAGCAAATTTCCGAGCTTGCAGTATGCTCCATAACCCAAATACTCAGGCACAAAGAGCAACATTTCCAGAATACTTAATGAAAACAAACCTTCAACGTCTGTGAAAAAAATGTTCTTACTATTGATACATCTGCTTAATGTTTGCTGCACCTTGGAGGAATGCTAATCCGCAGGGCTGGATCGCCGCATAAGCAGCCAAATTAGGCTGATCCAGCAATTCCAGGACCGGCGCTTTAGCCGGTAAGTTTCTCCCCCACGCACACAGGAGGAGAAGAGGACGAGGAGGAGGAAGAGGCCGGCAGCCCCTGCCCCAGCCCCCACTGCGGGTGCCCCTCTGCTGCGAGCCGAGGGGGGTCAGGAGCGGGGCTGTGGGACCCCCGCTCTGCAGGCTCCCCTGCCAGGCTGCAGCTGCACAGAGGATGCAGCTTCACACCCAGAACATCTTTCCTGCAACTTTTTTTAAACAAAAATGCACCTCCTGGCTTTTCCTGAAACGATGGAGGGACAGGACTGGCACTTCTCTGGGATAACACCCCCAGCTGCAGCACGGGTGCCAGCCGGGATTCCCTCTCTCGCATTCTTGCAGATACTCCCACAAAGAGTGCAAGAGCCTCTCTCCATTCAGCGCATATTTGCAATAAGCACAAATACCACATTATCACAGCACTTTGTTCTGCCTTAACTATCAGTACGCATTTTCCTTCTCACTATCACAGCTATTGGGGGGTTGTCATCCAAATTAGAGCTACAGATACAAAAATACCTGAAGAGATCTTAATCAGAAGAAGCTGTTTCTGTTGTGAGTTATTGGCCCACCATAAGGTAGGAGGAGAAAAGCAAAAGGAAGCAAAGGCTGTAAATGAGACGTGTACCAGCAGAGCAGCCCGCGCCTAGGATGAGTGTTAGGTGAATTCCAATGAAAGCCGACATAACATGGGAGACGTTTGCTGCTGAAAGAGGTGCCAAGAGGCACCAGCCTCCGTCAGGGTGGACTCAAAATTCCAAGCCCCCACACCAGAAGCTCTGGGAAGGCTGGAACCAAGCCGGGCCTGTGGTGCGAGGTGCAGGACAATCCTCCGGCAGGGGCTGCCTCCCGGCCCCAGCCCTCGCAGCCACCTTCCTCCGTCCTGCGCCTGCCGGAGGAGCCAGGCCGAGAGGGGGCCCTGAAGGAGACTGCCGAGAAGGAGATGGCAGCACAAACCTGGTATGCTTGTGAAAGGGACGTCGCCAGCTGTAAGCAAATTTCACAAGAAGTGCACTTATCACGAGAAGGCTACTTATCATTTTAAATGAGACCAGCATCTAAAATGAGAGACAGAGGAGGACGTAAGTAATGTTAGAACAGGGCCCTTTATTAATTAATAAACAGGAGTGCAAGCTAAAAGCTTTACATCTACCACTGCTAAATGCACGTTTAAAAGCCCTATAATAACCTGTGTTCATAATATATTCCAAGTGCTCTGCCTCGCTCTGAAGTGCATGTGATATGACACCATCTACCTGCTGCAGCATGCAATTAAAATTAAGCAGCAGTTCAGCCCGTGATGAATACGACGTGAAACGCGGCACAGCAATATCACCTGGCAGATCAACCTAATTGTCACAGCATCTGCAAAGCCAGAGTTCAGCTGGAATGCATGTGTTCATTACAAATCCTGGCTTTGCTGGGATTTCTGACGGGGCGTTGTGCTCCCGCGCACTCTAAGGGAAGCTCGCTGGTGCAGTATATGGCTCTCTGCTAATCTCTTCTTTAAATAATACCTAGGGCTTCCTAAACCATTTTGAAATCAAGACACATTTTGATTTACTTGGTTTTCTTCTGCTGTCATAAAGAGTGTGCCATGGACCTCACACACAAATCCACATGATCTTGTTCACCAAGCAAAATTACCATAAGTGAACATGCAAAGTAGACATTAGGAAGCACACATGGCCACTTAGATGTCTATTCATTTGCATACGCAAATACTCATTTTGCATGCAGAATGTGATTTACAGAAAACGGATATCTAAATCGAAGTCACCACATGTCTACTATCACTGGCCATGGTAATGGCTTTGCCTCTGCCGCAGACAATATTGACATATATACTAAATTATTATCAGTACTGTTGATGAAAAGTGCTGTAAAATGGCCAGGCATTATTATTTTTACAGCTAAGGGCATTCATTAGCATTCATTAATTTTTAAAAGACCCCTTTGGAGTGGGTTAGCATTATTAGCTGCTCTGCCCCAGCTTCCCTTCTACAAAGCAGGAGTAAGCAGCCAGGCTGACTCCACGGAGCAGGAAAGGCTCAGAAATGCCCAGCTCCTTTCCACCTTGCTGAAAAGCAGATTTCGTACACTTGTAATATGTTCATAGCAGTGCCAAGGATACCATTTAAGAGGATTGTGAGGACAGTATCTCTAACACTGGCTTTGTGAGAGATCCTGGATCTTCCAAACGCTGGCGTGTTTGGCAAAGCCTCTCCGTCCCTGAGCCTCCAGGCTCAGCACCACCCGCAGCCCCTCTGGCCGCATGTGCTCCATCGCAGCCGCCAAGGGGCCACAGCACTGGTGTGGATCAGGCGGATGGAAGCAGGAGTAGCTCTTCGCAAAGATAGCAGGCAGAGGACAGAAGAGCCCTCCGAGCCAAGGGTGAAGATCTGGGCAGCTGCAGGTAGAGCCCACTAGAGCAGCGGGAACCCCATGAGGCCAGCCACCGCTCCAGTTCCTGTCGAGCTTCTGCACCCGGATCCTGCACGTCTCCAACACGAGGCTCTTCTGCCTTCCCCATCTCCTCTTCTGCTTAATTCTTTGGGCTGCCCACTGAACACACACTTGGGTGCTCTGCTGCGCACTAAGAAGTTATTCTCAGAAATCCTGGCATGACTGAAGTTTATAGCAAAAAGTGATCCCTTTTTTGGGCAGATTTCCACTAACTAGTAAAGACTTGACGACCATATGCTCTCCACAGCCTCTCTTCTACCTATTCCTAGTTCTTTCCACTTTCTTCCCCATAAGAGGGAAGAGACATGATAAATTTCTATGGTGTTTCAGTATTATATTAGAACTGTTAAGCTTACCCATGTTAAATAAATTAAAAATAACAGCAGGATATCAAACTTAATTACTTCTTTAAGGCTGTGCTCTAGAGCTGGGTGGGCCAGCCTCCTGCACGCTAGAGACCGGAGATCCCTGCCCTCTAAGCACACAGAACTAATAACGTGCATGTGATGCAGGCGTGGGTAGAACACAAGACCTTTTAAACAAATATTTTCCAATATATGTAAACACAAATACGAGACATTATTTCTATACATCTATATGCAACAAAATACATACGTACTCACAAAACTTTTGAGATACTGCGGATCTTTGCATACTATAAAATACAGAATCATTCCCTCCTTTAGTACATCTGATTCAGTCTCATATCTCAGGACAAGCGATCCTTAAAAACTATAAAAAGCTGGAAAAGCTTCTCTATCCTTGGCAACCTCATAAGCAATGTACTGGAGAGGTCTTTTGCCTTACCTCATGGATATAACACCAGAGAGGTACAATTTGCATTCCTCCTTCTTTGGCTAAGTATTATCATTCCTTTTTTAGATTATATTTAGAAAATATGTGTTGGCAGCTAAACTTGGAATGCTTGTTTAAAAGCTTTAATAACAAGGTAATGGGAAATATTTATTTGAAAAGGAACCAGGGTGTTTGTGTGAAATTCTGAAATTGACGAAATGCAGCAGTCACAACTGGTCAGGTTACACTTAAACACAGAATTGCAGCAGTGCTGTTGACTTGCACACTGAAATTACTCCAGGCAGCAACAGCAACCCGCGGGTGAGGGAAGCCAGCCGCGCTTTGGTTGCTGCTTGCAGGCCAGCTTGCTCGGCTGCCCGCTCTCGGCGGGTCATGCTGACATACTCAGCCGGCACATAACACCGTGTTTGTGCTCACATTTTTCTGCATCTCCAGCTGAGCTGAGCACCTGAACATTCACAGTGATAAAGCCCCCTTTGACTAAGCTAGATAAGGACAGGCGACTTACAAACAGAGCCTCCAGATCCCAGACCCGCAGGACGCTCTGAGCCTGCTCCCCACGACTCAAGCTGGCTCACGGCCGACAGCGACGGCTTTATAGTGAGAAACAGAACAGATTCAGAACAAAGTTTGAAATAGTTCTTACATTTTGCACAACTGCTAAAGGCAAACAAAATTCAGAGAAACGTTTGTATGTAGTAGGACACACTTTGGTTTATGTTCTAATAAAAGCATGATTTGACATTAATTCTCCGCATTCTGTGGAAAATCCCTGTGCAAAGCTTCTTAGTCACTAGCCTGGTTTTATGTGCAGAACAGGCAGAACACAGAAAGGGTTAAAAGAAAATGTTATACTAAAAGAAATCTTTCTACAAGTATAAAAAAGCAAAATGATTGTAAATTCCACCAGGGGAATTCTGCCATGAATATGCTTCACCTTTCGCAGAATCTCCCGCCCTGCCTCAGAGGATAACTGACCTTTGGAGAAAAATAATGAAAAGAAGAAATTCCTTGGAGAAAATAATGTGGCCAGGCCTCAGTAATGAGATCTGCTCCCTTTATGTTGCTATGACAACCACAGTCATTTTATAATACAAAATACATGAATGGGAAAGAGGGCCATCTCCTCTAACCGGAGCCGGCTGCTCGGCACCTCCAGCCCCTCGCACACTTCTGGCAGGATGGCAAGGTGTTTGGTTTGATTTGCGTTTGGCTTCGCTTCCCTTTAGTGCACACATGGTCAAGGAATCCTACTCCTCTGGATGTTCTAATTACTGCTCATTAACTTATTTCTGGGTTTGCAGGCCCTGGGGAGGGCCAGGCACTCAGACCGGGCTGGGCTGTGCTGCCCAGGCACATGCCTCAGCTCTTCCTGGCAGCCAGGGAGCTTCAGGGTGCAGCCTCCTCTTGGCAGGAGTCTCCTGTTCCGGGTTTAAACACAGCTGTCCCACCCCAGTGACACCGTGACTGAGCTGTGTGTGACACCCTGTCCTCACAGCAGGACAGCCGGGCACCAGCACAAGGGCAGTGGGGGACCAGGCCTCCATGTGAAGGTGCTTTTTCCCCATCACCAGCCATGAGGATGTCTGGACTCCAGCATCTGAGTCCTGCGTTCATGATCTTGCCTTCTGGTCCCCGCCATCTCCTTGCTCGCCTTCCTGCAGATCTCCCAGATCTCCTCCCACCCAGGCAGGGCCCTGCAAACGAGTCTCCCAGAGCCTCAAGGCCTTGCAGTAGCAGCCAGCTCTGTCACGTAACGAGCAGCAGAAACAAACCACTGATGTACACCCAGAGGACGTATACCACAGCAGGAGACGCAGACATCTCATCCCTCTGCTTCCCCTCCTACAGCTTGGATTTTTTTTTGCAGGATTTCACTCCTTAGCCAGCTGAGAACCATCTTGCACGTGGAACAGAGGTGCACCCTGTGCCAGCAAGGGGCAGGCTCAAGGCCACCAAGGAGCTGCCTCAGGAGCACTACCCCTGCACTGCAGGGCCTCAGAAAGCTGAGCTTTTGTCAAATCAGACCTCAGTGAACTGAGGAGACCTGTACGAGCACCTGAGTGCATGTCCCAGGCTTTTCCAGAGGAAGATACGCTTACTCTTTGGTGTGCGAGGCTCTCCGGCTCTCCTCAAGCCACTTTCAAGTGTGAGCAGGATTCCAACTGCTAGGACTAAAGGCCCCAAATCAGCCCGGGAGTTGGAAATGGAGAAGTCAAGGGGGAACTAAGTACAATCTCTGTTAATCCAGAGCTTCAGACTGTTTCCTGTTTCCCAGGTGGTCTGCAGGGGGACCTGAACTCGCCTGCACAGTCAGCAGAACTGCGGGGCGAACTGGGAGAGTGCAGGGAAAAACTGCAAAACAGAGGTTTGCAAATGAAGAAAACAGCCAGAAAAATGAGAGAAACCAACAGGGTAGAGAAAAAGGAGGCCAAGAAACCAGGAGAATGAGAGGCTCCAGCCCATGCTTTTAAATAGCTCAGTCAAAGAGCAGCACAGAGGAGAGTGCCTGGGCTGTCTGGGGGGACCAGACCTCTAGAAGGAGAAGCAGGGCAGGGCTGTGTTCATCTCCGTCTCTGCTGTTCTTTCATGGTGACATTTCCCAAAGAAACAGTCATGGGCAAAATCTAGACTGTGCTAAAATCAGTTGCAATTTCCCAGCTGTTGCCAGTACGGTAATAGATGTTTGCAGGACACAGGTTTTTGGGTCAGCACTTCTGAGGATGGAAGTCAGTGGGGTCTGCCCCTTCTCTAGCAGCCGGGGCAGGCAGCACCAATAGCCAGAACTCTTAAATTTCCTTAAAAATCTCCACAATCCTTTTTCCACTCCAAAACATTTTTGCTTGCCTCTGGAGACCATGGAAGGATTTCTGCACATATCTAGTTACCCAAGCAAGCCAAAAAGAAGTCAGCAGTAACCATTATATCAGGACAACTCTGGACTATCTGTACGCAGGGAGCCAAGGTATTTCCAAAACCAGAGAAAAATTTAAGTTGCCCTCTGACTGGTGCCTTCTTTGCATGTGGACTTTGCATGTGGCAGCAAGATCTGCATTATATCAAAAATACCAATGCAAAGGCTAATTTAAATTCTTTTTATGCAAATGTTCAGTAGTATGGAACAGTAATAAATCTGGGAAACCACTGGAAAGATGTTTAAGAGGACATACAAATTCTGGTCACACATCAGCAATTAGGAATCCCAAGAAGGAGAAAGCACCTGTCTTGGCCTTTATTGAATATTATTCTCAATTAGAATATTCATCATATACACAGGACAATTCCTTCATTCAAACTTCTATAGACATGTTCAAATTACATCATATCTGCAAAACAGAGAGATTGAAGTTATCATAACCTGTCTTTGAATAAACCATTATTGAAACTATAAATGGTCCTGTCTGAAGCTTGCTGAAGTGCAGAAGCCTGACAGATGCTGCACGGAAATATGACTGGCTGGATGATGTCTTCTGAAACAGCTTGCAGGAAAATGATCCCATTATGACTGAGGCTTTCCAAGCAGCCACCATGAATATCTAGCAGGAAGCAGAGGCTCCATGTGGGGAGGGCAGCACACAGCATAGCAAGCAAGGTGATTCTGGAGCTGCGGCTGGCCTGCGCTGAGCGGGGAGCACAGCTGCATGTGGGGGCTCTCCAGGCACATCACCATGAGATTTCCCAGTCCAGGAGCCAGGTAAGCCATCAGGTGGGCAGCCACAAGTTCATGCTGGCTGGGACTGAAAATGTGAGCTTATCCTGTTGGTATTCATCACTCAAAAAGCCATGCTCTGGGCACAGTACGTGCCTCTGTGTGCAAGGTTAGCAAACTCTGAGGTTAGTCTTTGCCTGGGGCTACCCCTGTGCAAGGCAATGGGAGCAGAGCTTCAGTTCAGAAAAGCTTCTACCCCTGTCCCTTCCCAGTGATGCCAGTCAAGCTGCCAGGTGTTTTCTAATAACAGATCATACATTTAAGGCCACAGGGATCCTCGTGCTCATCTGGCCTGTGTTAAGTAGGAGATCATACCTGAGGGCTTTTCTGTGTTGGTCCCTGATACAAACCCCATGTCTGTGCTTGAAGTATAGACAGGACTCCTCTGTGATAAGGGCTCTGTTTCCTGCGAAGCAACCTGGAGACTGCTCACCTGCCTCTGTTCACCTTCCTCCGAATAATCTAACACAAGGGAACTGCTGACATCTCTCCTTATTGTACACACCTGCTACAGCCTGAATTCAACCCAGCACCTCTGCTTTGGACCCTGCTGCACTGCCCACAGCCTCTCCATGAGTTTAACACCTTCAGTTCAGCCTATCAATGATTTTGGCTGAAACTGTCAGCTGACAAACCTCTAGCAATTCAGCTCACCCTTGTTATGTTTTGCAAACTCTGGCACAAACTCTTCTCCTCTGGAATGTTCTCAGTGCACTGAACAGTACGCAACGTTGTTGTTAATAGTCCAGGAAGGATTTCATTCTTCTCTTTTAAGATGTTCAAGTACATCTGTTATCTGGCTCCTGAAAGGGTCCATCTTAGTGGCCTTTCCAAGGTCTGTCAGTGAATATCCTTCTCAGTGAGGTCATATTTTATACTGCATGGTCATGAAAGACTTTTTAAAACTGCAGTGAAAATGAGAAACGTTTACTGAACACTTCAGGCTGTTAACAGCCAAATGATCTCTCCCTGTGAGATCTTCACTCGCTCCCCAGGAGCCGGTGGTGCCGGCTCTTCTCACTGCCTGGTATATTTGCAGATGCCTTCCTGCATTTTCCCATGCTGTTTTTCCTGCTGGCAGAACCTCCTCGCTACCACTGAAAAGCCATGGGAACATTCTTCTCTGATTTCTGCAATTTTTGTGTGAAATTCACCAGAAACTTAGCAGCAAGCCTGAACGCGCAGCCTGACACCATGACCCATATTCCCATGCTTCCTCTCACTTTCTGCTCGCTCTGTCATTCCCACTACGCGCCCGCTGTCCCTACAACGTCAGCTCTCTCTGAACAAGGACCACTGGAGCAGTAGGTGCGAGCACAGCTGGGCACGACCCACGGCTGCGGTCTGCAGGCACACAAACAATACCAGTAAGTACTGATGGATGCTATAGCTCAGCAATAACTCCCTCACCAGTGGAAGGAATCAGATGAAAAGATTAATTACCAGGCTTAGCTCTTGAAATGGTATATCTCAACCATCCAGGCCCCTCCCTGGTACTTCATCCATTAATTTTTGGTCAAATTAGAAGAAGTGAAAAAATGAACAACGAGGGAGAGTTTGGAAGAACGCAGCTGTAATAAGAAGCAGTATTGATTGCCACCAAAAAGGCTTTATAAATCTTTCATACTCTCTATCAGTCCGGACCTGCCCCACTGAACCTCCCAAGACTGCTCATTTCTAAGGTGCGCGTCAGATAAAAACGCGTTAACAGGGAGCAGGGCTGGAGACCTCCCGGCTCTCCTCCGCACCCCGCTGCCCCACGGGGCGCCCGCTGGCCTTTGGGCGCTGCAGCGGGGCCGGGGGGCCCGCAGGGCTCGGGGCCTGCCCCCGGCATAAGTCCCGTCCTGTTTGCCAAGCACCGAGGCCTGTGCTCCCGGCCCGCCCCGCAGGGCTTCCAGCTCCCTCTGAACTATCGCCTCTCACCGCAGTTCATCTGGCTTTTGCAGAAATAAACGTTATTGAGAAAAATCAATGGTAATTCATTGTATCCTGTGATTTTTAAAGGCAATTAAGGCTAAGACAAGGTAAGAGGTTAGCAAAATCTCTCATTCTTTAATATATTGTATTTTCCCATTAATTCTCTAATCTCGTGACAAATTCTCCCAGGCAGAGGGCCAGCTTCCTGCCCACTTGAGCTCTCCCTGAGTTATGAACGAGGCAGGTAATGCCTCAGCGCACTGCCGAGCAGCCCCGGCGGTGTGGCGAGGAGGGGACATCCTGCAAACCACCACACTACTGCCCTGGGGACTGGCAGGCGAAGCCCCCACCCCACGAGACCTAAAAGCTGTCTCAATGGCAGGGCTGAGCTGGTCCCTGACCAT
This sequence comes from Anser brachyrhynchus, assembly GCF_964034855.1. Lineage (NCBI taxonomy): Eukaryota > Metazoa > Chordata > Aves > Anseriformes > Anatidae > Anser > Anser brachyrhynchus. The sequence goes on along the minus strand of NC_137710.1, from coordinate 622,839 downwards.
GCCTTCCCCCTGCTTGCTGCAGGGTGGGTGAGACACAGCAAAGCCCTGAGCTGGCAGCCCCCAGCCCACCCCGCTCAGTGCGAGAGCAGACGGGGGCTTCTGCGTCAGGCAGCCGCAGCCCTCCTTGGGGAAGGGGGGGACGCCGCGGTGCAGAAGGGAAGCTGGCATTCCCCAGTTCTGCCCCGCTCACTTGCACCAAGGAGTTAATAACTAAATTACTACTAATTAGGGATACTGTGAATGAGAACACATCATACTTCTGCTAATCACCAGTGTGTTTCTGTGTAATGTCTGGAAAATCAAAATTATTAATGAAGAAGTTATTTTGGAATTCAGAGTTTAATTCTGCAAATTCTGGATAATGGCAGACTGGTTTGCCAGCTAATTTTCTCATCATAACATCAGAACCCCTTAATTAATAGTGAACTAATTAGAAAACGCTAACTTAAAGACAGCAGAAGTTCCTTCGGCGGCCGCAGCACTGCTGCCGAGCCCGCTCTGTGCAGGTGGCGCAGGAGCAGAGGAGGCAGCTGCAGAATTCGGCTCGGAGGGGACAGCCACCCCTGCCACTGGCCGTGTGCGGGGAGGCACCACCACAGTCAGACCCCAGAATGTGAAGCTCATTTCCAAGCCCCTCGGGCACCAGCACTCCCAGCTGCCCGCTCCTGGCCACCACTCCAGCAGAGAGAACCTGGCTCTGGGCATCTGCCACAAGCAAAACCGCCCAGGGACTGCTGTGGGCTTTTGGAAGAGGTGCAGGGAGCAGAGAGCCGCAGGACCTGCCGCTTGTCTCCGCACTCCAATACCACAGCAGCCAAAGTCCATCTGTCTGTGCTGTGAGGGCTGCAAGGTTTCTTTAACCTCACCTTTGGTCTCTGCAGCCCTGGCTTGCTCTGCCTCCCTCACGTTCTCCCAGCTTTGCTCTCCCAACCAGCTTCCTTCCTTGTAAGCACAAAGTCAGACATGGCTAGGCACTTAAAATATTTGTTTGAAAGCTCCATGGTGCAATTGTCTGCTAGAAAACTTCAGCTGTTAACCTGGGTCCCTTCTGCACTGTTCTGCAAGGGGCAAAAGGAAATTCCCAGTCTAGGTCTGGGTACATTTCAAGTCAATTGCTCCTCGGATGCCTCACTGTGAGACCTCTCTTTGGAAATGCTGTGAAATGTCTCCTCCTCTCCTCCAAAACAAGGGTGGGAGCTTTTGCCCTGTGTAAGACGGACACAACATTAACAACCTAAATATTTACCTGCTTCGTTCTGGATTCTATTTATTAGGAATATTTTCCACCTCTCCACCTAACTAAGCAGAGTTTTCCCTAAAAACAGCAAATATTATGACCTTTCATTCCACAGAAATTTATTAGTACAGGGTAAAAATGCTACTGTATTCCAAACATTGGCAAGAAAGCCGGGAGCCTCCGATCGTGCCAGCTTTTAATAAGATACACATTTAAGCTGCATGTTGCTTGCAAGTTGCATGTTTATTTAAACAAGAATTTCCAAGTGTTTAGGGACAGAGGTTGCTACAACAAGTTCTTATCATTAAAAACAATGGTGCTGAAACCTTCAGGAAGGAGAATTACAAATGGAGTCACTCTGCAGAATAAATCACTGATAAACTTTCAGCACAACTGATTTTAACCCAGAAAGAAAGTAAGGCTGGATCTTAACTCTCTTCTAATGGATGTACACACTCCCAGGATGGTTTGGGTTCTATTATGATACAAAATGATTTATTTGGGGATTTAAAATGCTTTAAATAAATCTTTCTTTTAGCCTCTGAATTATGTATTTTTCTAGCAGAGCCAGAGATATGGCACTTCGTCTAGGTAATTCTACAAGTCCAGGATCATTACCCAAACCTTTCCGTTTACCTGCCTTTAGAAACCTCCTCTGTGACTTCCAAAAAATTACACACAGAGAAGGGTGCTCACAGGCTGACACTTGCCTTTGGTAGTGGTGATAAATGAAGCTTCCCAGCCTAATTGTGCCAGGGGTATTGTCGCACGCAATTAAAACATTACACGCACAACGTCAGTTCAAAGAACTCTGCTTGGGCCACAGGGTCAAGCTCTTTCAAGTCAGGAAATGTCAGTTTGCCACTGTCTATCCAAGCTTTACTCTAACTCCTGAGCATTACCAAGGTGCTGAATGAGACCAGGGAGGAGAGAAGTTTGTACTCCATGCCCTTGTTGGTAATGAGTGGCTGTCGAAGACCCTCCATGGGGCAGGCTGGCCAGGGGGCAATGAGCCGGCCACCAGCTTCCCTGATGTCATGGGTTATGTCACGGGTGGCCACGTTGTCACCAAACCTGGCAGGGGTCCTGACATGACGCCTATCACCCACCCAAGTCACTTGGGGAGCATCATAAGAGCACGGGCACCAAGCAGAAGGCTGTCGGAGGATGCCAGCCTCCAGCGCTGCCTGTGATGACTGCAAGCAAGCGAGAAGCTGGGCTGCATTGCAGACAGACCATGGGAGTGGTCAAGCACACAGCGAGCCAGCCTGGCCACACCAGTGACCACCGGCCTTGGCTTTCCTGTGCAGCGCCAAAGGTGCCGGGGCCCCAAACCACAGCACACCCGCAGCACATCTCTGCCGGCACAGCACCAAGGCTCCAGGCAGCGCCCGGCCCCGCACGGGCTGCTGAGGAGGAAGATAAGTGATCCCCCGCCACCGTGCCTAGAGAACTGCTGGGGCTCAGTAAATAAAAGGAGACGCTAAATATTATTTTTGGTAGGGATTTTCGTATGAAAAAGTAAAACACCATAAATCAGGCACAATGCTACAATCAGCACATACTTGTGAATAAATGCATCCTGTAGTACGTTTCAGCATAAATTATAGCCACTTGATTTAGGCTTTGCTGCACAAAGCCATATTATTTAAATTCAGCCAGAATTGAGTCCACTCACATTGCTACACATTTATAAAACATATTCATGATTATTGTCATAAACTCCTGAGAACTGGCTGTTGAGTTATTTTGCCACATCATCATCTATAGTAAACAAGACTTATTTTACATTTCTCTTTTCTTTCCCGACAATCTGTTACAAAATGCTCCACAGAATTAATGCCTAAGTTATAGCCAGATTTTCTCCAGCAAGTGTGAAATAATACCTATTACACAGTATGGCAAATGCAAACCCATGCACAGCCAGAAGCTTTGAGCTCTGTTGCAGGGGACCGTGTGAAGTTCCCCATGTGCTCTGCCTCTCTCCCCTTTTCTCTCACTCTCTCTCAAAAACAAACAAAAAAAAATCAGCTGATTCAAACACAAAAGCCGGGGGGCTCAGAAGCAAGCGTGGGCCCCCTCCCTCGCTGGCTGGTAGCTCTCTGGACAAGAAGGGATTTGTTGAGAACAGGCAGAAGGATGACTGGGAACTAGGAGTGGAGACGCAGGACTCTACGTGACTAAAAATCTCAGATTCCTGGGACTCTGCAAGGCCGGTGAGTCCCGCTGAGGACCATCTCTCAGTCTCTGCTATAATTTTCAATTATTCTCAACAATCACCTGCTTTACACAGACTAGCAAATCTCTGGCTTCACAAAGCTGGCACAGCCGCCTGTGCCATTTGGATCCCGTGGCCAAGACGCATAGTGGCCCTCCACGGGGTGCTCAGTGCCCCAGCCTGGAAACGCCAGCGATGCAGGGAATGATGCAGGGAATGATGCAGGGAATGATGCAGGGAATGATGCAGGGAATGATGCAGGGAATGATGCAGGGAATGATGCAGGGAATGATGCAGGGAATGATGCAGGGAATGATGCAGGGAATGATGCAGGGAATGATGCAGGGAATGATGCTTTCTATACCGTGGCAGCCGTGGTGCCCCTGCTGCCTGCCTGCCACGCTGACAGAGCAGCGAACCATCTCCAGCACACATCTGCCTGTTGGGCAGCCGCAGACAGCCTTGTCTGGTGGGGAGGGTCTGGGACTAGCATCGAATTGGGTCTTTTGGTACCAGATGCATTAACTCATAATGCAGAGGTTTTGATTTTGTGAATTGTTTTTTTGTTCTCCATGCACTAGTAAAATACATGACCTCTTCTGCAGAAACCACAGAGACAGTAGTGAAACACTAAGCACACTGCCATTGTAAAATATTTAGAATTCATCAAAGAAAGTCATGGATTACCTGGCCTGAATCATAAAACCTCCCATAATTACAAAATTGACTGGTGCCACTTTTCTCCAAGCGGTGACTGCAACGTGCCTCTTCTTCCACTGGCCTGGACAGATCTGTCAGCTGCTGGCTTGCTTGTCAAGCTAAATTATTGTTTTACATTTCTCCTCTAGTTTGCAAACTTTTAAAAAATTAATCCCATCTTTTCAACAAGTGTAACAACTAAATTATCATCTTTACATGATTAAAGTCTCTGCTGCGTCTTTTCTTGGCAAACATTACATGCACATAATTTTACTAAATGTAATAAACCAACCATAGAACTATTAATTTTAGCATGGTATTCATAACAATTAGAAACGCATGAACCTTAAAATGATAAAAACTGAAATGAATACCAAAATAGCATGAAACACAAGAATCCAGCTCCTCAAACCAGGAAAATGGATATTTTTGTGTCGTGCCACCATACACATTTCAAGAGACAACAACCTCTGGAGGTGCTGCCTGGGTCTCTGGGGCAGGTTAGGGCTCTCCCCACTGCTCCCCAGGAAGGAAACCAGTGGTGGTAGGGTGGGGGTGTCACCCACATCCCCGCCAGCCCACAGACCCCACGTGCCATGGGAATGGGAGACGACCTGCTTTCCCCAGAGCCTGGTGGGGACTGGGTGCAATGGCCAGACTGGCGTGGGTAGAGCACAGCACGGCAGGGGATGGCGTGGCACGGCACAGCAGGACGCAGAATGACACGGCACAGCACGGCGGTGCTCCGCAGCTCACTCTCAGCTGGAGTGGTGGAGGGGGTGCATCAGCGAGCCTGCCAGTCCTCCTCCCGGCGGGCCCTGGGGCTTCCCCCTGGAGCCGCCCTGGTGGAGCTGCCCTGGCCTCCCGAGGACTACAAGACCCCCTCCCTGCCCCGGGAAGGGCTCAAAGGCCAGGGCTGCAGTGCTGGGCCTGGCCCCACAGCGCTGGCTCCCCCTGCTCTGTGAGCTGCCCACCACAGGGCTTCCAAAGACCTGGAAATTGGCCCTTTTGCCCCTAAGAATCACATGAGCGGGAAGCTTCACAGTTTTCTTTTATTTTGTTCAGTTCAGCAACTGATCTCTTTTTTCCAGGGGGAGGGGAGGAAAGAGAAAAAAAACTAGACATTAAGTATTTGATCAAAAGCCAAAATCAACCTTTGGTATCAAGGCATTCTTGAGCTGCTTTGTTTATAGATACCAAAATATACACACCATCCCACACTGCTGTAACCACTTAGAGCATAAAACACTTCCATAAAGAGCAGCCCGTTGTTACAAATCACACACTGCTGCATTTCCTAGGTAATAAACACCAGGGAGCAAGAGGCAAGGCTGCAGCAAGACTTTCTACCAGATGATAAGGGAAAAGCCATTGTTACTGGGGCTGGAGAGGGCCTGGAGCCCCACCGCTCGCCAGCTTGCTTTTCTTGGAGTGTCCTAGTTTAGAGAATTCCTCATGGACTGGACTTTTCTGCATTTCCTTTCCCATTATCACTGATTGCCAAAATATTTGTGCAGTGATGGAATTTGCCTGCCAGAACTAAAGCAGGAGGAGGGAGCTTTGCTTTAGTCTGACCCCAAGTCATGAGAGGTGGTGGGTCTCCGTCGTGAACTACTGGAGCTAAACCCTGGCAGTGGCCCAAGGCTGCCTAATGAGAATAACCCAGCTGGTCCCTCCCGCCCCTGCGGTCCCCCGGGGGATGGAGGAGAGGCACCGTGGCTATTCCAGGACAGAGGGATCTGATTGAAGCAACCAGAATGTTTCCACTTTGCCTGAGCGCACTAGGAAACATTTGGAGAGGGAATATTTTCACAAAATATGCTAAGTGCCTCCAGATCGATGCCTGTGAGTAGGAAAAATCAAATGGTTTTGCCATCGTAAACAGCAGAAGGGCACAGAGGAGTCCAGTGAATAGTGGGACAAACAGGAAAGACTTGGAAATTTCCAGGGTATTGTTTGAAACTCAAGACAGAACATTCTGATCTACTTTTACTGTTTTGATGTTACATTTCATGTTTTAAAACACTCCGTGCCTTTACAGAAACACTGCAAAGACGTCGAAAGAATTCAAATGCACCAACTGCTATTTATTTGGCTGTCCTTCGTTATTTCTGATTAGCAACTTTTTCATCAGAATGGAAGTGAGACTCTTAAAGAGAGACACCCGATGCCGCCGTGCGTGCTGCGTGACCCCGCAGGACAGGGCCGTGCTCCCCTCGCGGCTCGCCAGCTCCGGGCTGACGCCTCACGGAGCAGCAGCACCCCTGGGCCAGCACCCACAGCACCACGCATGGGGCACGGCACTGTGTGTGTGTGTGTGTGAACGAGCAAGCACTTGCTGAGCAGCGACTCGCTTTCTACAGAAGGTGCGTGATTCCGATCAGCTATCACTGACTGGTGGGACACTGGAAAAGACACAGCACAGCCCCCGCTCCATTCAGAGAGGTTTCCAGAGGTTTAAGTGCACTTTCTGAGGCAGCGAGCAGTAGCCAGCACCCGCCCAGAGCACCAGCCCCTTGCAATGCTGCCACCGGCTTCTGCTGCCCGCTTTGGAGAACAAACCCAAGGGCACCGCGCACTCGCTCCCGCCCAGCCGGGCTGGCCGTGCCAGACTCGCTGCAGCAGTGGACGGCTATGCCACAGTGCCACGGCACCCCTGCCTCTCCCCCACACCCTCTCCTGCACGTCCTCCAGGCTCACGTTGCAGATCTGCTCCCTGTTTTTCAGTCTCTGCTGCGTGAGGCTCCACACCGGTTCCCTGCCAGGTGCGCTCGCCCGGTGCCGGCCGTGGCGAGGCGTTGAGCCGCTTGCCAAGGGCTTGAGACACACGGACTTGGGTCACGGCTCCGCTGCAAACGTGTCCTGGATGCTTGTGATGCTTCTGGCAACAGAAATGGCCTAAATATTTGTTGAGGAGTAGTGAGTGCCTTTGTCTCTCAGACACAGAGAGACTTTTCTTCTGCATCTGCTTAGCCATTTATGTCTTTGTTGCTGCCAGTTGGAAGCTGCAGTTTGCAAACCAGGCCCTCCCAGAGCAGAGCGAATTTTAATTCAGGCAGAGGAGCTTAGTACTGAGCTCAGATTCAGCCTGACAAATATATGCTCGCCATCCCACCGCGATGGCAAGGCAGTGCCACTCCTCGTGCTCAGCCTCAAGCCTGGCCATCAGAGCCCCTGTGTGCTGCACCCACCTCCTGGGAGCAGAGCCCCCGCTGCCGCTCCCAGGGAACAAAGCTCGTCTCTCCACTAACCACTGAACACTTTCCATGCTCCCAGCATTTGGAGTACATAACACAAGCTTCAGTCCTGGCTCAAGTTTTTAGTAAAGGGGTATTTCACCACAGCAAACAGTTGCGGAAGGAAGCAGATCAGATTTGTTCATCTATCTAGTCAATCTCTAGAAGTATTACTATGCTCACAGGAGTATACATTATTGGATTACCATTGGGTTTAGGAGAAAGATGTGGAAGCGCAAAACACCACCTAATATGTTCACTGCAGGTGTGCTCAGGCTGGAGAATAGAATGCCAGAAAGACGGAGGCGGCAGATCAGGCCATCTTAACCAGGTATCTCACCATAACTAGCTTTACCCAGCTTTCACATACCGGAGGGAAAACAGGCTTTTCAAAGATAGACACAGCCTCAAAGATGACATACCACCATTGACCAGCCAATATTTTCCCTTCGTGTGATACACTGTCAAGGTGTGAGCTTCTCACGCAGCCAGGGGCAGGCAGGCAGGGCAGCGGGATCTGCAGCCAGGCAGGATGTGACAAGCATTTGTACATTCGATGCTCTGGCCAGTTTTACTTTTTATTGTCTAGCCCTTCAAACGGATATCTGATCTGTCAAAATATAAAATCTCCTAAAGATAAAAATACTTCACAGAAGAGCTCCCAAGGCATTCCCACATGAGATTTCCACGGAGTCTGCAGCAGGGCTGAGGGTCAGCCTTGCCACCGCTCCCTCCTCAAAGCTGTGCTGAACAATTAGTCTCAAGTGAAAATCAACCACAGGAGTTTGTTGGGTTTTTTTGCCTTCCACTTCCACAGATCACCTTCTGCTCCGAACATGGAAACCATATGGCAGACAGGTCCTATCCCCTGCCAAGAAATTCCTGCTTGATGAGATCCCTGTAGCCATCACTGAGGCTACATGGGCTTCCAACAAGGGAGCTCAGTTTCTGCCTCAGACAAACTCCCAAAGCAACCTGAGGAGGAAGAGCAGGGGCCAGGGTGCCAGCATCTGTGCTGTAGCTGTTGCCTGTTGAGTAATTGCCCTCAGAGGGAATATTGTCATGCTTATATCTTCATCTCTGGCCCTTCGGCTGGTAGAGGCTGTGAATCCAGCCATGCCCACTGCAGTGGGTAGTAAGGTACACATGGGACAGAGGCAGGACCCAGCTCCAGACACACCCTTGTCCAACCAAGGGGTGTTGGTGGAAGGCATGGAGAGCACTTCCCCTGCACTGGGCAGTTTGTGCTGAAAAAGGCATGTTTTCCCAAAGTACATGGTCCAAGCTTTGGAAATACTGAGAATTTCACCTCCCCCAACTCGCAAATACCTCACAAGTGGTCGGGTTTTTAAAGGAATAGTTTCCCCAATTCATTCAAGTATTGAGAAGCTTCATTTAACACTGTAGAAATCCATACAGTAGCCCAATCCATGGAGGGACAATTGCAAAATGCAGGGAAGCGTATCCCAAATCATGTGAAGTCAAGCAGTCAGGACAGAGCCCCCACGCAGCCAGACTTCATGGGGACTGAACCTGCAGTGCCTGTGTTACAGCTGGCTTCAGTTCTTCAGGGGTACAAGCACCATTCCTCGTGCTAGGTTTTCTCCTGGAAGAAGTGCCGATGTGGGAAGGCGTGATGTGGATGGAGTAGTCATTGGCTTGAACGATTGCCTTGTGAAAAGGATGGGGTCTGATGCATGGAGAGGCTGGTATCAGGGGATCAACACTGCTGCACAGGGCACAGCCTCTTATCTACATCCATGTCTTTTTTGCGGGGTGTTTGTGATGTGCATCCATTTATCAGTGAGAAAATGATTTGCAAATACAAGTGCTGGCAAGAAGGGAGCGTGAACTAAGGCGATAAGAAAAGACGACAGCCTCACCCCAGACACATCCTCAACACAAACGTGAGTTTTGCCTTGCTACCAAGTCTGGCCAACAAGCAGAGCTGTGCTGGGGGAAGCACAGGCAAACCCAGAGAGCCCTGCAGGAAAAAAGGCTGCCTTCAGAAGCTCCCAACTGATGGAGACGCCAGAGCTACCACCTCCTGAGGAGGCTGATGGGCCTGGCAGCCAGAATCCCATCCTGGGCACAAGGTGGGAGCCTTGTGGGCTGCCCACAGCAAGGGCTGGGCAGCAATTGCTGGTTCCAAGGCTTCCCCAATAACAAAGGCTGTTATCATCTTTGCCATTAAATCACACGTTAAATCATGTCAGAATGCTCCTTGGGACTGCCAGGGGAAGCAGCACTGCCATTAATGACCACACTATGAAATCTGTCATTAAGCTGCTTTTTAATCCATGTAGTATATGCTATCAGCTACAGTTTTTCTGGTCAAATTGCCAAACACCTTCAAGGAATTGAAACACCAGCCCCATCACTTTTCCTAACCAGGCCCACAGTTTGATCATAGGAGGCTATCGACGCTTTGTTCCATCAAGACTTACCTTCCATCGAACCACCCCTCCTTTGTAAAACACTGCAATCAGCAAATGAAAGCATGTACAACGCAAGTAGAGCGAGCCCTGCACTGAACTGGTGAGCACGCTGTGAACTCCTACTTATTGATTGAATCACGGATGAATCATTTTCCCAGACAGCTGCGGCTTTTAGCCCACTGAGAAGGGTCAGGACCCTCTGTCCAGCACCAAGGCAGTGACTGCTGGTTGGGGACACAAGGGACACCGCTGGCAGCACCTGGCACAGTGCAGGGAGTGGGGACAGAGGCCACGCAAACCCTCACCACGTGCCAGGGAGATGCAGCAGGGCCACCGTGGAGGCACGGACAGCTTGGGGATACACGAGCTCCCTGTCCCCCAGCAGGGTGGGGGTGCCGGGTGCCCCAGTGGGCCTCAGCAACCCTCTCACCACAGTCCCCCAGGGCGCCACCAGATTTTCTTGAGAGCTAGAAAGAAAAAAATCAATGAAAACGGTGCAGTCAAAACAATTTCTGGCGGAGCCTGCACACCATCCTGAAGTGAATATTACTTGGGACTAAATTGTTTTCCTTATCTAGCAGTTTGTCCTGCGGAGCTGGACTTAGCCTCCCAGCGAACCCAATAAGTCTTTCGGTTTGACTGGAAACTCCACATTTTTCCTTTTTAGAAAAATGTCACAGACATTCCTCTGTTTCATTACTCTTTGCTGCTTCTCCTTTCCCTCCTATTAAAGCTCTAGCAAAGGGAGGCTTAGTCAAGAGCCAGCCCAGAGCTGGACACAGGCCCAGACTGTCTGGACATGGCTCAACAGTGGAAAGACCTATTGTTTTGCTTGGCAGGCTACTGGTATTTTTCCTTATGCCCAGAAAGGCTGCGCCAATTTACAGCCAGTGACCTAGGGAGGGGGAGGAAGAGCCAGACCCGCAGTCCACCCTTTTCCCCTCCAGTAATCTCCACCAGCCGGAGGCACTCACACTCCCTCCCACAGGGCAGGGTGCATCATCTTGAAAATTAACTCACATCCAGAGCAGCAGCCCCCTCCCTGCCCTAGGTATCCTGCACCCCTCTCACCCACGTTTCCCATCCAGCTGGGATCTGATCCTCTCTGTACCCCAGGGCACGGGTCATCTCCAGCCTCCCCAAGCCCTTCCTGTGCCCACAGGCATCCCAGCCCTGCCGATGCCCTGGGGAATGGCGATCACGTCCTGCTCCCACCCGGGACGGAATCCCACCGGCACGGCCAGCCCGATGCTATCTTGGTACTTCCAGAGCCAGGGCAAGCAGGAAGCACAGGGCTGTGGGAAAACTAAACAAGGAAGTTAGCCAAGGTTTCCCACACCATCGAGCAGGTTTGCTCCCTTCTCTTTTAAAGTGCTGGGCACAAGTTCAGGTCAGGCCTTGCCTTATCAGAAGTTATTTCTTCCATGTGCTGATACCATCAGCAGCTTCCACCATCCTGCTCGCAACATCGCAGCATCCCAGCGCTGCAGCCCCACAAACGGAGTGGCTGCAGAGTTCCTGTGAGCCCCCGTTTGCTGTACAGACAAGGCTTGTCCCTACCCCTCACACCATGTGGGTCTCACCCAGTTATGCCTTCAAGTCTGGGGGATTTTCAGGCATTTTCCATGACAGGACTAGAACACGAGCTCTTCCCCTCCCAACCACTTGAACCAACGCCATGAATCTGCTTGGCTGATTGTCAGCAGCAGGAATTTGGAGTGAGCGATCCGCACGCCATCACCAGCATCAGCCCAAGTCATAACATCCTGCAGCAAGACAAGGCCCTGGCACAGACAGCGGCTCCAACCAAGCTCACCTTCTGCAGGCAGAGCTGCCTCCCGCGGCACTCACTGCCCAGAGCGGTAAGGCCACACAGCACACGAGTCCTGCACCAACAGGGGACAGAGCCAGAACCTCACACGTGCCAGGGCTGCTGCCACCCTCATCCTGCCCGAGGAGAGCTGCTTCTGGGGCATCAGAACAGGGTAAAACTTTCAGGCCTGTTTGTTGAAAGCTTTGCACAGCACAACCCTGCAAGCCCAAGCCGCCCACTTCCTCTGCTGTCTTAGCACACATTTTTATCCATTCATGAGATCTGGGTTTGAAGGTGAGCTGAAGAGCAAGCTCCACAGTCCCACTGCTTCCTGCCTCTTGGCTGGTTCTCCGGGCATCACCCTGAAACAAGGAGCTAGCAGCAGCACCCGAGTGCCACAGGCCCCGCTCATCTCTGGCAGCCAGGGCTGCGATCTCAAACACAAAGATCCAAAGCCACAGCTGGCCCACTCGTGGGCATCATGTTCCTCATGACTGAAGGAAAGCAAAACAGGGGGACCTCACCGCAGTCTACAACTTCCTCACGAGGGGGAGTGGAGAGGCAGGTGACCTGTTCTCCGTTATCACCAGTGACAGGACTCAGGGGAACGGCGTTAAGCTGAGGCAGGGGAAGTTTAGGCTGGACATCAGGAAGAGGTTCTTCACCGAGAGGGTGGTCGCACACTGGAACAGGCTCCCCAGGGAAGGAGTCACTGCACCAAGCCTGTCTGAATTTACGAAGCGTTTGGACTGTGCACTTAGTCACAAGGTCTAAACGTTTGGGCAGACCTGTGCGGTGCCGGGAGTTGGACTTGATGATCCTTACGGGTCCCTTCCAACTCAGGATATTCTGTGGTTCTATGAAACCATTAGATATGAGACCAGGAAGACAAGCAAAGGGAGGACTGCTGCAGCATGAATCTTGGTGCACATTGCTTACTGTTGACTGATGTAGGTGCCCACCACCTGAAAGATTCAGGTCCTGTCTAGATTCAGACTGCAATACAGGAGCAGCTCAAGCAAATGACCGTCTGATTAGACAAATGTGCTTTTTTCAGTGCGGGTTTTAATATAGAAGTTTACTAGCCAAGAGCTGATGGGCAGCATGTAGAAACCATGTCCTGTCTAGGTTTTCAAGGACAGGAGCGGCTAATCCAGATCATTGGATGGCAGAGCAGTTTTAAGTACAAAGCTTATCTTCCAAGTGTTCTGTTTGATTTTATACTGGAAATGGTCCTAGAACCAAGTGCAAGCAAACTACAGCAAAGCAGCACTGGCAGACAGAGCTGACAGCACCAATCTGAATCCCCAAATCCTGTGAAATGCTCCTGAGAGCACTTTCCCCTACACAAAGGCAAACATGGCAGGTCTTTGAAACCTCCCAAATATTTAGCAGGATGACGACAAACACTAATTATTAGTGAAGTTCTGTGCTCCATCTACAAGACAAAAAGCTGCACAAAGTCTCAGATGCAGACTCCCATAAGCAAAGATATGGATGGAAATTAAAGGAAGGTGAGCGACAACGGGGCTAATCAGAAAGGAAATGGTCCTTGTAACTCAGCCAAGTCAAACTCTGATTATCTCTTGGATTTAAAGTGCTGCTGAAGCAGGAAAGCTTTAAGAGCACAAGCAGTAATTGTCTTGCAAATAGGAAGGTGCTGGGCTTTCCTCCTCTGCTTTGGAAAGGACATAGCAGGATGCAATACACGGCTGTCAGAGGTCACAGAGCGGTGATTCGGCACTGTGTACAAACCTCATCCATCACCTCTGCTAATTAAGAGCCTCTGCAGAGCCTCCTGAAGGCTCTGCCCACTGTCCCAAGCCCAGCAGTGTGCTCCAGGATACGATGGGGAGATTGCATGTCAGTCCTCAGGGGCTGCATCTCCCACATTTTGCTTCTGTGGACCTTCAGAAGGTGATTATTCATATTTCTGGACTGGCCATCACACCTCATGGCAGGACTGCAGAGCTGCTCTTGGCATTTCTGTCAGTATTATTGCTGGCCAGCAGCATAGCTTCCAGTCTGGCCCCTGCCTTTGACTCCTGAGAGCTCAGCAGCTCCCTGCTGCAGGCTGCTCCAGCTGTGGTGGAGAAAGCACTCATGAGGAACTGTTTTCTCAGACCATTTTATTGCCAGTTATTTTGATACCACGAGTCATCTCTGCAACTGGGAGGGACGGGCCTCTCCTCCCCTTCAAAGGATATCCATGCTTTGTTGGGAGGCTGCTGGATGCCAAAACAGACCTCATGGAAAGCAGGTCGCGGGCTGCTCCTCTAATCAGGGAGGTCCTTCCTGACTCCTTTTCAAAGCATTTTCCAAGGAAACTGGATGCACTGGCAGCAAGCTGGGTGACTCGCACGAGAAATGTCACTGCTTTCAGAGGCAGAGCACTCCACAAGATGGAAGGTGTCAGACTTCTTGACCCTGTAGTGAATCCCTTTTAGACTCAGTTCTGCCTTCAAGGCACAGACAAGCCCAAAAGGGTTGAGGAAATTCCCAGCTGCAAGCCTCCAAGTCTTTCACGCATTCCAGGTGAAATTGAGCCTCCAAGCCCTCAGCAGCCCACAGAGCTCCTCACATGCTCTGCTCTGACACAACCCCAGGGTCCAGCCAGCATGGGCTGGGGCAGGAGGCGACACCCAGCACCTCTCAAGCATCCTCCTGATCCCAGCTCTCTACTGGGCAGCTGGGGAGAAAAAGCAGGGCTGCACAGGAAGGCCCATGGGGGGGAGGGGAGGGAGTCCAGGGCAGTGAGTGGCAGTACTTTCAAAAAGGGAAAGAACCACTTCTGCATCATGCCAGGTTTCCAGCTTACACCTTGCTTTACTGTATCTGCCTGCTTGGCACAGGCTGGGACCCTAGAGGCAGGGCTGGAGACAGCTGCTGAGTGCTCAGCCCCGCACTGGGGCACTTGTCCTGCAGCCCCCATGAGCCCAGAGCCCCTGCTGTATCTTTGGGGACAGGGGGGAGGAAGATGCCATGCAACCCCCTCTTCCACCATGTCACAACACCATGCTGCTCTGCCGCAGGAGCATGCTGCCCCAGCACACCCCGTCTGCACCGCACACCACCTGGCTGGGCTCAGGCCCCAGGGCAAGCTGCGTCCTGCTGCCAGCACCTGGGGAGAACCACGAGCCCTGAGCCCTCCCACCAGCCCCCCTCCCAGCCAAGCAAAGAGTCAAGGTGCTCAGAGGGGCACTTCTGCCCGAAACACACCCAGCAGCTCCCTGCAAGCATGACTAACCAGCACAGCTGCCTGTAACGTGATCCAGCACCACGTGCACCCCAACACACAGAAAGGCACTGCCAGCACCCAGCCAGTGCAAACACGCCAATTTGGTGTAATTGCTGCAGAAATGGGATAAATAAGGAAGCAGCAGAGAAGCCAACAACACTAGGAATGAGTAAAGCCTTGTCTCAGAGAACAAGCTGAATTCAACTAACTTTATTGCCCATAATTATTTGCCCTGCAGCTGGTTGTGCAGACACACTAAGGGATGCATATGGGATGTGGCTCTCCCCAAGCCAAGCCACGCACCGCAGCAGCTCTCCCAGGGCTGCCTGCCTGGCCAGCGTGCTCATTGCCCTTTGGAAACAACACGAGCACAGCTTTCCTGCCCATGCAGCAGGTGAGCTTTGCACATCTCCAGCAAAGGCAAGACCACATGTGTTTTGTCACAGAACTGTGCCCTGCCACAACACACACATCAATTCCTCACTGCCAGGGGAGGATTTGTGGCACAGCCACACCAGTCCCATAGACGCAGCCCATGCTGGAGAAGAGCGCGAGTCTTGGAGCAATGGACAGCAAGCCCAGGAGTGCAGTGCCCACACCACCCTGCACCCAGACACCCCTGCACGTGGCCTCCTCCAGGACCGTAGTCCCCACCTTGGAGGGAGACAGCCTCAGCAGCCGAGCTCTGATCCCCTCTGCCCCACGGGGCAGGACATCTGTTACCTGCAGAAACCAACCCTCCAACTCATACCCCAAAACAGACCCTTCTAAGAACAAAGCATGTTTTCGTTTGCATATAGAAAGTCCCATTTTTTTTCTGTGGGTGTTCTGGGAGGTCAGCTGTAGCTTTCAGAAATGTGACTAATACAAAGAAATGCTGTAAGTATATTCTTATGTATACATAGGAAAACAAATTGTGATTTTCAACACAGAAGATCAAATAATATTTTGGTTACAGCTAATTACACAACCCACAAGTACATCAAAGGGAGTGGTGTTATTCTAAGATCATTTTTCCTTGACTTAGAGAGTGCATCAGGATTTCATGCCTGATTTTGCTATATGTTGCATTGTCTTCTTGCCATTATTTAAGAGGTATTCTGCACCGGGTGTAACTTCAACAACTCGGGGGAAAAAAAAACAATGACAGTGCTGAACTCAGCCACCTACGTGATATCAACCAGAGGCCAGCCAGTTAATGGTTTTGAACGCTGATGTGAGATGTGTTTTCATAGGCTCCTAGATATTTATGCCAGAAGGCATCACTAGATCATACTGTCTCATTTCGAATGTACCACAGGCTTTTCTGTTTTAAGCAGTTTGTCCTGTATCGAGCAAAACAGCTACTTCGGCCAAGACACTTTTCGAAGTAACGTTAACTTTGGTTTGAAGGTGTTGGTTTGGAGAATCTACCACTTACCCCAGCGTTTTGTTCCGGCAGTTAATCCCCACCGTGCTTCCCCATCTCCATCCCCTGCCCTGCTCGGGTGGCGCTGGCTGCCAGCTCAGCAGTGCTGCTGCCCTCCTGCTCCGTCCCTGCGGCCAGCAGCACGCTCCTGATGGCAGCCACCCCTGACCGCAGCTCCCCTGCCCCAGCTGCTGGGGACGTGGCAGGAGCCAGGCACGGGCACCTCCTGCGCGGCTGCTGCAGCCCCTGCTCCGCTGCTCGCACACGGTCCCCACAGGAAGGCTGAGCTGATTGATTTAAAAGAATTACAAGGGTTCTGTGGAAATGATTTGTTACCAATTAAGGCGGAAGTCAATTAAGGCAATTGGTACAGGTTAAAGAAAAGATGGCCCAAGAAATTCCTAATTGACAGGGGAAAAAAAATACGGAGAACGGCCTTCCAGGAGCACTGCATTAACCAGAGAGACTGAAGATGCTGTGAAGTTTTAAGAGTTCATTCTGCGATCAAGAGGAATACCAAACTCCTGCAGCTTGCTGTCCAGACGTATGCCTAAAAGACAGGTATTGCAATCACTTGATTCTCAACTGCTTTATGTTCCCTACATTTTCATTTTCTCACATTTATTGTGTCAGTTGTTTGGATTCTGACATTCATAGGTGAGTTTTCACGTACAAACAACATCACAGAGTGCAACCTTTCATACCCATCCCCCCGAGCTAACATCCACCATGACAATTTGGAATTTACATCTACACACATTTACACATTTACATCTGGCTCAGGAAACCCCAGGCTAAAATATTTGGAGGCTGGAAATGCCCTCAGACAGCAGTCACCTCTGCTCGGCCAGGCCCTGGCACCCACTTCTGGCCGCTGCTGTCACCGGTCCTCCTGCAGGGAGGAGCATCACATCACCAGCCCACACCACCCAGCCCTCAACAGAACCAGGAACTGTAGGGGCACCAGACAATTAACAGGAACAGAGGGGTGAGGGTCAAAGAGTCAAAAAAAAAGTAAAGAAAGGTGGAGGCAGTGCCGAAACATCCTGAGCTCTCTCAACAGAGCTGCCAGGAAGGCCCCAAGAGCACCTCTGTGTCACCAGCCCCAGGGCAGCACAGCCTCCCCATCCGTCCCTGCCCCACCAGGGCAACACCAGACTTGGGTGACCGGCATAAGCGTTTGTACCTCGCCAACTGCTGTGCGCAGCGCTGGTGGCACCTCAGCCTCCCCTCGGGTCTCTGCTGAACACCTCCAGCACCAGCTCCGGCCTCCACCTCCTACCCCAAGGAGCTCTGCACCCGTGAGTGCCAGCACACACGTCCATCACAGGATCCTGCAGTGCTCTGCAGGAATAATTCTGATGTGCTGCAGACTTCAGATGGGGCTAATCACTTGCACAGTATGAAGGATGCCTTCCTTGGTGACATTTTTAACACTGTTTTTAAGGAGCATATTGCCCAGCTGGAAATGAGAATCCATCAGGCAATAGCATACATAGTAGGTCCTGGTCAGTAAGTGGAAAGAATTGGGGTTTATGGCTCAATAAATCATCAAACTTTCAATTAGATGAGTAGCTTAATTACTCTGCTGGATTTAGCATCCTACCTCTTTTGTAAGATCATATCCTTTTAATGGCAACACAGCAGTTACACAAGAGCCTGACAAATTATGCTTCATTCCCTTTTGTTCAGGATCTCAGCTAAAGCAGATGGGACAGTACACCTTAAATTCATGAAATTACTCTAACATACAACTTGCTTTGGCTTTCCACAGGTTAGTCTAAATAAACATCACATGAACCCCTTCTTCCATTGGACAGGAAACTTGCTTCACATTTGTGAATCTCTGAACAGAAACATGGTGAATGGAAAAGCAAAACAAGATAAGCACATCACCAGCAGGCTTCAGCATGCTCCGATGGGATGGGACCCTTCAAGTCTGCTGGGATCCCTGGTCAGGCTCAAAGCCCCTGTAGAAAGCAAGCACTTTGGCAATGCCTGGTCATTCTCTGGTTGTTCCACCCAAAAAACAGGCAAGGAGGAACCTTCAGCCACCAGAGACATCCTGGGCCAGCCCAGGACATCGCCTACACATTCCTCCAAACCCAGCTGCCACCTTCCTTTCACAAAGCTTGCCCAAAGCCCAGGCCTCTCTGCCAGCAGACAGGGCTTGCTGCAGATGATCCAAATCAAAAGCAAGAGCACAGGAGATTATCCAGCTTCATTAAAAACTGCCATCCAAAGCACGCCTGCATTCCATGAGTTCTGGATGCTTCCAGACCTTATGTCACCATGTCAGTGATAAATGACAAATCAAAATGCAACGCTGGGGGCAAGAAGCAGCTAGTTTGTTAAAAACATTTGAATGTCAGGTTCAGCTGCTAAGGCATTGCTAAGTTCCTACTGATCACCCCAAACTGCAGGGCCTTTCCCCCTCCTGCTGCTCAGCTCGGATGAAGGAAGAACAGCTAGAATCCCAAACTAAGTACATGTTAAAACATACAAACCGTTACTTTCAGCTGGCATGGCATTACCACGGACACTCCAGAACTCCCATGCTCACCCAGGTCACCGGAGGTCAGGCAAAGCCCCCCAGTACAAGGCTGGAAGGGGCTGTGCCCAGCTCCCTCCCACAGCCGGTACCACAACACCAGGACACCCACCCCGCCTTGTGTCCCCTGCCCCTCGGTGTCCCAGGGGCAGCAGCGCAGAGCCCCACTGGTGGCACTGCCCGGGAAGGGCCCAGCCTCTTTCCCAGCCTTGCAACGTGGAGACGGGGACTCACACATCGTCCCCAGCACTGGCCCAAGAACATCTGCTGCTCCAACTGTTTGCAGCAAAACATCACGCCTTAGCTTCTAATCAACCTGAGCTTGCACTGTACAAACCATTAATAGGTTTAAAACACGAGGTGCTCATTCCAAACACGTTGCCACTGTTATATAAGGGTTATAGCTCTGCTCCGACTGGAAGCATGCCCTTCCCAAGCAAGTTGAAGCTGGCAGCTGACAGCAAGCTGTGCTGCACAGCAAGCAGGGTGCCAATGCTCTCTCCTCCAGCACCAGTGGGGCAGAGTAAAGCAACAGGCTGCCCATTGCAACATGGAAGAAGGAGCCTGTGGCTGCTACAGAGAAGGCTCCTTGCTCACAGCATCGCAGGGCTCTTTTCCTCTCTGCAGTAGCATTAACTCAGCCCCAAACAAGCCGCTGCAGGCTCCCTGTGGGATCAGAGAAATCCCCACACAGCTCCAGACAAGCCCCAAGCTTCCCTCCCAGTGGGGCCACACACCACAGAGGTCCAGGTCCAGGCCACATCACTGCCGCACAGCTGCATCCTGGCTGAGGAACCCTCCCAGAAGGTAGGACTAATAACCTGTAATTGCTGCCTGGGCTTTATGTAAGGCACACACCAGTTACCTCCGCAGCCAGCTTCAGATACCTGAAGCCTCCCACCACCAGTTTCTCCTTTCAAGGCAGGTACCAGAGCAGCACAGACTGCCTGTGGTAGAGGCTGCTCTCTGCACAGATTAAGTTTTTAAAGACATCTCCTAAAGGGCTGAGCAGATCCCAAATTGTGCTAGTGCAGTGTCTCAGGGCAAGTTACCGATGCCTGAACTCATGGTGGGTGACCATTTCCTGCTGTTATCCAGCACTCTTTGCACAGTGTCAGAATACTCTACAAGGCATAAGCTGAGATATTAGATATCTTGGAGAGATCAAGGCTCACATAACTTTTGCAACCCACAAAAAAATCACTGCAAAGCAAAGCATTAGCAAAACCAGCATCCTGCACAGCACCAGAGATCAATGACATTCCCACTGCTCAGAACAAAAGGAAGAGATCCACACTTCTGTCAAGGAATTTACACATTTACAAATCACTGCAACTAATAGCCCCACAGCAGGAAAGGTGCATGCTGAAGTCCATGGCTCCTAGCAGTCCTTGGAAACAAGGTGGGTATGTTTGGCTAGCGTACAGACTAGCATTCACATAAATATTGTCAAAGAGCTAAACACAGTTTTTGACATAAAATACACTCACCACCCAGATCCAAGTGTGGATCTGGGACAAGTAGCACACACCAGTGGGACCCACCAGCAAAACCAGCGCTGCAGCCTGACCATCCCGCAGGTGCCCAGACAGGCAAGGACTTCAGGAGGAAGCTCAGCGAGGTGTGTGGGGAAGATTGTAAAATTTCGGACAGGATCTGCTGGCAACCCCTCTGCACAGCTCTCCAAAGCTGGAAATTTTCTAGAGGGAAACCCACGGCTGCTTGCAGTCCCCAGATTCGGGCTGCAGAGCAGACCCTGGTGTAGGGAAGAGCTCTGCTGCTGCTGGCTCTGGACAGGGAGCAGACGTTGCCCATCACTGCACAGCATCCAGTGCCCCGAGCTGTCCCTGCAGGCTGCCCCATTGAAGAGCAAGCAATTTAGCTGGTGGTCTATGCCAGGGATACTGCTGGCAAACAGGGCTGCAAGGCCTTGCTTGAATTTACATGCCCTGCTCAGGGGTGCTTGAACACGCAGCACGCTGAGTGCTGTGCACATAGCAAAGCAAGCAGGCAGGGTAACTCCAAGAGATGACAAGCAGCACCTTTGTCTGCACCCTGCAAGGACAGAGAGCTCCCAAACCCAGGTAACAGCGTGTGGCAGTGAGCTGGGGGGATTTAAGCCAGCCTGGCAGTGCTGACAGACAGGTGCCCAGTGCCTGGAGGAACTCACACCTTGCACCCAGTCACCATGAACCACCAGCTGTGCCTGAACACCCCAAACTGCAGTTCTGATATTCCTCCACACCACCAGAGAAGAGCAGTAGCCCAGGAACACCTGTGGGTCACACCAGCCTCCGAGGAATCTTTGGCAAGAGATTTGGCAATTGCTACAAGTGCGTCTTTACCTCATTTTCATTGCTGTGATTTAGGCTGAAAAGTGCACTAATTAAAAGCAAGCCCTTCCCATATACTAAACAGACTGTCTGATCCATGAAGAGTGACTCCCTTTCTGTCCTCACTTCCTTCCCATTGCACCTCATGAGTTATAGGTATTTCACACTCATAAAAGATAATCACCCTTCATGGGTGAAGTAGCCTCTCTGTGTGTACCACAGCAGCAGCAGGACCGAGAGGCTGTACAATTAAAACAGGAGCTGCATCAGAAGGCTGGGCACAATTCCTGTTAAAGGGAGAATCCAACATTTAGGCTGTGCTGTGCTCTGTGTAGAGCCTTGACAGTCAGGGATTGTATCCCAACACCCGGCCACGCCGCCTCCCAAGCTCAGAGGCAGCAGAAGCACCAGCACAGCAAGGCGTTAGCACTGGTCCCACATGCCCAGTTTTTCTTCCCAGCCCTGAGGAGAGGTGACCCCTCCGCTGCTGAGCGGAGCCCTGTGCCCATCCAGCTCCTGCAGCCAGCAGCATTCAGGGGTTTTCCTGCCAACACCCCAGTTTCCCAGGGTCAGCAGCCTGCTGACACTCGGTCCCACCTCTCCATCAGGGCTCCCGTGGGCCCCCAGCACAGGTGGCGGCTGCCCCGCAGCGCTGCGGGGAGGACCAGCTGTGGCAACCAGAGGTGGCCACCAGCCCCCCTGCTCCTGCCAGCCCTGGCTCTCCAGCAGGACCCCCGCTGCGCACAGCTCGGTGGGGGCGTTATTTACCTTGTTAATTTCTGAGGGAGGCGTTTTAATTGCTTTAAATTACTGCTGGAAAAACTGGAGTGGTCAACAATCAATCAGGCTGATTTACCACCCCGTGCCCACCCGCTGTGAGCCGGCAATCAACTGCCGCCACAAGATCTATTATTGATGAACTTTGCAGGGCTGCTAATTAGCTGCAAGCACACGTCCCCAGCCCTGCTGTGCTGGCAGAGCAGCCGCAAGTGCCCCAGCACAGCTCTGGTGGCCACTGCCCAGGACGGGGACCTGCGTGGCACAGGGACAGGGCCCTGACCCTCTGCACCCTGGGGCCATCCCCTCCCACGGGGCTGCTCCGGCTGGCCACAGCTCCCCCAGGCTGCAGAGCACTGCCTGGTAAACAGCATTTATCACTGCCATTATTAGATTACTCAAAAGAAATCTTCTTTTGAATGGGGCTATGAAGCAAGAAACTCCCTTTGTGCAGAGCATTTATCTCCTATACCATTAAGTGGAACAGCATTAGCGTTACCACAAGTCACCTTAATTACTGCTGGAGCAAGGAGCTCCCTGAGGCTAGGGTGTGCAGGGGCTGCTCCACACCCAGGAGACTGCACCAGCACCCAGAGTGCCTGGGGACCACACAGCAGGGAATGGAGCCAAGGGCTGTTCAAGTGTCACTTGCATCTGCCCAGGGCTCAGTGAAATGCCTCCGGTGATAACTGGAGCATCTCCCGGCTGGCAGGTCTGTGCTGCGTGCAGGAGGGCTCTGCCAAACCAGCACGGCATTGTTTCTCCTCCTCAGGCTGGAGGCACCCACTTCCTAAAAGCAGAAGAGCAGGACACGGAGTCACAAGGGCAGGGAGCAGCAGCAGCAGCATTCTCCATCACACCACAGCAGCAGGAGCTTCCCCAGCAAACACC